>NC_063345.1:7133297-7162689 GCF_021869965.1 Rhincodon typus
CCCACATGCTGCTCTGAGTCTCGCAGCCCATATGCTGCTCTGGGGCTACTTCCTCGCCCTGTTCTAGTGCATTGAGTATAGGAGTTGGGATGCTATGTTATAGCTGTTCAGGGCATTGGTTAGGCCACTTTTGGAATACTGTGTTCAGTTCTGTTCTCCCTGCTTAAGGAAGGATGTTGTAAAACTTGAAAGGCTTCAGAAAAGATTTACAGGGATGTTGCCAGGGTTGGAGAGTTTCAGCTATAGGGAGAGGCTGAATAGGCTGAGGTATGTTCCCTGGAACGCCAGAAACGGAGGGATGACCTTATAGAAGTTTATAAAATCATGAGGAGCATGGATAGGGTGAATCGTCAAGATCATTCCCCCAGGATAGGTGAGTTTATAACTTGATGGCATTGGTTTAAGGTGACAGGGGAAAGATTTAAAAGGAACCTAAGGGGCAACTTTTTCATGCAGAGGTTGGTGCTTGTATGGAATGAACTGCCAGAGGAAGTGGTGGAGACTGGTAATGATTATAACATCCAAAAGGAACTGGATGGGTATGTGAATAGGAAGGGTTTAGAGGGACATGGGCCAAATTCTGGAAAATGTAACTGGATTAATTTAGGATGTCTGGTCATTGTGGATGAGTTGGATGGAAGAGTCTGTTTCCATGCTGTACTTCTCTGTAACTGTATGACTTTATGACTTGACTTTGAATTTGTCCATTCCAATTTACTCACGTTGGTGTTAATCACTATCCTTCCATTGATTAGTTAAGGAGAGACTCTGATGATGAAAATGTCCTGATGCCCTCATTGCACCATCATTAATTCACACTCAATTAACAATCCATTCATCAGCTTCAGACAACCCTGGATAAATGGATCTCTCAGGGCAAAGATTCAGAATGTAGACAGTGGTCAAACACGGTTGACCACTTTTACAATTGTCTAATTAAGTTTGAAGATGACACTAAACTTGGAAGAATTGTAAACTGTGAGGAGGACAGTGTGGAACTCTAAAAGGACATTGATACATTAGTGGAGTGGGTGGATAGGTGCAGAAGAGGTTCAATAAAGACAAGTGTGAGGGATGAGTTTAGTTTGGAACAACAATACAAAATAGGGGGTACAATTCTAAAGCGGGTGCAGGAGCAGGGGGACTTGTGCACAGAGCATTGAAAGTGGCAGCGCAGATGGGGAGAGCAGCAAATAAAGCTATAATATTCCTGCTTTTATTACTGGGAACACAGAGTAAAAGAACCAGGAGGTGAAGGTGAACTTATTGCAAATCACTTGTTCGACTCTCGCTGGAGCATTATATATATAGTGAGTGCCACATTATCGCAAAGATGCGACTACACTGGAGAAAGTGTGTGAGTAATTTACTGGAATGGTTCCAGGAATGAGAAATTTAAACTATGAGGGTAGTTGGAATAAGTTAGGAGTATTGTCCCTGTAGAGAGGAATCTGATGAAGGTTTTCAAAATCATGAGAGCGCTGGTCAAAGTAGATAGGGAGAAACTTTTCCAGGTTGTAAAAGAAACAAGGACAAGAGAGTTTAGATTTAAAATGATATTCAAACAAACTAAGGGTGATGTGAGAAAAAGATTATTAATGCAGAGTAAGTATACAGGGTATGGAACACACTGCCTATAAAGGTGCTGGAGGCAGGTTCAATAGAAACTTTCAATGAGCCATTGGATATTTTTTGAATGTAGTGAAGTAATGAAGGCAAGGATATGGGGCATAAGCAGGAAGTTGACAGTCGGTAATACAGCCAGACTAGATAATAGAGCCAGTGCTAGTAATAATTCTGTGATTCTGAGCCAGGTCATATTGATTAATTTGCAGATAGATATACTTATTTTTGGGAAGTGGGGTGAGGGAACTGAAAACAATGTATGCAAAGATAAAATCACAAGTAAACCCATTGAAAACCGATGGATTAGCATTCAGCAGAAATCTTTTGCTAGTGTGTTTTTATTAAGTACTTTAAGAGCAGTGTAACGTCTTCCCTCTGTGCTCCCTCTGCACCAAATAGTGGAAATTCCCATCACTTCACCTTTTCATAAGCCAGCATTTATTGCCCATTCCTAATTACCCTTGAGAAGCTGATGGTGAGCTGCCTGCTTGAAGCGCTGCAGTCCATCTGTGGTACTGAATGCCACTGGGGAGAGCGTACAGGATTTTGATCCAGTGACACTTAAGGGAGGACAATGAGTTTCCAAGTCAGGATGGTGAATGACTTGAAGAGAGACATGAAGGTAGGGGTGTTTCCATGCATCTGTTGCCTTTGTCCTTCCAGGTGACAATGGCCATATGTATTGAAGGCGCAATTTAAGAAATCTTGGTGAGATTACTTGTTTATTTCCCTCACTCATGGTAAATACATACACATTTCTCAAAAGCCCATTGGAGCAATTAGGAAGCATTTATACCATTTCAGCTTCTGAAAAACAAAAGTAAAATTTGCTGCTACAGCTTTGGGATTTGTCACAGAAAAGTGCCTTAGTAGAAGGGAATGCTTTCTGTCTGAGATTCCAAAATCACTTCACATCATTTCAGTGTCATATTTTCTCAGCATAAACTCAGTGACTAAATATTGCTTTGAACTTTATGAATGGCACTAAAGCATTGCACGATCCATTCATCCTCAAATGACTCTTCAGATTTCTGATGGAAAGCAACACGGCCCCTTACGAGATACAAGGCAAGTATGCTTTGGAAAGTCCCAATGCAAGATAGTGCTGACAAAACAACACTGGACTGGAGCAGTAACTTTCAAATAAATCCTCTACACAACAGGATTGGTTGAAGCTTGGAAAATGAAGAGTTTGTCTTCACTGATCCGTATTTAGAATCATAGAATCCCTACAATGTGGAAGCAGGCCATTTGGCCCATCAAGGCCACACTGATATTCTGAAGAGCATTCCACTCAGACCCACGCCTCCCTCATTCTATCCCTGTAACTCTACATTTCCCATTGGCTAATCCACCTCACCTGCACTTCTCTGGAGACTATGGACAATTTAGCATGGCTAATCCACCTAACCTGCACATCTTTGGACTGTGGGAGGAAACCAGAGCACCCAGAGGAAACCCACGCAGACACAGGGAAAATGTGCAAACTCCACACAGCTTGAGGGTGGAATCAACCCCAGGTCCCTGGCACTTGCACTGAGCCACCATTTATTCATTTTTTTTCCTGATTGATCATAGGAACCAGCCTAGGCAGATTCATTTGTTTTATTTCATTCAAAGGAAGATTGGGAGCTCAATATTTGGGCCTCGCTGAATTCTAATGAAAACGTTCACAAGATATGGGCACCTGCTTTTGTTGCGTATCACTGATTGTTCTTGAACTGAGTGACATGTCATTTACATTTCAGAACTCATTTTCTAAAGTTTTAATGAATTTTTAAAAAATGAGAATTTGAACGAGTTTATGAATTATCATTCCAGTAATTTTTATCACAATGTTGTCATCTCCTCTGGTTATACTCACCAGAGCTCGGACAATGCCACCATATCCCGATTAAACCCGAAGAACTCATGGAGCCCATTGCAACTTTTAAGTGGGCACTGAGCTTTAACTCACTCATGAAACATAACTGCTTTTGGCTAGGCCAACATTTATTGATCATCCCTAACTGATCAGAAGGCAGTTATGAGTCAGCACGTTTTCCCCGTGTCTGTGTGGGTTTCCTCCAGGTGCTCTGGTTTCCACCCACAGTCCAATGATGAGCAGGTTAGGTAGACTGGCTGTGCTATAGTGTCTGTACTGTCCAGGGATGTACAGGCTATGTGGATTAGCCATGGGAAATGTGGGATTATGGCTGGGGCTGCGTTTGTGTGGGATGCTCTTTGGAGGGTCAATGCGGATTCAATGGGCCAAATGGCCTCTCTCTGTGCTGGAGGGATTCTATAATTAGACGGTCTCCTCCATGAACATCCTGCATTGTTTCTGTTTCCCCATCATTGCCCCCTACCCCTTACATTTGAGGGGTGAGAGCTGTGAGTTTTTGTGTCAATTCATGGCCTGGAAATTGAAGTTGACCATATTTCCTACTACAGTGTGAGCATTAAGGCCTTGTAAGATTTTGAATTTCAGAATCCTGTAGCATCTAGAGTTTACTAGAGGTTGATGAATGATACGTTTTTTCAGAGTTCCAATCATTACAGATAAATCAGACAATGATCACAGATAAGAGGCAACTTTGAATAGAAAACATGTTATGAGTAATTTTGGCTTTGGGGTTTAGGGTATTGTTAAACAGGTGATATGAGATTAACCAGATGTTTGCTTCTCTTCAAAACAAGAGGTCACCCATTTAAGACAGAGGTGAGGGTGTATCCTTTGTCTGAGAGTGTGGTGCATCTGTGGAATTTGGTACAACAGTAGGCTGTAGCGAGGTCATTAAGAATTTTCAAAGCTGAGATAGACAGATTTTTAATCAGTGAGGGATCAAAGGTGAGAGGGTTAAGGCAGCAAAGTGGAGTTGAGGTTTATCAGATCAGCCATGATGTCTCTGAATTGCAAAATAAACCAGATGGGCCGAATGACTTACATCTGCTTCTACATTTTATGGATTGCCGTAATTGGAATGAGGGCCAGATGGATCTCATTGACAATGAGAACTTTGATTGGGGTTGTTATCTGGGCCAATCAGGGAGCCAGTGTTTATTGCCCATCACTAGTTGCCCTTGAGAAGGTGGTATTGAATTGCCTTTGTCATAGGATCATAGAGCTGTACAGCATGGACTCTTCAGTCCACTTGTCCATGCCAAGCAGATATCCTAACTAAATCTAGTCACATTTGCCAGCATTCGGCCCTTATCTATCCATCCCCTTCCTATTCATATACCCATCCAGATATCTTTTCAATTTTGAAATTGTACCAGCCTCCACCACTTCCTCTGGCAGCTCATTCCATACACACACCACCCTCTGCGTGAAGAAGTTTCCCCTTAGGTCCCTTTTAAATCCTTCCCCTCTCACCTTAAATGTATTCCTTCTAGTTTTGGACTCTGCTACCCTGGGGAAAAGACCTTGGCCATCACCTTATCTATGCTCCTCATGATTTATAAAATTCTATAAGGGCACCCCTCAGCCCCCGATATGCTTGAGGGAAATAGCCCCAGCCTATTCAGCCTCTCCCTACAGCTCAAACCCTCCAACCCCGGCAACATCCTTGTAAATCTTTTCTGAACCCTTTCAAGTTTCACAACTTCCTTCCTATAGCAGGGAGACCAGACTTGAACGCAGTATTCCAAAAGTGGCCTAACCAATGTCCTGTACAGCCTCAATATTACCTCTCTACTCCTATGCTCAGTGCACTGACCAATAAAGGCAAGCGTAACAAACACCTTCTTCATTATCCTGTCACTATCCAAATCTTCATGCCTTCCAGAGTCACTACAGCCCATGTGCTGTCAATAGACCCACAGAATCATCAGGGAATGATTTCCAAGATTTGTCCCAACCACTGAACTTCAAGCTGACTTAATTCCTTAAGAAGGGAAAAGTTTGGTGGACTTAATTCAGGGAGGGAGTAAATATCAACTTTTACCCAAATTCATGATACTTAGTATAAGCTCTGATGAACAGGAACACTTGGAATGGAAAAGACTAATTTGGACTATCTGGTATATTACAGCTATAGGCTCAATGCTTGTCGATAGGAGCACAGGAAATTGAAGCAATCAGCTTATTAAGCCAGCTCTGCTATTCAAGACTGATCTCCTACCTCAGTGCAATATTCTTGCACCATCCCGACATCCCATGCTATGTTTAATATTGAGAAAGATGTAACATAAAGGTGCTATAGCTGACATTGGCGAACTCTATTGTTAGGAAGGGGAGGTTGAACCCCTCTGATAATTAACATCAAAATACAAGCCGCCAGGATGAAATGTTGCCTTCTAATGATTAGACCTGAAACACCCAGAAAAGCTGCCTCACCTCATCTAATCTGTTAAACTGTTGCAGAGAAGGGGAGGTTAAATGAAAGAAAATCCCTGATATTCACTTCATAAATAACAAGTAACCATGTATTTATTTGACACCAACAGTGAACAAATTAACAGAATTACTAACATTTCAAACAATTACCCCATAGCTACTAACCATTCCCTAACAGTAGGTCATGAATCTAAAGTTGCAACTTTCATACTAATTTTGCATACATTTATAACATCGGACTGTACCGGCTCTATCTTATCTACACATTTTCTTGTAAACCCGTGATAATGCATCTACAATAACATTTTTACAACCTGCAACATGTACAACCTGTAAATTAAAAGCCTGTAACATAAGAATCCAATGAAATCGTCTTGTATTCTAGTCCTTAAATCTTTGCAAAAAGGTGAGAGTGTTGCAGTATGTATACACAACCATTTCCAAAATATTGTTTGTAACATAAACATTAAAATGTGGTAAGGCCAGTACCAAACTCATTAACATTTTTTTCAGAGGTGGAGTATTTTCTCTGGTGAGTATTGAGTTTCTTTGAAAAGTAACTAATTGGCCTTTCAATTCTGCCATCATCCTCCTTCATCAGAACAGCTTCAACGCCTACATCACTGGCATCGATAGAACTTTAACGGGTTTCAAGAAATTTGATGTGGCTAAAACTGGTGCGGTGATTAACATGGCTTTTAAATTCTCAAATGCCTCCTGGCATTGTTCTGCCCACCGAAATTTCATGTTCTGTTTTAGCAAATCCATCAGCAGTGCTACCATGTTACAAAAATTTGTTACAATCTTCTGGGAGAATCCGCTCAGTCCCAAAAATTGAAGCACCTCTTTCATTAAGGATGGTCTTGGAAATTCCTTGATGGCTTTCATCTTCACATTCCTCAGGGGCATCCTTCCATGTTCGATGTTGTGTCCCAAGAACGTCACTTCTGCCTTCACGAATTTAGTTTTTGCTAAATTTGTAATCATTTTGGCCTCCCGTGGTCTTTCAAAGTGCTCTGCCAAATGCACCATGTGATCTTTCCATGAACGGCTCAACATCACTACATCATCTATGCAGATGGCACAATTAGTCAAACCTGCCACAACCTTGTTCATATGTCCTTTAGATGTGGCTGGTGCATTTTTCATTCCAAAGGGCATTAGTTTAACTTGATACAACCCATTTAGGGTTACAAACACAGAAGCTTCTTTCATTCTCTCTGACAAAGATACTTGCCAGTAACCACGAAGTAAGCCCAACTTTGTGATGTAAGTGGCTTGTCCAACTTTTTCCATACAGTCCTCCAGCCTTAGAATTGGGTATGAGTCTGATTTAGTTATGCCATTGACCAACCCATAATCCACACAGAATCGTTGACTACCATCAGGTTTAGGAACCAACACAATCGGCAAACTCCACATGCTTTGACTTAGCTCGATGATGTCTTCTTGGAGTATCGCTTCCACTTCCTTCTGTACCTGTGCTGCTTTGAGGGTATTAAGCCTGTAGGGGTGTTGTTTTATCAGAATAGCATTCTCTACTTCAACCTCATGTGCTATAATATTAGTCCTCTCTGTTCTATTCCTACATATGTCCTCATATTGCTGCAACAAGCCCTTCAATTCAGTTCTTTGTTCCTGAGACAGATAGCTCACTATCCCATCCCATTCTCCAAAGACTTCCTCTTTATTTAACTTAGTTTGACTCACATCAAAATCCAAATCATCTGGATTTGATTCCTCACTCTGAGGGGCAGTAACTAATACCTGTTTGTCTGGTTCCCTGTCCCTGTCATAGTAAGGTTTCAGCATATTCACATGCACAACCGATGAAGATTTGCTCCCATCTGGCATCTTTACCAGATAATACACCTTATTCAACTTCTTCTCAATCTGATAATGACCATTAAACCTTGCTTTGAAGGGATCTCCTACCACTGTTAACAGCACCAATACTTTATCCCATGGGCAAACGTACAAATTTTACATTCCTTATCTGCTTCTTGCTTCATGAGATGCTGTGCCACCTTCATATGTTGTCTAGCTAATTCACCTACTGTATTTAATCTTTCCCTCACCTCAGATACATAATCCAACTGTGAGATCTCTGACTTCAGACCTATCAACTTTTCCTTAATTATTTTTAAAGGCCATCTTACTTTGTGTCTGAATATCAACTTAAATGGAGTAAACTGAGTCGATTCATTTGGGGCATCTCTAGTGGCAAACAATATAAATGGGATACCTTTATCCCAATCATTTGGGTAATCTGGCAATAAGCTCTTAGCATGGTCTTTAGGGTCTGATGCCACCTTTCCAATGCTCCCTGAGATTCAGGATGGTCCGCACTTGATTTATTGTGTTGGATGCCTGAACTATCCATGACCTCCTTAAGTAGTTTGGCAGTAAAATTTGACCCTTGGTCTGATTGAATCTCTCTGGGTAGTCCATAACGAGCAAAGAAAGCAAGTAATTCCTCCACAACTATTTTTGCCTTCACATTCCATAATGGAATAGACACATCCATTATGGTTTGCAAATACTGGTTCCCACGTTTGGTTTTAGGGAGGGGACCTACACAAGCAATTACAACCCATGTAAAAGGTTCTTCAAATGCAAGAATTTGCATCAAAGGCGCTGGTTTTATCACTGCCGTGGTTTCCTACCATCTGACACATAAAACAAAGAACAAAGAACAAAGAAAATTACAGCACAGGAACAGGCCCTTCTGCCTTCCAAGCCTGCACCAACATGCTGCCCGTCTCAATGACAGGTACGGCAATAGCCAACCACATCCTTATGTCGGCCAGGCCAGGCCACTAGAAATGCTCTTTTTTTCTTAGCCTGTGTCTTCCTCACTCCTTATGACCTCCTACAGGTAGTTCATGTGCTACCCAATACTTTCTGTCTGTATACAACTGGCAAAACAATCTGGTGAACTACCGCCCATTTCTCCTCTGCACTAACCTGCTGCAGTCTCCATTTTCGCCTTAGGATTCTATCCTTAAGATAATAACATTCGGGAGTACATTTTGATTCCTTTTCTGAGTAGGTTTTATGATATAAACCTCTGATTAGCTCATCTTTTTGTTGTAACTCCATCAATTGTTCAGAACTAAACACCTCTGCCTGATCCTCTACCTGTTCAAATTTTTCTTTTACCTTTTCAGCTAACTGGACCTCGACTTCTTCATCTCTCTCTTTGGTTTTCCTTCTTGCTTTAACTTATGACTGTGGGAACTTGTCACCACACAGTCCAGAAAAAGTTCCACGGTATTTTTCTTTTAACTCCTCTATTCCCTGGTTTTCCTTCGGCTTCTCCACTCCCACCTTTGATCCTGCCAGGTCGTTTCCAAGAACAAACTGTATTCCTGGAATAGACACTCTTTCAATTGCTCCCACTGGCACTTCCTCAGTCTTCATTGGACTTTCCAACCTCATGCTACACAGGGGAATGTTAAATCTCTCTCCATTCATTCCACAGATTACCACTGTCTTGACAATATTTCAGAAGGAGGGCAAATACTTTCATCTCTTACTATTAGAGACTGGTTAGCTCCCATATTCCTCAATATCATAATTTCTTTATCCTCTCCCCCATTGTTCCTGAGTAAACCTTATTCACAGAGGTTTTCAAACGCTTCCTCTATCTTTCTAAAATTTCTTGGAAAATTTAGAACCATCATCAAACCCCAGAACCTCTTTAGTAATGTTAAGAGCCATTTCCCCCATTATTGATCTAACCAACCACAAGTAACTGAAATTAAACAGATTTTCCACTTCTCATCCAAGTTTTATTTAAAGATCTAGGACACTAATCCCCAAGTCTAGTTAAATCCGCTGGGAACTTTTGTACCCCAAATCTGTTCAAATCTGTCCAAATCCGTTCAGATCCATTCAGATCCTACACGTGAAGCAGTCAGATCCTGGTACGGGCCCCCAAACTGTTGGGAAGGGGAGGTTGAATCCCTCTGATAATTAAAATTGAAACTCAAGCCCCAAATCTGTTAGAGTAGAGGTCCCCTTCTAATATTTAAACCTGAAACACCCAGAGAAGCTGCCTCACCTTGCCTAAATCTGTTAAACTGTTATGGAGAAGGAGAGGTTAAATGAAACAAAATCCCTGATATTCACTTTATCAGTAGCTATTTATTTATTAACCCTAACAGCAAACATATTAACAGAATTGCTGACAAACTGAACAATTTGCCCCTAACTACTAACCATTCCCTAACTGAACTACATTCTACTGGTATACTGTGCCAATAAACACAAGTCCAATTTATATAAGCCCTGGTAATAAGAACATAAATTAAAACTTCATCTCTCAAAGTCTACATACCTTTCTTCTGCTATTCTCGTCATAAATGCCTTTCTTCTGTTGAATCGGATGTCAGAAATTTTTTTTATGCAAAGTCTTATGTGAAGGCTCTTAGCTAGAAGTGCCGTGGTATCTTTTATGGTGCTTTGTTAGAGAGCTTAGTGATTTCTTGTGAGAGCTAAATGCTTATTTCTCAGATGGCAGTTCGCTCTCCCTTGATTTTCAAAAACCTTCTCATTATATACCTTGGATGACATATTAATTTCCTTATAACAACATTGGTTCGAGGTTGTCAAAGCCATCAGATTTAAACTCAATTGGCTTTCAATCGCTAAGTGCTTGGTTGAAATTAATTGGCTGATTCCAGCTAGTTGTCAAAACATCAAAACAAGCCTAAGGTTTCCAAGCACGCAGCCAATTAATATATATTTCAATTTCAGAACTGGTCGTACACCTTCAGCTCCACACTTTTTTTTCATTATAAATCTCTAAGCTCAGAAAAGCACTTTACCTCTTAATGGAGCCATACATTCCTCACCCTTATCATTTTTTTTACAAACAAATTCTAGCTTCCTAACTTCCAATTCACAATTATTCTACACAACTTCGTAAAACGTTCATAGTGAAAATAGTGATCGTTGTTGATAATAATTCTTGAACACGTCAGCCACTCGCAACATATTACTTTCCTCATTAAATGGAGATTTATTTAAATGCATTCATTTCGAAATGAAGAGAAAGATGCCAACAGAATTTATGTAACTGTTGCTAATATTGGCAGCAAGCATTCCTATAATGAGAAGGCTTAAAGCTTGTCTAATGGTTCATTAATCACCTATTTAATATGTCACTTATACACTGCGATGCAATATCATCATAAATAGTTTTCCCAGTGCCAGTCACTGTTATAATAAGAATGAGTGATCATGGCTGTATGATATTTTACATTACTACAAGAGAGTTTTCAAATTGCTTTAGTTAAATAGGTTAACTTTTTAAACTAAAATAACACCGTGGGGCAGCGTGGTGGCTCAGCAAAAAACACTCGTACCTCACAGCATCAGGGACATGGCTTCAATTTCACCCTCGGTTGACTGTGTGTGTGGAGTTTGCCCATTCTCCCCCTGTATGTGTGGGTTTCCTCCAGGTGCTCTGGCTTCCTTTTACAGTCCAAAGATTTGAGCAAGTTAGGTGGATTGACCATGCTAAATTGCCCACAGTGCCCAGGGATGTACTGGCTAGGTGGCTAGGTGTGGGAAATGCAGGGTTATAGGGATAGCATAGATCTGGATGAGATGATCTTCAGAAGGTCAGTGTGGACTTGATGGGCTGAATGGCTTGCTTCAACTCTGTAGATTCTATGAAAAAGTATATAATCAGACTAAGTTATGGGCATGTCAATGTTATGTAGTCAATTGTGGTTTCTATATCTAATGTCAAAAGCATAAGCTGTTTTTACTGCCTGATTGATATAACTTTAGCACTGAATGGATTACCACTGACATTAAAATAATACTCATCATAGCATCTAGGTTATTATATTGTAACAGTAATTAATAACATTTCAGGTTTAATAACAGGACAATGGTCCATTGGGTACTGGAGAAATTTAGGTAACATACTTTTTGAAGAAGTAAAATTGTCACAATATGTTTACATCCATGATTAGATTAGGAGCCACAGTCCACAAAAGGACCACAGGAATCTCCCTCCATTAGCGCAGGAGAGAAAGAGAGTAAGATAACTGGTTATATTTAGCTTGAGGATAGTAAACAGTAAGGTTAGGAGGTAGGGCCCCCATGAGCTATCACATCTAGTGAAGGAATGGAAGCCTAGCTATGTAACCAACTGAGGTAATTGCCATGGCACATCACAAAGAAGTTAATTATTTTTATATATACTGCACAGTAAAGGATGAACTTTATGTAATTGAACTCAACTAATCTCAGGTTGCTTCAAGTGAACTGTTTTTCTTGCTGGACATATGATCTGTGCTTGTGTGTAGATATGGGTCAGTGGGATTGTTTGGAGTTGGTTTCATTGTGGTCAAACATTGTTTAATGAGCACTGACATTTGTATGCAATAAGTCATGTCACTTGCAATATTGGCACTTTTGAGATGGGATTGTCAAAATGCACAGGAAAGGTAGGAAAATAATACAAAGAACAAGATTGGAACCAACATGCAACTGACTTGAATTTGAAAAGCTGGTGAATTATGGATTTTTGTAACTGTTAGGATTTAAGTGATTAACCTGTTATGTGTCAGCAGAAACGTTTGAGTCTAATTCATGGTTTCTCCTTTTCACATAACAGCAAAGTGTTCAGGTGAATTTAGCTCCATATTTTCTGGTTGAGTTATGATTGACCCATGGGATAATTGGAGGAAAACTGTTAATTTATCAACTGAAAAGTGTTTGGAGCTACACTGCTCTTGGAAAATGTTTCGTGCTGCTTCATTTAGCACAAATTAAGTTTGGAGAAAATTTTTCTGTGTTGCTACCTCTGTGTATTTGATGGATGCCTTTTATATTGAGTGATTCAATTATTATAATTGCTCAATCAATCCGAGTCCTCATTACGCCTCACATAGAGCAGAGTGCAGCTGTCACTATATAGTGCTTCGAGTGAAGAATTATTTTATTTAAAAATATCTGGCAGAGGCATTTTTTTTCTCTCAGAAATTCATTTTGGCAATTTTTCCACATAGCGATGGCACCTTTTTTATTCATTTGTAGGACGTGGGCATTTTTGGCCACCCAACATTTATTGTCTATCCCCCACTGCCCTTGAAAAGGTGATGGTGCCATCTACGTGCTATAGGAAGGCCCACAAAAATATCAGAGAGAGAATTCCAGGATTTTGACCCAGGAAGGAACGATATATATTTCCAAGTGAGGATGGCGAGTGGCTTGGATGGGAACTTGCAGGTGCTGGTGTGCCCTGCTCTTGTCCTTCTAGATGGTTCTGGGTTTGGAGGATGCTGACTAAAGGTCTTTGGTGAATTTCTGCAGTGCATCTTGTAGATAGTACACACTGTTGCGACTGATCATCAATGATGAAGGAAATGAATGCTTGTGGATGTGGTGCCAATCAAGTGGGCTGCTTTGTCCTGGATGCTATCAAGCTTCTTGGATGGTGTTGGAGCTGCGCTCATCCAGGCAAGTGGGGAGTACTCCATTACCCTCTTGACTTGTGCCTTGTAGATGGTGTCCAGGATTTGGGGTGTCAGGAGGTGAGTTTCTTACTGCAGCATTCCTAGTCTCTGACCTGTTCTTGTAGCTGTTGTGGTTATACGGTGGTTCCAGGTCAATTTTGAAACAATGGTAGCAGTGGTAACCACCAGGATATTGATAGTGGAGGATTCAGTGATGGTAATACCATTGATTGTGAAGGGAAGGTGATTACTCAGCATGTCTGGCTGAAGATTGCTTTGAATTCTTCAGACTCCTTCAGTTGCACTTCTTCGAAAGCAGTGATAATAAACTGAAGGATAAAGTTTGCGTTCTGAAGTTGTTGATATCACTGTAGAGTCGTGAAAGCTGTAAAGTGCCTAAACAGAAAAAGAACTGTTGTTCCTCCAGCTTGTATTGGGCTTCACTGGAAGGTTGCAGGAGGTGTAGGACAAAAATGTTAGCAAGATGATTATATGTATTATAATGGGAAGCATTTATTGTCAGAAGTACTGAAATTTAGAAATGCATCCGCATAGCTACTGCACTTGTGTATATTATACTCATGCAGCACTCATGCTGCTTTGGTTGAGATAATTGGAGCTTGACTTCACCCACTGAAATATATTCAATATGCAGATTGTTCAACACATCAAATCAGTCACTACATCCATAGACTCCGAATGCCTGTGGGGATGGGTAACTAGAAGCTGGGGACTGGTTGAGAATGACAGTGACAATCTGTGGTCATAATCCGACATGCAGTCAGCCTCAAGCAAATTACCAATCTCTACATTTCCAGGCAGATATAGAATCTGTATCCTCCTAAGATGAAAGAGCTGGCCTCTGGAGGTAGAGTATTGCTCTCCCCAGTATTTGTATATTTAATACTGAGTTATTATAGAATAGAGAGAGCGACCTGTTGAATGTGTGCACTACCCACTCTCATAGAGCTGATTAAACCACCAGTTTGTCAGGGTAAGCTCCATGTCCTTAAAGATAATAACTGAAGCTATGACACAAGGTCAAATAACAAACAAAGCCGTGTTGCTCCTCTAAAAGATCTGATGTGGAGGTGCCAGAGTTGGAAAAGGTCAGAAAACAGGTGACACCAGGTTATAGTTCAACAGGTTTGTTTGAGATCATAAGCTTTTGGAGCATTACCCCTTTATCAGGCGAAGTGAGAGAGTAGCAACAGGCACAGAATTTATAGACAGAGAGATCATTGGGAAGAGAGATTAAATGGTGTGAGTGGAGTGTTGAGAAGCTGAATAATAGGTCTCTACTGGTGATCAAAAGTGTCAGACAGTGTGAGTAAAGCGTCAACAGCTGAATAACAAATGAATGAAATGACCCATAATCTGATTAAATGAGGCAGAGAGATAATTTACACAAAAAAAAGGTGTTGCTGGAGATGAACCAAATGACTGGATGTTATTCTTCATTTAATCGGACTATGGTTCATTCCTTTGATTGTTATTCAGCTGTTAACACTTTACTCACACCATCTGACACTTTTGACCACTGTAGAGACCTATTATTCAGCCTGTCAATGGTCCACTCACACCTTTTGTCTGATCTTTTGATCTCTCTGCCCATTGATCTCTCTGCCTGTAAATTCTGCGCCTGTGTGCTTCTCTCTGACTACGCCTGATGAAGGGGCAATGATACGAAAGCTTGTGATTTCAAATAAATCTGTTGCACTATGACCTGGTGAGGTCTAATTTCTGACTTCTAAAAGATCTAGCCAAGAGATAGGGTTTGGAACAAAATTTAACTGTAGAGCTTGCTAGTGCCCCAGAAGATGGCCCTGACATTGAAGATACTACTAGCACAGCATCTTGGATTTTTTGAACCAAGGCAGCAAGATCTAGCCAAGCTACTGGATGATGTGCACAATATTCATAGATTTTATATCAGAGGATTCCACCATGGTTCTGGCATGTAGATCTTGAGAAGAACAGTAACTGTACACATGGTTCTCAAAGCTCTCCTCCACTGGGGTGTTTCCTCATCTCATATTGGAGTCATAGTGTCATGCAGCACAGAAACAGACACATTGGTCCAACTAGTCCATGCCGAATATAATCCCAAACTAAACCAGCCCTACCTGTGTGTCCCTGACCCATATCCCGCCAAACTGTACCTGTTCATGTACTTATCCAAATGTCTGTTAAATGTTGTCATTGTGCCTACATCCACCACTTTTTCAAGAAGTTCATTCCACAGGTGAAACATCCTTTGTGTAAAAACTTTTCCCCTCATGTCTTTCTTAAATTTCTTTCTTTTCACCTTAAAACTGTGCCCCCTAGTCTTGAAATTACCCACCCTTGGGAAAATACACCTACCATTAACCTTATCCATAATCCCTCATGATTTTATAAACTTCAATAAAGTCACCCTTCAACCTCCTACGCTCCAATGAAACAAGTCCCAGCCTATCCAGTTTTTCTTTATAACTCAAACATTCTATACCCAGCAACATCCTGGTAAATCTGTTCTGAACCCTCGCCAGGTTAATAATATCTTTCCTGTAACTGGGCGACTTGAAGTGGACACAGTACTCCAGAAGAGGTCTTACCATGTCCTGTGCATCCTTCATTGATAGACATCGATTGATGTGACTAGCCAACACTTCTATTATCATTGTATCAGGATGGAAGAAGATCAATTAGATAGATTTGGTGATTTTCCTATCTATACGTTTCTGTGTTGCTGTTGTGCTGTAAAAAGGAAAATTAACATTTATTTTCAAACAATATACAATTTTTCTCACACTCTCTAAACAAGCAAACATTATTAGAAAGGGTCCAAGTAACTGCACAAGCTAAAGGTGTTGAGTTATTTGTTCAAATGTCTGCAAAATTGACGTTGCATTTATCTCACTCAGCCACACTAACTGCATGTGGCATCTGCATAAGCCCTGCATGTGCAACGGGATTCAAGAAGCTATAGTCTTCTTCTCAGCCTTCTGCATATTATGTAATATCAAGTAATAAGTTGTTGTATTAAGCAGGCAGCCATTCCCATGGAGCAATGGCCAGCTCACTTAAAAATAATAATCCTGATCTTTGCTGCAGGCATTTGACGACTTCTCTTTGCCTTTTTAGCAGTTGCTGAAACAGTGATAAATATTTTCTGGGTGCATTACAAGATGAGTTGATATTTAGTGCTTCCTATTGCTTCCCTTTGGTGCTGATGAACTTTTAAGGATGCCATCTACCTAAATAAACAAAGGGAGGCACAACAATGTGTTATGGACCAGGATGAGAGAGAACAGGCACCTCTGTCTGCAATCAGTGAGTTTTATGAAAATGAATACGTGTGTTTTTCAAGCTCCCGACTATAGCCGATGTGAAGAAAATGAGTTTTTGAATGAACGAATGATTTTTACTGTCACATGTATTTTACAGTGAGAGAAACAGTAAAATACAGTGAAAATCTTTCCCACTGTCACCATAGTCTAGTGCCATTTTGATTAGTTTAAGAATAAGAAAATAAATGATATAGTGTAAAGAGAGTCCATCAGTCCTGAGTCAGCTCATCATCAATATCATTTGCACCACCATCCCTCCTCTACCCCTCACCGCTGTCTACCCTGGGCCTGACCAATCCTCAGATGCCACTGGGCTAATTCTCCCCCGCCACTGCCTCACCACTGCCTGCACAGAACCCACCAACGTCAGAGTTGCATCTCTCGCTGATGGGCCCACCTCATCGAGGTCACTGTGATGCTCTTCCACCACCCCTTCACCACCATCAGTGCCAGATCCAACCAGCAATGAAGTCACCAATCCTCATGTGCCATCTTTCTCCGCTGGGACTACCTCGCTGACATTGCCTCCACTGAAGTAGCAGCCACTGATTCTGATGCCAGGTCTCATACTCGCCCTGGAAAAGTAAGGGCTCACTCATTGACGCCATGGGGTCTGAGCTGGGCCCACTTCCCACCTCCATCAGGTAATTATTTATTTACATGTTCACCCTGAAAAATCTAATGCTACATCACTCACTCAGCCAATCACACATACTTAACCAAACTGCAATTAAAGGGAGTAGCATACTTTTAAAGTTATTAAAAAACAGAATAGTTTGGTTTATCTTGGGGGAAAATAAAGCATACATACACTGGTCAGGCCTGGTAAAAAGGTGACTTTATATTCCCAAAGGGTAATGGCAGATACAACTAAGACTGATCTTTTAAATTCACTTGATAGTCTATTTGACATATTTTTCATTGATGTCAGTCACAGATTTCTACAGATCTTTGGATTTTCCATAAAAATTTCAAACTCCTTCTTCCAGGTTTTAGCCAGGTGACAATAGCACATAACCAACAGGTATGGTCTTCATTAAAATGACAAAAGTTTGAAGAACTTGCTCAACTCTGTTCACCAAGATAACCTTCAAGTGTTATTTGCCCATTCTGTGCTCCTGGATCTAGCCTGGATCTAATCTTTTTCAACTTGCCTGGTACTGTACCACTGGGATCTTCAGCTGAGCTCAATGTACCTACTCTCTTTCATCGGGTTTCAACCAATTTCATTTTCTGCAGAAGTTTTAGTTTCCAAGCTCAGTTTCAGTCCTGGTTTCCATAGGTTATATTTGAGGAAGTGAGTGGCGGATTTGTTGAAGCTTTTCCTCACACACTCAACAGGAATTATTGCATGAAATGCCAATGCAAAGGCAACACTTTTTTATATACTGTGGGAGAATGGAGTGATGATAGATTGGCAAGTGAAATCTGAATAGAAGACATGCGGCGAAGGAGAATGCACCAGTTAGATGATGATTGTTAGTTAACTGCCGAACTTTGTCTAAACTTGTCCAGACACTTTGACACTGATTGGTCAAAACATGGGCCTGAGAAATGAACCGGAGAATGGCTGTCACCTATTGCAGTTGAAATCTATAAGCCATTTTTTATTTCAGTTTCAACTTCTATTTTCAGCTTCCTATGTCAGTTTCGGCCTATCTTAAAAAAAACACACAGAAACTTTAAATGTAAGGAGTCCATCACAATATTGTCAGCATCCTATCTCCCTTGGCACCCCGCTTATTGCTCACTGAAATATTGCTCCCTCAGAGTCGTTTTGAAACTCCTTCTTCTGGTTTGGGTGTTTAGTTCTGCTGTAGTGTACAACATGAAATTGCTGGTCCAGCTTAAAATGATCTAGTCCTGGTAGGATCTGATTTTTTAAAAAAGCAATGGGTGGTATGTACTGGCATATTACTGCAGATGCTGGAATCTGTACTGAAAACAAAAAAAGTGCTGGAAATCACAGTAGGTCAGACAGCATCCATGGAAAGAGAGAGCAAGCTAACATTTCGAGTCTCGATGACTATCAGATGACTTCTCTGATGAAGAATCATCTAGACTTGAAATGGTAGCTTCCTCTTTCTCTATAGATACTGCCTGACCTGCTGAGATCTCCAGCATTGCTTGTTTTCAGTACATAGTGGTAATTCCACC
Organism: Rhincodon typus; assembly: GCF_021869965.1. Lineage (NCBI taxonomy): Eukaryota > Metazoa > Chordata > Chondrichthyes > Orectolobiformes > Rhincodontidae > Rhincodon > Rhincodon typus. The sequence continues at coordinate 7,152,212 of NC_063345.1, forward strand.
AGACTAGTAATCCAGAGCCTCAGACTAATGTTCTGGGGTCAGAGGTTCAAATCTCACCATGGTGAAATTTGCATTCCATAAAAATTTGGACATAAAAGCAATATGCTAGTCTACTGGCAACTATCTAATCACTGTCTATTGTTTTTAAAAACCCATCTGGTTCACTTATGCCCTTTAGGGAAAGAAACCTGCAGTCTTTACCTGGTCTGGCCTACAAGTGACTCCAGAGCCTCAGCAATGCGATTGTCTCTTAACTGTCTTCTGGGTAATTTGAGATGAATAATAAATGCCGACCCAGTCAGCAACACTGATATCTCACAAACGAATACTAAAAAAAACACAACCTCTCAGTCTCCTCTTTTCCAGTGAAAACTTTTCTACTATTGAAGTACTTCACAAACCTAGTCAATTTCCAGCAGCACTTGTGGTTGAAGTATAATAGTTGAAGGAATGTTTATTCCATCACGTGTTGATTGCCCGTACCACACTTTCAGACTGATGCTGATGCAGTAAGCAAGGTGATTAACAGAGATGGCGATCAGGGAAACAGTAAAATGGGAACGGGCTACAAAATGTATTGGAAAGGTTCAAAATCTCAAGTGTGATTACCACCAACCAGAGTTAATTAAAATAGGCTATTAATAAGACACTAAATAAAAACAGAAAAAAAAACATTCTACATCCTTAGACCTCTTTACAGACAATCAGTTGTTAATGTAATCAAGGATCTTGGATTTCTGTAAACAATTATGATACCAAATTTGTGCACAGCATGATCTCACAAACGGCAGCTTGGGTAATGATCAATTAACCAGTGTTATTGCAACACTGCAAATTTCAGAATTATACTTAGCTAGAGAAGTGAAGAAAATTCCTTATTCCTTTTCAAGAATGTCCCTTGGAATGCTTTTCTTTCATCATGTTGTTTTAAGCCCACATCCAATGATTTGGTCTCAACATAGACTGGTAAGGGAGAAGGTAATGTCAATATCTTGTGTCAAGCTTGAGTTTCTTGTTTGTTACATTTTAAGACTAAGTAAGGTATGCCTCATCTTGCTGTTAGATTATTGAAAGACAATTCCACAAGCTCTATTTAATGCTAGTTTGTCTATTCCATGTGCTGCTATTCACAAGTTTCTCTGTTCTTCTTTTTCTTTAACTTTGCCCACACTGTATGTCTAGTGAGAGGCAGCTCCACCACATCATCAGGAGGTTGCTCCAGGATCCTAACACTCTTATGCAACGTCTTTATCTGTTTGAAATAGCAATATTCTTTAAATACAAGCATTATAATAGTGGCTAGTCTTCAAATGTGCTTCATTGACTTTATAACAATTTGGAACATCTTGGGACCATGAAAGGAACTTGATAGGCACAAGCTATTTCTGTTTTAGTGATTGCAATTTAAAATCATCAAATTTTACAGTACAGAAGGAGGTCATTCAACTCATTGTATCTGTGCTAGCTCCTGATAAAGCTACCTAGCTCATTCGACTCACCAGCCCTAATTCTGTAGCCCTCTAAATCCATCACTTTAAAGTACTTATCCAGTTCTTTCTGGAAACTTCCCATGGAATCCACTTTCACATTCCAAATCCTACAAACTCTCTGAGTAAAAAGGTTTTTCCTCCTCTCACTCCTAGCTGTCTTGCTGACAATCTTGAAATTGTGACCCCCCCCCGCCCCCCCACGCCCAGTTACCAACATATTAACTAGTGAAAACAGAATTTTTTTTTACTTTGAACACCTCAGTGAGGTCACCTGAAACTTGTTGGAGTTACTTTAGGATTATTGGATGCCAGCGCATAAAATGTTGAAGTTGGTGAGATGGTAATTTAATTTCCTTTTCCCAACCTACACTTTTTAAACTGTGTTCTTTAACTTGTGCATCCATGGAGAAAAGTTACTGATGGCTAGTGTTGTGGTGCAAAGCAAAGTGGTGTGATTTTGGTTTGTGCCTCCCATTGGCTGCTTTCATTGAGACGACATCTTTTATTGCCTGAACACCGGCTAGAGAAAATCTGCAAGGCCTGGGGTGGCGTTTTGCACCCACAGCCCTAGACAGGAAAGAAGCATGTGCCAGTCGTGGATGAAGATTGCATTCTGAACTTGATACTGAGAAGTTGGAGATTAACTTTCAGACAGAGCCAACAAGAACATGACATGCTACCTTTCAGTTGTTCTAAAACTGCAGGAACTTTACGAACCTAACACAACAGATGTAATATTGCAACACTTGTGATGCTCATTCTTCCTGGTATAAAAGGAATTGCAAGAATGTCTAAAGGCGGCCTCTTGAACTGGGGCAACTTGTGGCATTTCAAATAACTCGATTATTTCTCCATTATCTTTGGACATCAATTTGATTAATTTTGTTTTCCTGTGTTCATTGTCAAAGATGAAACCTCGCCGCCTTTGCATTTCTATACAATCCCTTACACTGCGCTCATGCATTGAGAAAACAGTGCTTGTTTTGGCCTATTAAAGTGCTTTTTACTTATTCAATATATCTGGCAGGATAAGAAGGTGTGGCATAGTAGCTCAGTGGTTAGCACTGCTGCCTCACAGTGCCAGATCCCTTGGGTTTGATTCCAGCTTTGGGTGACTCTATATGTGTGGAATTTGCGCATTCTCTCTGTCTGCTTGGGTTTCCTCCAACAGTCCAAAGATGCACAGGCTAGGTGGATTTGCTATGCTAATTTGTCCATAGTGTCCAGGGAGAGGCAGACGAGGTGGATTAGCCGTGGGAAATGCAGAGATAGGATAGAGAGGTGGGTCTGGGTGGGATGTTCTTCAGAGGGTTGGTTGTAGGTAACAACTGCAAATCTTTCCCAGTGATGCAAAATATTGAGACAAGTGTGAGATATTCCAGAGAGATTTGTGGTGCATCTGAGAGAGTTTGCACCTTTCCAGTTGGCTAGGGAGATTTTTTTTTTCCAGAAATGAGTTACTTTTTGTAAATAGCATACAGCAGAGAAGCAAATATAAATACATTGACCTTTATAATGGCAAACTTGTTAAAAAGAAACCTGAGAAGTTAAAGCTCTCATTCTACTACTATAATGTAGAATTAGTCAGAGATGATGTGATGAGTTACTAAAGGGATTTTTGAAACATAGGCATTTAATTAAACCTAAAAATATGGCATGAATAAGATGATGTGAATATTCCTAAAGGCACCTTGCTAATAGTAAAGAGGCAGAAAACTCATTTATTATGCTTTAACGTGAATATGATTGGTGGAACCTTTTCACTTACAACCGCAAAAGACTGTGATCTCATGCCTTATAAATTATACAAAATTGAGCCTTATTAAAATAGATTTCTCTCTTTCACTCTCTATGTAATTAAGAAAAGAATTAATACAGGCATGAAATAGCGATGTCAGATGGATCTAGATTTTTCACAAAAGCTTGTTATCTCATCAAAGAGAGAACTCCAGCATCCTCTGGCTTTGAGTTGACCCTCTTGAATTTGGAACCTCCTACCCACATATCTAAAGCAATATTCTAAAGGTGTCCTTACAAAAGATAAGCAAAGGTGATCTCTGGGGGTTTGAGACACAGGTTTGAATGTGGTAACTGGAGAAATAATAAGGAAGAAATGAAATTGCCTTGAGACATCAGTCTGTTCCCATAGCTGAAATATATAAGCAGGCAGGCAAGAAGGGGAGGATAGAAATCAAAAGTGACATGCCTTAGAGTGGTTATGTCCTAGCTTCAGTTTCACAACCTGACCAGCCTGCAGATGTGGAAGAGATCATTACATTAGGTGCCAGGGACTAGGCATTGCGACCCAGAACCAGCAAACCTTCTCAATGGTCACAGTGTGGATTGGGTAAATCAGGTTGGTAGCAGATCCCAAGGAAAGCAATTTGTGGAATGTCGACAAGATTTTTTTTGGAGCAGCTTGTGATAGACTCCCAGGGGAACAAGCAGCTCTGGATTTGGTGCTCTGCAATGAGGCAGACTTGATTAGGGAGCTTAAAGTGAAGGAATTTATAGGGGACAGTGACAATAATGCGATAGAATTCACTCTGTAGTTTGAGAGGGAATCGAATGTAATGGTACTACAATTGAGTAAGGAGATTGCGAGAAAACATGTATTAGAAATTCCTAATCATTGGGACTAATACAATAGAGGTTTGATGTGCAAATTATCATAGATTCTTCATAAATTAAACAATATTGGATGAGATCATCTATTTTATTCAGGTTTGTAAGGTGTAAACATAATTATACATGATTCAGTGGATGTAAAGAATGCATGGTGTTCACAACTGAATGCTTGTGGTGATTAATCTGCTCGGGGCATGAGTACAATGGTTTTGGAAATAATTTTTTCAAACTATTTATTATTCCAATACTTGAATAGCAAGTATAATTCTTAAACTAGGAAGTGTTTTATAAATTGCCTCATACACAATTGATGTAAACCCTGGAACCCAGTTATGACATAACACACTCTGTTTCTCACTCCACTGAAAGTGCCAAATAGACTGACTATTTAAAGCATTATCTTCTCAAATTTCAGATTTCCACATCAGCAATATCCCTCTGTTTTGTATCCATTGTTAAGAATATACAATTTGATTTGTAATGTCTCTCTAGATTCTCCTTATCGCACAGTAAACCCTCACAGTCATAAACGCATTTAGCACAGAAATTAACTCTTTGGTCCAACTCGTCCATGACAACCAGGTTTCCTAAGCTGAACTAGTCCTAATTGTTTGCATTTGGTCCATATCCCTTTCAACCTTTCCTATTCATGTACCCGTCCAAATGTCTTTTAAATGTTTCATAGAATCTTGAAGTGCAGAAGAGGCCATTCAGCCCAGTGAGTCTGTGCTGACACACGAGAAACAGTTGACTTCAACCTAATCCCATTCACCAGAACTTGGACCATAGCCTTGAATGTTACGATGCACCGAATGCTCATCCAGGTGCTTTTTGAAGGATATGAGGCATTTCACCTGTAGCACCCTTCCAAGCAATGCATTCCAGATCATCACCACCCTCTGGGTAAAATAATTTTTCCCCACATGCCCTCCCAAGCCTCTTGCTCCTCACTCTGAACCCATGTGCCCTTGTGACTGCCCCTTCAACTAAGGGGAGCAGCGGCTCCTGACCCACTCTGTGTTTCCGCCTGCCTGTCTATGTTCTCTCAAAATCTTTCTTTATGAGATTCCTCAGTGTTTGCAAACTTTATGTCATTTGCAAGTTTGTCAACTTGTGACTGTTTTCATGTTCAGGCCACTAGTCATAGTACTGAGGCTCAAGGAAACTGGCCGTGTATCTCTCTCCAGTCTAAAAAAAACTGACCATTCAATACAGAGATAGAAAAACTGCAGATGCTGGAGTCAGAGATATCACAGTCTGGAGCTGGAGGAACACAGCAGGCCAGGCAGCATCAGAGGAGCAGGAAAGTTGATGTTTCAGGTCGGGACCCTTCTTCTGAAGAAAGGTCCCAACCTGAAACATCAACTATTCAACACAACTTCTTTTCACACCACAGCCAACAGTATACCCATGCTGTTGCATGATCATGGGATCATTTTAATCCCATAAGCTCATGTGTTTCTAATATTTTCTAACAAATGTGGTGCTTTTGTCAATCACTTTTTGCATCAATACATGTCACATTAACTACATTCCCAACATCCACCCTATATGTGACCTCGTTAAAAGCAAAACGATCAAATTAATCAACATCACTTGCCCTTGACAAATCCATGTTGGCTTTCCTTTATTAGTACATGATCAGTAGATATTTTGAAATATTAAAGATTTTCCAGAATTTAATGCTACCAAGAGGTATGTAGGAAAATAGCATTGAGCTCAAAGTTCAGCCTTAATCAAGTTGAAGGTGGGAGAAGGCTTGATGGGCTAAATGACCCATTTCTTCTTATATTTCCTATGTTTCTTTCACTCTGGGCAGCTTCTAATTTGACCGATCTTACTATTTCCATACTATTAACTTGACTGCTTCACAAATGTCAGGATTGTTATTTGTTCCTTCTTTTCAACAATAGTGTGACATTTCTAATTACCTATTCCTCTGGCATCAACGCTGTATTTCAATTGAATTGAAAGATTATGTCCAGCATCTCTGAAATGTGTATAGTGAAATAGAAGCAAAGTACCATGGATGCTGGAGAATTGAACTAAAAAGACAGTGCTACACAAACTCAGCAAGTCTGGCAGTTTCTGTGGAGAGAGAAACAGAGCTTACGTTCTGCCATAATTGTGATTCAGGGATTATCAAGTCCAAATGACTCTTGTTTAGGACCGAAGGGGCCTGGAAACATGATAGTTTATATGTTGTTGGAAAACATTGAAGAGAGAGCAAATGGAATAGCTGGCAAAGGCGTCTCAGATGAAAAGATGTCACACAGAAATGATATAGATGAAGAATAGGTGTTAATAGCAGCAAATAAGTCAGTTCTACTGAATGCAAACCCATGCAAGCAAAACATTTTGTTGGGGGTGGAGGAGGAGTTTTGTAATGTTTGCAGGAGGTAGGACTAAGTACTTAGAATAGAGGACAGTGGTCATAGTCAGAAATTGTTGATTTCAATGTTGAGTCTTGAAGGCTACAGATTGCCTCAGCAGAAAATGAGTTGCTGTTCAGTCAGCTTTTGTGGTATTTTGCTGTTCTCTGTATCATGCCTAGGACTGAAATATTAAAAGAGATCAATAAGGTGTCCTGAAATAGCAAGTGATGGGAAGGTCGCTACCATGGTATGGACATTTCTGCAAAGAGGTCACCCAGCCTGCATCTGATCTGGCTGATGTGGACGAGACAGCTCATGAGCAATACATCCAGTAACTTTCTAAGTGAGGCAGCAATTTACATGTGTTTCTTTGTATCTAGTGTACTGCATTCACTGCTCAAAGTGTGGTCTTCTTCTTTGCGTGTTTTTGATCTTAGTGGAGCTGACCTATTTTCTGCTCCTGACAGTGTGGGAACAAGCATACTCGTTGCAAAAACATCTGTAGGCATGTGAAAAGAACAAAAAGATTAGTGAAAACAAGTGTAGGTCCCTTACAGTCAGAAACAGGGAGAGTTAAAATGGGGGGCAAAGAGATGACAGCCTAATTAATTCTGTGTTTTGGGTTCCCAAAAGGAAGACACAAAAATGTCTTAAAAATGTTGGGGAACACAGTGTCTAGTAAGAGGGAGGAACTGAAGAAAATCAGCATTAAAGCATAGAACAGCGCAGCACAGGAATGGGCCCTTTGGCCCATGATGTTGTGCTGAATTTGACGCCAAACTCAACTAATCCCTTCTGCCTGTCCTTGGTCCATATCTCTCCATTCTTTGCATTAGTTGGGAAATTGTTGGGATTAAAGGCTGATAAATTCCTGGGGGCTGATCGTCTACATTCTAGAGCACTTAAAGAAGTGGCCCTAGAGATTATGAATGGGTCAGCGGTCATCTTCCAAGATTCAATAGACTCTGGAAAAATTCCCATAGATTAAGGTAGCTAATGTAACCTCACTATTTAAAAAGGGAAGTAGTCAGAAAACAAGGAGTTAGCCTGACAACAGTAGTGGAGGAAATGCTAGAGTCCAATAAAAAAGATTTAGTGGCATATCATTCAAAAAACAATGAATTTGAATTTGATTTATTTATTGGCACGTGTACCTAAGTACAGTAAAAAGTTTTGTTTATGACAAATACAGGCAGAACATAGCAAGCAAGGACATACAGATCATAGGGTTAAAAATAAATTTAGACGGAGGCATACAGGTTACATCGCACAGGGCGTGCGCTAGGCAAGATCAACATTAGCAAGATCAGCGTTATTTGAAGTTAGGGAGTCCATTCATCAGTCTAATAACAACCCAAGAAAAAACTGTTCCTGAACCTGCTGGTGCGTGTGTTCAAGCGTTTGTATCATTTGCCTGACGGAAGTGATTGTTGGAGATCATTGCCGCGGTGCAATGGGTCTTTGATGATCTTGGCAGTCTTTCTGTAGTAAATGGAGTTCATGGGTAGAAGGATGGATTCTGTGATGGTCTGGGCTGTGCACACCATATTCTGTAGTTTTTTAACGGTCCTTGACAGAGCAGTTGCCATACCAGGCTGTTATGCACCCCAACAGTGTGCTTTCAATGGTGCATCTGTAAAAGTTAGTGAGTCTCCTTATAGACGTGCCAAATTCCCTGAGCTGCCTGAGGAAGAAGAGGTGTTGTTGTGCCTTCTTGACTGTTGCATCTATGTGGGATGTCCAGGACAGATTGTTGGTTATCATAACTCCTAAGAACTTGACACTGTCCACCTATTCAACCTCAACTCCGTTGATATAGATGGGGGCGTGTTCTTTTCCTTTTTGTCTGAAGTCAATGATCAGTTCTTTAGTTTTGGCGATGTTGAGAGAGAGTTTGTTCTCACTGCATCACGTCACCAAGCCCTCCATCTCTTTTCTGTATTCTGACTCATCGTTGTTCGATATCCATACTACCATGCTACTGTTGTAAGCAAACTTGTAGATGGTGCTCATTCTGAATTTAGCAACACAATTATGGGTGTGCAGGGAGTACAGGAGGGGGCTGAGGATGTATCCTTGGGGAGCTCCAGTGTTGAGTGTTATCGTGGAGGAAGTGCAGTTGTCTATCTTCACTAACAGCAGTCTGTGGGTCCGAAAGCTGAAGATCCAGTTGCAGGAGGCAGAGCTGAGACCAAGGTCTCACAATTTTAAGATCAGTCTGGAGGGGTTAATGGAGTTGAAGCCTGAGCTGTAGTCGATCATCAGGAGTATGACGTGGCTGTCCTTGTTGTCTAGATGTTCCAGGGATGAGTGCAGGGCAGTATTGGGCGGAGTCAGCAGGGATTTCCGAAAGGAAATCATGCTTGACAAATCTACTAGAATTCTTTGAGGATGCAACAAGTCGAGTTGATCAGGGGCAACCAGTGGATGTAGCTCATTTGGACATTTAGAAGGCTTCCAATAACATCCCATGTAAGAGGTTAGACAGTTAAAGTGTATGGGATTGGGAGTAGTACATGATTATGGATAGAGAACTGGTTGCCAGACAGGAAACAAACAATAGGAACAAACAGATCATTTTCTGAGTGGCAGAGAGTAACCAGTAGAGAAGAAGAACCAATACTAGGAATCCTCTTCCTGAAATGCTTGTGAAAGCAGAGTCCTTTCACATTTTTAAGGTAGATTCTGAGATAGATTCCTCATTAACAAGGGGTAAATAATTATCAGGAGTAGGTGGGAAATGTAGATTTGAGGTGACAGTCAGATCAGCCATGGTCTGGTTGAAAGTCAGAATGGGTTAGAGGGGCTATTTGGGCTACTCTTGCTCCTTATTCATATTTTCATACGCAACCTAGCATATATTCCATCTGAACAAGGTGACTTAACCACTGTAAACACAGACAGTTTTTCCAATACCATTGCTTTATATTGTTTCTTCATCTCCTTTCATCTTTTGACCACGTCGCATTGATATTTCAGCCTTGGAGACATAATAGTATCATAAGATTTTATATTATTATTGAGGTAGTTCAACTTAATGACTTGTATGTCAGATTCGTCTCATTTTTACTGAGTCAGACATTCCATCAAACATTTAATAGAAGCACTACATTTATAGCAAATGTTGTTAATTATTCTATTTAGCAAGTGTTGTTAATTATTTTCTCCATCATAGATCACTAGTGCATGGGCAACAAATTGGATATCAGTTTCAGATATTTATTCTTGTTCTTAGAATCAGGTGACAGCATTTAAAAGACATTTGGATAGGCATTTGAATAGGAAAGTTTTAGAAGGATATGTGCCAAATGCAGGCAAATGGGACTGGTTTAGTTTGGCCCAAATCCTTCTCCCAGGATGAAGCATTCCACTCCCGAACATCTCAGTTGTCATCATTTTTCAAGGACTGCAACATACCCCCCTCAGTGGTCGAGAACGCCCTCGACCGTGTCTCCTGCATTTCCCGCAACTCATCCCTCACACCCCCTCCCCACAATAACAGCCAAAGCAGAATCCCCCTTGTCCTCACGTATCATTCCATCAACCTTCGGATCCAACACATCATCCTCTGACACTTCTGCCATCTGCGATCCGACCCCACCACCAAAGACATTTTTCCCTCCCCACCCTTATCTGCTTTCCAGAGGGACCACTCTCTCTGTGACTCCTTGTCCGCTCCACACTCCCCTCCAGCCCCACCACCCCCGGCACTTTTCCCTGCAACCGCAGGAAGTGCTACACTTGCCCCTACACCTCCTCCCTCACCCCCATCCCAGGCCCCAAGAAGACTTTCCACAGCAAGCAGATGTTCACCTGCACATCTGCTAATGTTGTACACTGTATCCGCTGTTCCCGTTGTGGCCTCTTCTACATCAGGGAAACCAAGCGGAGGCTTGGGGACCAATTTGCAGAACACCTATGCCCGGTTCGCACTAAACAACTACACCTCCCAGTCACAAACCATTTCAACTCCCCCTCCCATTCC
>NC_063345.1:7162789-7209869 GCF_021869965.1 Rhincodon typus
CTCCTACCTACTAACCTCATCCCGCCCCCTTGACCTGTCCGTCCTCCCTGGACTGACCTATCCCCTCCCTAACTCCCCACCTACACTCACCTTTACTGGCTCCATCCCCGACTCTTTGACCTGTCTGTTTCCTCTCCACTTATCTTCTCCTCTATCCATCTTCTATCCGCCTCCACCTCTCTCCCTATTTATTTCAGAACCCCCTTCCCCTCCCCCATTTCTGAAGAAGGGTCTAGGCCCGAAACGTCAGCCTTCCTGCTCCTCTGATGCTGCTTGGCCTGCTGTGTTCATCCAGCTCTACACCTTGTTATCTCAGATTCTCCAGCATTGGCAGTTTCTAATATGTCTGAAACCCTTCTAAACATTTCCTATTCATGTACCTATCCAAATGTCTTTTAAATGGTGGGTGGCATGGATGAGTTGGACTGAAAGATCTGGTTCTATGCTGTATGACTCCATTACTCTAAACAGAGCCAAGAGGACCATCTGAGCTACACTGAGTCTCTGAAAGAAACAATAAGTTAGTCTCACTCTTCTGCTCTTTTATTGACTTGCAAATATTTGCTCTGGAAGTTAAGATCCAAATCCTTTTTGAATCTGTTTCCACTATCCTTTCAGACAGTACACTCCATCATTCACTTCATACACAAAAAAAGTATCACCCACACTCCCACCGCCACCCTCACGTTCCGCACCCGCATCCCAGCCAATTTTCCCCAATGTGTCAAACGGTGTCCTCCAGACAAAACAATTCCAGAAACTCTCTCCTGATAGTTATACAAAAAGCAATCCAACAAAATTCATGAGGAGCATGGATAGGTTGAATAGCTAAGGTCTTTTCCCCAGGGTGTCGGTTTAAGGTGAGAGGGTGTAGTTTTAAGGTGAGATGGGAAAGATTTAAAAGGGACTTAAGGGACATCTTTTTCATGCAGAGGGAGGTGCATGTATGGAATGAGCAACCAGAGGAAGTGGGGGAGGCTGGTACAATTCCAACATTTAAAAGTCATCTGGAGGGATATATGAATAGGAAAGGTTTAGAGGGATATGGGCCAAAAGCTGGCAAATGGGACTAGATTAATTTACGATATCTGGCTGACGTGGATAAGTTGGACCAAAGGGTCTATTTCCATGCTGTACAGCACAGCTCTAAACAATCATTATCTCTCAATCATAAGAAGGAATGAAAGAGTTGGGAATTGTGCCCACTCAGTCTCTTTGTCTGTGTCTAGCTATCTCTTTATTACACCGTCTCCCTTTTTCTCTCCAGCTTTTATATTCCGGTTTAGCTAATAAATATACCGCCTTGCATTCCCAGTAGATACATGCCCTCACATAACTATTTTCAAACTTAGACAACACAGTGTGGAACTGGAGGAACACAACAGGCCAAGCAGCATCAGAGGAGCAGGAAAGTTGACATTTCGGGTCGGGACCCTTCTTCAGATTTTCCTGCTTTCCTGCTCCTCTGATGGTGCCTGGCCTGCTGTGTTCCTTCAGCTCCACACTGTACCGTCTCTGACTCCAGCATCTGCAGTTCATTTTATCTCCGAGTGATCTATATTCAAACTCAATTCCATTGTCACTTGCCAACAAAGCATTCTGTGAAAAGTGTGATGTATAAGTGCCCATTTTAACCAATAGTCCAGGACTAATCATGTTTGCCCTCTATAATAGAATATCAACTAACAAAAGTGTGAACAGGTAAAAATCAAGTATAGAAATGTAGACAAAAGTGAAAGATGGATACATTCCACACAGTTAATAAATGAAAGGAAGCAAATCGATGTCTTTGGATCATATTTAAAAGCCCAGAACTCAGTTGTGAATTTAACCTGGATTAAACAGACTGGCAATTGTGTTAGTATGCAGCATACAAGAATTTTCGAACACAGAGATAAAGTTTAAAAATTAAGGGATCTGCATTAAGATGGAGATGAGGAGTTTTTTCTTTGTCTGAAGTTAATAATGTGTGGAATTCTATACCACAGCATGGGGTGAAGGCAGATCATTGAATATTCTTAAAGCAGAGTTGGATACATTCTTGGCTAACAAGGGACTCAGAAGGCATTATTAGAGGCAAAAAAATATACCTGAGGCCATGGCCTTATTGTATAGTGGCAGACTCAAGGGGCCGAATAGCCTATTCCTGATCTTAATTTGTATGTCTGTGTGTTTATGTTGTAATGACCGATACTTTAATAGAACACTCCAACTTCATTCCTGCGTGTTCATTACAATAATTTTAAAAAGTGAGATCTCTATACTCTTATTCACAGGGATTGATTTACACTTAACTTTACAAAAACAAGCTGTAATCAATGTAATACTTATTTACAAATCTGTAAAACATGGATACTAAAGTATCAGTATAAATATGGCTGCATATTGGAAATGAAGCTTTGTCAATATGTTTTCAATATAATACATTTTATATACAGTAATGCACATATATTGGAGATATAGTTGCATTGTGTTTCTGAATTAGTAATCCAGACGCCTGGGCTAAAAATCCAGAAACATGACTTCAAACCCCACCTCAACTACACAGGCATTTAACTTCAAATAAATAAATAAACCAGGAATAAAATGTCAATATCAGTATTGCTGACCAGATTGTCATCAAAGCTTACGAAAAACCAAAAGAACTTTGGATGCTGTAAATCAGGAACAAAAACAGAAGTTGCTGGAAAAACTCAGCAGGTCTGGCAGCATCTGTGAAGAAAAATCTGAGGAAGGGTCACCGGATCCGAAACGCTAGCACTGATTTTTTCTTCACAGATACTGCCAGACCTGCTGAGCTTTTTCCAGCAACTTCTGTTTTTGATATCAAAGCTTAGCTGGTTCACTAATGTTCTTTAGACAAGAAAACTTGCAATCCTTACAGGTCTGGCTGATAGGTGACTTACTTGGCACAACAATGTGATTGAGTAATATATTCTATCAGGGGACGTGCATGTTGCTGGCTTGGCCAGCATGTATTGCTCATCCCCCGTTGCAATAGAGAAGGTGATGGTGAACTATCTTCTTGAACTGTTGCAGTCCATGAGCTGTAGGTAGTCCCACAATGTCATTCGAGAGGGAATTTCAGGATTTTGACCCAGCGTCGGTGAAGAAACGGTGATATATTTTCAAGTAAGCATGGTGAGTGGTTCGTAAGGTGTTTACAAGCTTGTTCCCATATACCTGCTGCCCTTGCCTTTCTAGATAGAAATGGTTGTGGGTTTGGAAAGTGCTGTTAGAGGAGGCTTCATGAATTTCAGTACACACTGTTGCTAAGTGTTGGTGCTGGATGGTTGTAATTACTTTGCAATCGTTCTGGTGACTCATTGGAAATAAAAGCAGGAAACACCGGAGAAACTAAGCAGATCCAGTAGCCTCTGTGGGGACAGAAACCGAGTCAACGTTCAGTGCAACTTTTGCCCAGGCCAGTTTCTCATTAATAAAGGGAATGAGTGCAGGTCTTGCAAATGCATCCCACACTCCAAAAACTGAATAAAAGCAAAATTGAGTTCTCATGCGAGAGAATACAATTTCCACTGTCCAGACTTACTGGCTCAATTCATGGGAAATTTATACTCAAAGTATTGATCTGGCACACAGTCAGAATCCATTCAGTACAGTCTGATAGATACAATATCATTTTCATAACTTGATGGTGTTCATTCTGAAAGAAGTAAAATATTATCATGCTGAACTGGATGAGCTAAAGGACATCATGTTCCTCAATAATTCAGGATTCCCTCAATACAGCACTTGAATGCCAGTCTACCTAGTGATGCTATTAAGCAAGTCAAAGGGATGTGTTTGACTACTTTTTAATGGTCTGTTTCTGTTCAGTTTCTGCTCCCTGATTGATCAGAAAGTTGATAATCTCAGCAGCGTCGCCAGGAGTGGTGGTCAAGGATTGACTGCTCCTGGAAGAAGAGATCACTATGGAAACACAATGCCCTCCCAACCAGGTGAGCGGTGTCAGGGAGGAGGGGGGTCAGTCAATCAGGCCCAGTCAATGGGGAGGGGAGTTGGTGAGGGCAAATGACATCTCTGCCACTATAGTGTGGAGCTGGAGGAACACAGCCAGCATCGGCAGTTCTTACTACCTCTGACGTCTCTGCCACTGATTGGATATGGAGAAAAAGGGAAGTAGAATTTTCTGAGGGATCAGAAAATGACTGGTCCTAGAGGTGTATGGAAATGCAGGAGGCTATTGAGGAAAGGAAATTAGGAAAACAAAGAGGAGGTGTGTAAATGACACTGGTGTGTAAAACAAAGGAAAATCCCCAGGTGTTTTGTAAGTATATTTGGGGCAACAGGATAACCATAGAAAGAATAGCTCCCATAATGGCAAACTGCGAGTCAGAGGAGGTAGTTGTGGTTTCAAATAAATATTTTACATCTGTATTCACTATAGTGAAGAGTAATTTAGTTAAAGAATTAGGAAATTGGGGTATGATAAGCTTGAACAAATTACAATTAAGATGGGGAGATATGAGCAGTTTTAATGGCTTAAAATTGTGTGAATCCCATGATCCAGGTGAAATGTATCCCAGACTGCTCTGGGAGAAAGGTGAAGAGCTTTCTGGGGACCCAGCATTAGTTTTCAAATGCCCTCTGGACACAGGAGAGGTGCAGGAGGACTGGATGACGGCTAATGTGGTATCATTATTCAAGAAATGTGCAAGGGACAAATTACAGAAGCGTAGGCCAGTGAGTCCAACATCAGAGGTAGAAAAGCTATTGAAAAGAAATCCGAGGGACAGTATTAATCTCCAATAGAAAGGGTAATGATTAATCAAGGATAGTTGGCATGGCTTTGACAGGGAGAAATTGTGTCTGACAGGTTCAATTGAGACTTTTGATGAGGAGATAAGATGGCATTTCTGCCTCTCTCATGCCTTTATCTCACTTCCCCCATAAATACAGTAATACTATTGACATCAATCACTCCTTGCAGTGAAAATCTCCACATTCCACCCATACCAAGAAACTTCCCCTGAATTCCCTACTGGATTTATTCATGAACATTCAATTCAATTCAATTCAATTCAACTCAATACAGCACAGGAACAGGCCCTTCAGCTTTCCAAGCCTGCTCCAATTCAAATCCTTAATTAGGCCAGCTACTTATTTCCCATGAGCAATTTCTATTACTCTGTTCGCCTCCTATCCATGTGTCAATCAAAAGATTTGATAATTATGACCTCTAGTTTAAAATCTGTCACAAGTAGAAACATCCTGTATAAATCAACTTTATCAAACCAACTTCATAATTTTAAAAACCTCTCTTAGATCATTCCTCAGTCTTATCTTTCCTAGAGCCTTTTGAGATCTTTTCCTTTAGCATGTATTCTCAATATCATCCTTGTAAAATTTATTAGGGTTGTAAAACATTAAGTAATAGAACAGTTTCATAGTCTTTTAAGAGGTCTCCATTTTCAGACTTCCATTTGGCACAGCCTGCAACAATACAGTTCCTTAACTGAGACATTATCAAATATTGGTTGTTAAAGGAAAGTTTCTGAGTCACAGGTTATCTGTGAAATATTGGAACATCACTGAAGTAAAAGAGTGGATATAAAAGTTTAATGTTGTACTGTTATAATAAGGAACCACGCAAAAGCACAGAATGCAGATGCAAATTACTGTGGTGTTGGGAATAAACAATCTCTGAGAATAAATTCACTTGGATACATCAAAAAGTAACTTAGAAATTGCTTGCAAAATCCATTGCAAAAAGAAATTCTTGTAAAATATGAGAAGCATCACAACAAAATCCTTTCAAATCCAGAAGTTGAGTCTATTTTAAAACCAGAACAGCATCTCATTAAATCGCCTGCAGTGACTGTCACTTTGTGCACAGTCTCATCCCAATGGTCCAATTCTTTTGATTGCTCCCTCTGCTGAATTGTTTTGTAACCTGTTTGATTGCATTTTGCCATGCTTTGCTTTATTTTACTGTCAGGCTATTAAAACAAGTTCCATCGTGGACACAGCACAGAAGCTGGTCACTTGGACCAATTTGTCTCTGCTGTCCTTAGATTCTATGAGAACTTTCTCTCGACCTTTTCCACCTTGGTCTATCAGTAATATTTCTAAGCTCTTTTTCTTTGATGTGCTGTCAATCTTCCTCTAAAAACACTGTCCTATTTATCTCAATTATTCAGTATGGTCGAGATTTTCACATTTTCCACACGCTCTGGACCAAGAGAATTTCCTGAATTTTATTTTGCATTTAATAATGACCATTTTATGACTCCTCATCTTAATCTAATCCCATTTCAAAACCCCCTTCCCCTCCCCCTTTTCTGATGAAGGGTCTAGGCCCGAAACGTCAGCCTCTCTGCTCCTATGATGCTGCTTGACCTGCTGTGTTCATCCAGCCCTGCACCTTGTTGTCTCCCATCATGTTTTATCTCCACTTATTATGTTAAATTCTCTCAGATTGTTAAATGTTAAATGCATGTATTTCGTGAATAATAGGAAGCTTTCTTTTAAACATGACAATGTACACAGCTGATAAGAGAGAAGATTTTCTGCAATCTCTCAGATTCAGGCTTCACTTCCATGCGATCTGATGTTGCTATGACCTAGCTCCTTTCACACAGACTCAGTCTATTCTTAGAGTATGGGATAATTAACTCTTTCCTGCACATCTATCAGCTCATCCACCAATCTTCTCTTTGCTAGAGAAAACATTTCCAAGCTTTTTCAGGCTTTTGGAAATTATATGCTCTCAGCTCTAGCATTACCCTTGTGCATTCTGTACAGTACCTTGTCGCATGGCTATCTATCATTTTTGTTTAATAGAGAGAGAAAGATCAGAATTGGTATGATGTACCAATTGTATTCTAGCACATTTAACATAACTTCTTGCCTTTTCAATTCCACATAACTAGAACAAATGTCTGTGTTTTTATTTAATTATGTTTTCGTACAGTTCTAATCACAGAAGCAGCAATTGGTCAGCCTCCAGCAAAGCTCCCTTAATACACCAATGTTTCTCCACTTCATGCATTTCCAGACTTGTCTGGAAGCCAAGCTCATTGATGAATGAACAGAAAGAGTGATAAAGACAGTGCGCTAGATGTTATGATGTACATGGATTTTCAGACAGCCTTTAATGACGAAAAACCAATGTCAGAGAGTGGAATATATGGAGTCAGAGGTCAAAGAACAAGACTTGGGAACCTCTGATGGAAAGCAAATACTGGTGGCTCAGTTAGAGAGGGAAATAAAGAAACAAGGGTACAGAGATAGAGAGAGAAGATACAGTGTGCAGTTGTGATCGCTTTACCTCAGGAAAGATATTATTCCCATAGTGGGAGTGCAATGAAGTTTCACAAGCCTTAGTCCCATGGTGGGACTGTGCTATGAAGAGAAATTGGGCAACTGGGCCTGTACTGTCTAGAATTTTGAAAAACGGGATGTGATCTCATTGGAGCCTGCAAATTACTGAAAAGGATACAATTATAGAGTGGTAGAGTTGTACAGCATGGAAACAGAACCTTCAGTCCAACTCATCCACTTTGACCAGATATCCTAAACTGATCTAGTCCTATTTCCCAGCATTTAGCCCATTTTCCTCTAAGTCCTTCCTATTCCTGTACCCTTCCAGATGCCTTTTAAATTTTATATTTTTTCATGCATCACCCTCTGCACAAAAAAGTTGCCCCTCAAGCTGCTTTTAAATCCTTCCCCTCTGACCTTAAACTTATGCCCTCTAGTTTTGGACTCCCCTATCCTGGGAACAGAACCTTAGCTACTCACCCGATCCAGGTCCCTCATGATTTTACAAATCGCTATAAGGTCATCCCCTCAGCCTCCAGCGAAAAACACCCCACCTTATTACAGCCTCTCCTATCGCTCAAAACCTCCAATCCCAGCCACATCCTTGTAAATCTTTTCTGAACCTTTTCAAGTTTAACAACATCTTTCCTATAGCAGGGAGACCTGAATTGTATGCAGTATTCTAAAAGTGGCCAATGTCCTGTACAGCTGCAACATGATGTCGTAACTCCTATACTCAATGCACTGGGCAATGAAGACAAGTTTGTCAAATGCTTTCTTCATCACCCTGTCTATCTGCCACTCTGCTTTCAGGGAACTATGCACCTTCATCTCTAGGGCTAAACATAATTAAGATGTTGCTCCTGGTTGGGAGTCTAGAACCAGGGGGCACAATTTGAAAATAAGGGGAAATGCCATTTAGGATCGAGATGTTGGGGGATCTTTGGAATTGTCTACCCAAGAGGGCTGTGGGAAGCTTAATCTTTGAGTATATTTGAAGCAGAGATTGGTAGATTTCTGGTTGCCAGTGGTGTACTAACATAAGTGGAAAGATTGACAGATGAGGAAAGATTGGATCGACTGGGCTTGTATTCACTGAAATTTAGAAGAATAAAGGGGGAATCTCATAGAAACATAAAAAGTCCTGATGGGACTGGACAGGCTGGATGCGGGAAGAATTTTCCCGATGTTGGGAAGTCCAGAACAAGGGGTCACAGTCTAAGAATAAGGGGTAAGCCATTCAGGACTGAGACGAGGAAGAATTTCTTCACTCAGAAAATTGTGAACCTGTGGAATTCTCTCCCACAGGAAGCTGTTGGGACCAGTTCATTAGATATATTCAAGAGGGAGCTGAATGTGGCCCTTGTGGCTAAAGGGATCAAGGGGTATGGAGAGAGGGCGGGAATGAGAAACTGAGATTGCATGATCAGCCATAATCATATTGAGGGGCCAAATGGCCTACTCCTGCACCTATTTTCTATGTTTCTATGTACAGGCATATAAGGGATAGTGTCTGTAAAAGTTGTTGAAGCATTCGATCAGTCATTATTGCATTAAATGGCAGAGGAGTCTCAACAAATTGAATGGTCTGTTTCTGTTCCTTGAGAAGTGGGACTATAAAGATATAAAGACAGACAGATAGAAATACAAAGACACAGGAGAAAGTTAGATACAGATAGAAGTAAAACAATGGAAAGAGAAATTAATGTAAGCTTTCTGTGGCAGCCTTCAAAATTCAGCAAACACAGCAACTTTTAACAAGGTTAAAAGGTTATCTGTCTACTTGCAGCTATGAGGCAAGCTTAACACAGGACACAATTATATAACACTCCCAACACAGGAGGTTATGATTTTCCCACACAGGTTTCCCACAGTTCACTTTCTCTGCGAATGTACACTCTTTCATGCTCTGTCTTTCCATTTTTATCTTGGTCACAATTTGTATCTGTTCCTGTTCTGCCTGTGGGTAGATTTACTGCCACCAACCCTTCTTCTAATACTCGTCCGCAGTGGTTTCTCGTACAACGTGATGAAGGATTCATCACTGAACACCTTGATAGAAGACACACTTACTTGAGTGCTAAAATGTAGCTTATTACTAATAGAAAGATAAAAGATTATATTCACTGAAGATTAGTTAACTACATTAACAGTTGGTAAAAAACATTGGGCTGAATCTTTTTTGGCTAACTGTGAGTTGCATCTAGTTTTTTGGACACTTTTGTTGCACAAAGTTTAATGTGTTCAGTCACCTATCTTACCAAATTTACCTCATTAACCACAAAACATCCCTGTCATCCAATTCTAAGCCCAATCTACTATGGAGTTCTTGAACAACTCACCATTCACTGGTGATCCCAATGCACCTTGTCCCAGTACTATCCTCAAATAACCCATTGTGCAGATGGACAAGCACCATCAGTGCAGAGCCTGGACGGTTCCTGATATTTTCCCCGACATGGCAGACAGCGGATATTGGCACCTCACTGAGCAATCATGGAGCTGGAGGTCATGCTGGATGGGGTAGTCCACATGGGGGACATCCTCTTCTCCCAGGACCAGTAGCTGAACCCATGTCACCACACCATGCCAGCCTGGTTGGAGGTTAACGTCCGGGTTAGTGTGGTTTCAGTTCTCTGGAAAAATAGACATCAATTGGGTGGCATGGTGGCTCATTGGTTAACACTGCTGCCTCACAGCGCCAGGGACCCGGGTTCAACTCCACCCTCAGGCGACTGTATGGAGTTTGTACATTCTCCCCGTGTCTGCATGGGTTTCTGTCGGGTGCTCCGGTTTCCTCCCACAGTCCAAAGTTGTGCAGGTTAGGTGGATTAGCTATGTTAAAGTGTCCATTGTGTCCAGGGATGTGTAAGTCAGGTGGATTAACCTCATAAAATGCAGAGTTACAGGGAAAGGGGGGGGGGGGGCGACGAGGATGGGTCTGGGTAGAATGCTGTTCAGAGGGTCAGTGTGGACTTGTTGGGCCGAATGGCCTGTTTCTGCACTGTGGGGATTCTATGAATCAATATAGGAAGGTTACAGTCTGCTCAACCCTGCCAGCATAGGTGCCAACATCTTCTCTCTCATACCTCACACTCACTCTATCTCTGTTACTGTACCCACCTTCCACCAAGGCTCACGCTCTACCACTTTCACTATTATCTGTGACCTCTTCCACCATTCACTCTCACCCACACCAACCCCCAACACCACTAATTCCGTGTTACTGCCCATTTGGGAAACCTGCCCACCTCCTAGCAAAAATCCCCAGCAACTGTAATCAAAAACTGTGCCTCTTTCATCTTCCGTGATGCCCACATTTCTTTTAATCAAGGAAGAAAACATAATAGAGTGGAAAGAGTAAAAAAAAGGTATGGCGGGTTTCTTAAATTTCAGCTTCTCATCCCTCAAGAGGAGACCATCTATTTCTGATCATCCTGAGCAGCTGACAGATCATATCCAAGCCCCTGGGCTCATACTAGAGGCTGCCATCGACATATTGTCCAGACTCCTGACCAGAGGCTATCTCCCTCGACTACCAACCGTGATAAAGTTCCCGTGATAAATGGCAAGGAAAGACAGAAGTAATATGAGCCTGGTATCTGTGGCTGAAGGGTAAGGCATAAAGGAGCAAGGTCAGGTAGGGTTGTTGTGAGCATTCATGCAGGCTTAGAGTGAGTGAGCACTTTGGCAGCGAGTAAACAGACCAGAGATACAGAGACAACAAGGTGCAGAGCTGGATGAACACAGCAGGCCAAGCAGCATCATAGGAGCAGAAGCCTCTTCTAAGGATGCCAGCCTTTCTGCTCCTATGATGCTGCTTGGCCTGCTGTGTTCATCCAGCTCTACACCTTGTTGTCTCGGATTCTCCAGTATCTGCAGTTCCTGCTATCTCAGACCAGAGATACAGCCTGGTCCAGCCCATGAGCTCAGTGTGTGTGCCTGAGTGCACAATGTCCTCACAGCAATATTACAATGATGGTTACTCCTGCAGCCCAAGGTGCAAATTTGAAATGCAGAAGCATCCTGGAAGTTTTTTTTTTAATTCATTCATGGGATGAGGGTAGGCAGCATTTACTGCCCATCCCTAATTGCCCAAAGGGCGGTTATGAATCAACCACCTTGCTCTGGGTCTGGTGTCAGTTTCCTTCCCTAAAGGGCATTAGTGAACCAGGTGGGTTTTTCCGACAATGGATTCACAGTCACCATTAGAGTCTTTAATTCTAGACATTTATTAAATTCAAATTCCACCATCTGCTGTGGCGGGATTCAGACCCAGATTCCCAGAACATTAAATAAAAACTGAAAGAACTGCTGATGCTGTGAATCAGGAACAAAAGCAAAAGTTGCTGGAAAAGTTCAGCAGGTCTGGCAGCATCTGTGAAAAGAAATCCCGAGTTAATGTTCAAGGTACAGGTCTGAGGAAGGGTCACCAGACCCGAAACGTTAACTCTGATTTTCTCTTGACAGATGCTGCCAGACCTGCTGAGCTTTTCCAGCAACTTTGTTTTTGTCCTCAGAACATTACCTGGGTTTCTGGATTAACAGTCCAGCGATAGTACCCACTAGTCCATTGCCCCTGCTCCAGTGGATCTGAGATATACGATGTGGATTCTCAGACGCTGTTGGATGCCAGTGGTCATGGATGTGAGGTAGGTGTGGCCAGTGCCCATGGAGCATGCCCTGAGAAATCAGTGCCCATTGTTCAACATGGAGGTCCTTTGAAGCAAGTGGCAAGACGACATCACCAATACCCACCCTGTGTTTAATATCGAGAACTCTTGATGTCGAGCAAATTCAGCATGTTTGGTAAGATAGGGAGCTGTGTACTAACGAGGCAAGCTGTGGCATTAAAATATTATTGAACCAGCGCGTTTTCCCTTTAATTGACACTGCGCTGCTCCCTCATGAGGAGCTTGCCTCGCTGCTTGGAAAGTGCATGTAAAATGTAGCATCGAATGACATTGAAAGGTGCCTCACCAGAATTTCATCTGATTCAGTATCAAACATTGCCAGAGCCCAAGTCATTCTGGTCCCTATAAGATTCACTCATTGTTACCTCCTATGGCCTGGTAACTAGGTCTGTGTTACCTAGCTATAGACTGTGGCATTGGCTAACAACAAACTCAAACCAAATACTCAGAATAACGAAGAGACCGACGTTTACATATCAGTAGATGGAGCTATACAAAAGCTTCTGAGTTAACCCTTTCAGGCCAACTGCCTTTTGCAACATCCCTGATTCACAGAAAATTACAATGAATCAGTTTCTCTTCACAAAGCTGAACATTTCAGTCTACGTTTCTCTAATCCTATGTTGCAACTTAATTGGGAGTGGTGAGCTGATAATCATGCCCCATTGTGCCACAAACCATCACAAAATGTACAAACAACAACAAAAACAGAAGTTGCTGGAAAGCATCAGCAGGTCTGGCAGCCTCTGTGAAGAAAATGTCAGAGTTAACGTTTCTGGTCCGGTTCCTCAGAACTCTGATTTTTTTCTTCACAGATGCTGCCAGACCTGCTGATGCTTTCCAGCAACTTCTGTTTTTGTTTCTGGCTTACAGCATCCGCAGTTCTTTCCGGTTTTATTACAAAATGTATAAATCCTGATGACGCCATCAAAATGACCAATTAGCCTGACTGACTGCTACTCAGACAAAAGCAATTCACACTATGATTTCTTCAGGAGCAGTAAAAATAATCTCTATTCATTGTAACACTTTTAACTTCAGTAACAGAAGCAATTTAAACTATACCCCTTTCAAACCCGACTGACACACATACTCAATTATAATTAAGACAGAAAAAAGACAAATGGTTTAACACACATCAGGGTAGAAAATAAAACAGATCAGGTGAACAAAATTCAACAGAATCCATGGCAATTTCAGCAGAGAGATCTTACCCTTAGAGGGTAGAAATTTATCCATATCACATCCTTAAATATTGTAGTCTTTATCTGACACTGTCACTCCATGTCTTAAATTTCCTAGCCAGGCAGAACATTTTCTCAGCATCTGGCCTGTCAAGTCCCTCAAATACTTTATATGATTCAGTAAGATAACTTCTCATTCGTCAAAACCCAAGAGGACGTAAGTGTACTTAATATTTCCCTGTAGGACAATCCACCAGGCTAATGGAATAAAAACAGCAGGGCAAAACAGAGTTAACATTTCGAATCTGGTATGATCTTCAAGATTTTATTTCCTCCTTCGAAAAGAGGCCTAAATAGTTCCTATCCACCAACAATCTCCTTCACTGTGCAGAACTTTGAGCAGTAGAGTTCTGAAGATGAGTCATATTGGACTCGAAACATTAACTCTGTTTCTATCTCAACAGATGCAGTCAGACCTGCTGAGTTTCTCCACCACTTTTTGTTTTCATTTCATATCTCCAGTCCTGGTGAAGGGTTTAAAACTGAAACGTCGACTTTCCTGCTCCTCTGATACTGCCTGACCTGCTGTGTTCCTCCTGCTCTACACTGTGTTGGCTCTGACTCCAGCATGTGTAGTTCTTGCCATCTCTTCCTACCTTCAGGGATCTGTGGACAAGCATCCTAAGGTCCCTCTGTTGCTTTGAGCTTCCTAGTGTTCTGCCATCTGAGAGTAATCTGATATTTGGCCCTCCTTCATTCCCCTGCAATGACTGGTGGTCCCCTCTCACTTCTGAGCCATTGTAAACTCTTTGGATACTTCCTTTGGAGCTCTGCACTGAGTGAAGTTTCCTGAGGTAGTGAAAAGCACTTTATAACTGAGTACTTTCCTTTTGTTTCCCATTTACTTGCAAACTTGCAACAGAAATTTGGGAGGTGGTAAAGTGTGATGCATACGTGTCAATGTTTAGAATAGAACAGAAATTTGCTGTCACATGTACTTTTACATGAAAAATACAGTGAAAAGTTTACTAAGTCAGCCTACCTCAGTGCAACATCGACCACAGAAGGCATACATAATAAAAAAAAGTAAAATTACGATAAAATTCATAACAGGTCAGTTAACGGCTTTTGGGCTCGGGAAAAGCCGATGAAGGAACAACGGAATACCCTGAAGATGCAACGGGAATGAGACAACTGTTCCAGACTGCCATGCCAAGCTGCTGGAATACTGGGCCAGAAGCGTTCACCAAAGGAAACTGCCATCCTGGGTTTGATAGGCCACTCCTGGATGACCCCGCCTGCCAGGCCACTGGAAGACCTGGATGCTGAAGACAAAGAAGACTTCCACATAAGGACAAGACCTCCGCGCTGGGACAAGACCGGCCTTCCTGACTCAAGACCACCACACTGGCAGATTGCCACCCCGGGACATTGCCACACCAGGCTGAGGCTGCCTTTCTTTCAGTTCTCAGGGTGTGTGCAGAGTATGCCAAGGATATATATATTGCTGTGCCTTTGAGGGCTAATTTTTTACTTGGTGTTGACGATATGAACAATTGGGAGAGGCTATTGAGGGTTAACTGGAATTGTGTGTAAACTTTCCCGCTGTTGACAATCTGACACTTTGCTGGATTATTTCCTGATGTTACAATGCAGATCATCAGATTTATTGAATACAATTTCACTGATTATTGTCTGCGCTTAGAATCTACAACCCTTAAGCTTGTAGTTCAGTACCAAAGCCATTGAGCAGGGTGTATTTGTGTGTGAAACACATATGAAATACCGTCATACACCACAAACAAATCCCCGCTCGATGCAATGTATTGGCAAGTGATTAGCCAGCCTATTAAAGTTAGTTTGTATTACAAATAGAATATCACAGACACAATAGCAGCAGGTTTGAAATGTTCAGTATTTTATGCTGTGTTTATTGCAATTGTGAGACATATTAATGGCTGTTGTGATAAATCTGGTGAGTTATTTACTTTAGTTACAAAATTATAGCCTTGAGTCTCTGTTGTTCCCAATAGCTAATTAAATGCCTCATTGCTATAACGTTTGTTTTATTTTTTAATGGATGCCTATGATAAGGAGGTGTTGTAATTCTGACTAAATAGCGTGATACATAATACTGAAGGTGTCTAGCCTAACAGAACAACAAAAGAAGTTGCTCAGAGTTTTGACTCAATGGGCTGAATTCTCCTTGTTGAGAATCACAGCCAGATTGCCTCTCCACTCCTGTATATTTTTTCCCAGAGCTCCCTGTTTCTGGCAGGAAATTCCGATCTCGGCTTCTTCAGAAATGTGGAGCATACCCAAAATCAAATAGTTCCTTCGCAATGCAGGATTGTTGGAGGGATGACAAAGAACATCTCTTCTTGCAGCAGTCAGTATGCCATGTTCTGAAATTTAAAAGGTTGAATATGGAAGGTAAGTGTGGGGTCAGAGTGGCAGATGAGTAAAGAATTTGGGTGATAGGTGTGTATGGTATCACGTAAGTAGGGTGCCAGATTAGCAGGGTGGCATTCAGGTAAGGTGATAGGGGTAGGGTATGTAGAATGCCAAGTAAACTAGTCCTGAAGAAGGGTTATATCTGAAACGTTGACTGCTCCTTTCCTCCAGATACTGCCTGGCTTGCTGTGTTCTTCCAGCTTCATGTTTGTCTGCCAAGTAAACAAAGTTGTGTTTGAGTAAGTGCCAGGTGGGTAGAGTGCCAGGTGGATGACCTTCGGTCCTTAGGTCTTGCCAAGTTCTGAGAATTAAATATCAAGCCAAACACTTTGACAGCTGCTATGAAAAGCTGGTGTGTAATGGTATTGTGGGCTTAGGGTGGCTTTGATGAGGGTAGTGTGTGTGTCTGGGCTGGTGGTGGTGGCAGTGTGGAAAGGACATCATGGTGGAGAGTGTGTATGTGTTGTCAGGGCCTTTGGGTGTGTTGTGCCTGCGCCAGTGGGTGAAAGGTGTCACTGGCTCAGCAGGTGTTGGCTCCGGGGGGTATGGAATCATATTGTGTTAGGAGGGGGGCATCGTGGGGAGGAAGGTGTGGTTTTCAGGGGTTCTGGGGGAGTAAGGTTTTGGGGGAGTGCACTTACAGCTGTGTGTAGTAATTTGTGGGGTCATCTTTGTCTTTTTTTCAGACGATTCCTCTGGTTGGTAAGAGAAACAAAACGTTCACCTATAAATCATCTCTGGCTTATCTGTTAAAAGTCACAGCTTACAGCTTCTGTTATCTTGGAAGATAAATTGGTTTCTTTCCAGTTTATAGTTAGTTTTGACTGCAGAGAACAGACAGCTACTCCTCAGCTGGGGAGGAACTGAACTCATCTCTGTCTCTCTGTAACTTGTTCTCAGACACAAACTGTACAATTTCCTGAGAACTAATTACACAGTTATTGGCAGGCAAGAAAAAGGTTCTGTCATTGGTTACTGGTCAGTAGTCAATAGACGATGAGTGTCAAATTACTTGCTTCTCAAAATTTACTGCACCCTTCCACTGGTTTCATAACAGCTCTTTATCATTTCAGTTACCAATTTTTAAAAGCACAAACTAGAACTAGAAATAAATGGTCCCTAGAATTGATAAATTGTAGGCAATGACGTGGCCAAGAGAGTATAATGTGGAAAAATGTAAAATTATCAATTTTGGCAGGAGGATGAAAAGGAAATATTTTATTTAAACTAGGCATTGAAAGGTCATCGGCAATAGGCAGGAATGTGGATTTGAGTTCGCAGTCAGATCAGCCATGATCCTAATGAATGTTGCAGGAGACCCAAGAAGCTTCATGTCCTACTCCATTTTTTTCTGGTTCTCTCATGGGACATGTGTGTTATTGACTGAGCCCACATCAATTACTTGTCCCAAGTTGCTGGCTGGGCCAGTATTTATTGACTGACCCCAGAAGGTGGTAGTGAATCACCTTCTTGAACTTGGAAGAGAGTTCCAGAATTTTGACCCAGCGACACCTGAGGAAGGTAATATGTTTCCAAATCAGGATGGGGAGTGGCTTGGAGGGGCATTTTCAGGTGATGGTGTTCCCATTATCTGCTGCCCTTGTCCTTCTAGATGATCATTGTCTGGCGTTTATGATACAGGAATGTTGCCATTGCTCAGCCCAAGCCTGGATATTGTCCAGGTCTTGCTGTGTTTGGTCATCGACTGTTTGGATATCTGAGGATATCCTAAAATAAAACAAACAACTGCGGATGCTGGAAATATGTCACAAAAAGAAAAATTGCTGGAGAAACTCAGCAGGTCTACCAGTCTGTGTAGAGAGAAAGTAGAGTTAATGGTTCAAATCCAGTAACCCTTCCTGAGTGGACCTGAAATGTTAACTCTGCTTTCCCTCCACTGATGCTTTCAGTCCTGCTGAGTTTCTTCAGCAATTTCAAACTGTTTCAGTATTCCAGCATCTGCTTTCTTTCATTTTATTTTAGTGTATCCTCAGATATTCAAACAGTTTATGTCCAAATTCTGCAAGACCTGGATAATATCTGAGGAGTTGGAATGGTGCTGAACATTGTGTAATCATCAACGAACGTCCCCACTTCTGACCTTATGATGGACAGAAGGTCAATGGTGAATCAGCTGAAGTTGGTTAGGTGTAGGACACTACCCCGAGATAATCCTGCAGGGATATCCTGTTTCTGATTCACATTTTTATCTGCTCAAATGGATTAATTCAAGTGAGTGTGGTAGAAACTGAAGTTGAAGCATACTCAGAAACTGGTAGAATTTCAATAAACATGTGATCAATGGAGCGAAGACAAACTGAAATCACTGAAAGCAAAAAACAAAACAGAATGATGATTAAACATCAAGAGAACTTTAAAATAATGACTTGCTTCATGTTTTACAATAAATGATATTGAATAACTTAAAGGTAAAATCTAAATTAAACCAGAAGATTTTGCATCATGGAAGAAGTCCATTTCTTTGACTCTTTACAAGATCAAAACAAATGCAGTCCCATCGCCGTTTGCTCTTCTCCAAGATAGGGGAGGCAATGGCCTAGTGGTACTATCGCTGGGCTATTAGTCGAGAGACCCAGAAAACAGTCTGGGTACCTGGGTTAGAATCTGCCACAGCAGATGGTGGAATTTGAATTCAATAAAAAAGCTGGAATTAAGGGTCTAATAATGACCATGAATCTATTGCTGATTGCTAGGAACACCCATCTCCTTCACTAATGTCCTTTAGGGAAGGAAACTGCCACGCTTACCTGCACTGATCTACATGTGATTCGTGACCCACAGAAATGAGGTTGATTCTTAACCACATTGGCCCAGCCAGAGACGCTGTCATCCCATGAATGAATACATTAAGTTCTGTATTGGTTCCTGCATCAGTAGATCATCTAATTGTTCCTTCACAAATATAATTGTTTCTGCCTCAAATATTCTCTGTGGCAAAGCACTTTGTGCTTCAGCAACACTCTACGCAAAGAAATATCTCTTAGTCTCACTCCTCAATTCTTTGGTGACATTTTAAAATTGATAATTTGACAGGAATGTGCAGAATTGCTGGAATGAACAGCCTGAGGACTGATTGCATTTCCAACTTCAAGGGAGAGTCGGGTGAATTGGGAGCAAAAGTTCTGATAGTGAAACAGAAGAGGGGAACATGAGATTGAATATTCGCAAAAATTACTGAACAGACAAAATGGACCGTTGTGACCTTTTCTGACTCTACCGATTTTTATGTTGACTTGAAAGCAAAATTTCCCAACTTGTTTTGTAATCTTGTTAATTTTTCTTCCCATTTTACTTTGCATGTATCTGTTTTCATTCCCATTTGTTTAGTCACTCATTTTGTTCAAAACTTCACTGTAGTTTCTCCTCTTAGCTTCAGCAGTAGTTTCTATTCACCCTAAAGGTGAAGAGAGGTTTCAGTGAAATCAGAATTCACAGAATCACAGGACTGTTATGGTGTAAAAGGAGGCCGTTCAGCCCTTCATGCTTGCACCAGTTCTATCACCCAGTTCCAATTTTATGACTTTTCCCCATATCACTGCACATTATTACTATCCAAATAAACATCTGATGCCCTCTTGAATGCCGCAATTAAACCTGCCTGCACCGCAATACCAGGCAGTGCATTCCATTCCTTAACTAGCGCTGGACTGTTAATCCAGAGACCAGACAACATTCTGGGGACCCGGGTTCGAATCCCGCCTTGGCAGATGGTGAAATTTGAATCCAATAAAATATCTGGAATTAAAAATCTAATGATGACTGTGAATCCGTTGTCGATTGTCAGGAAAAACCCATCTAGTTCACTAATGTCCTTCGGAGAAGGAAACTGCCATCCTTACCTGGCCTGGCCTACATGTGACTCCAGACCCACAGCAATGTGGTTGACTCTTAACTGCCCTCTGGGTAATTAGGGATGGGCAATAAATGCTGCCCGGCCAGCGACACCCTCCTCCCGTGAATGAATAAAGAAAAAACACTCAATGAATGAAAGTGAGAGATAGTAGGAACTGCAGATGCTGGAGAATCCGAGACAACAAGGTGCAGGGCTGGATGAACACAGCAGGCCAAGCAGCATCATAGGAGCAGAAAGTGTTCATTCTCACATTATCCTTGCTTCATTTGCACATCACTTTAAATCTATGCTCCTCTTGTTCTTTTTCTTTTTATGAATGGGTACAGCATTTCCCAACATACTCTATCCACCCTGCTCATGAGTTTGAAGACCTTTTTAAACTTCTCTCAACCTTCTTCACTCAATGAAGAACTGCCTCAACTTCTTCAATCAACCCTGGAACTGTTCAGTCTCTCTTCCCGCTACATTCACAGCTTTTCCAAAAGGTGGATTGCACAACTGTACGCAATCCTTCTGCTCAGCACAAACAAGTTGTTCCTGACAGTGTGCATAATTTAAACTGTGTGTGCAAACATTTTAACTTGTAAATATTTATTATTAGTATTGAAATCAAATATAAAGGCACCTTTTTGTATTAAAAAGGTGGAATATTTCATATATTGATTTGAGTAAATTGTTATTCTATACTGAACTTTTTCATCCATTGCCATCAGCTCTCTAAACCTGGTTAAAGAATGGTTTGTGATGAACTGCAGATAGTTAGAGGCAGTTGCAAAGTAGAAAATTCTTGTTTCCCATGGCATATGTTGGGTCAATGGCATTTTTGTTTTTACCCCTCAAATGCGTTGTATTTAGTGGAGATTATAGTTGTTGGTGACACCTCAAGTGGAGGGCATCTTCCCAATGACATCGGTTTATCAATTCTGTCACAAGCTCTCGTTTTGACCGTAGCTTTGTGCAAGGACCCACAAGGCAAAATCATTTCCTTTCTATTCCAGTGAAAAATCTGAGTGTGGGAGGTCTCTTGTGGCACCCTGGTAGTGTCCCTATCTCAGAGCCAGGAGGCCCGGATTCCAGTCCCACCTGCTCTAGAACAGGCTGGTTACGAAAGTATCTGGAAGCAACAACAGAACAATCAAAATGTGCATAAAAGGAAGGCATTCAAGGCATGGATTAAGCTCACCAAGTGTCCTGCTAGGTTAACAAAAACCTGTATTTTTATTTTTTTTTTCTTTATTCATTCATGGGATGAGGGTGTTGCTGGCTGGGCAGCATTTATTGCCCATCCCTAATTGCCAAGAGGGTAGTTAAAAGTCAACCACATTACTGTGGGTCTGGAGTCACATGTAGGCCAGACCAGGTGAGGATTGCAGTTTCCTTTCCTAAAGGGGATTAGTAAAGCCAATTGATTTTCCCAACAACACCTGCTTTATCAATTGGCAATGGATCCACAATCATCATTGGACTCTTAATTCCAGATATTTATTGAATTTAAATTCCACTGTCTGCCATGGCAGGATTTGAACCTGGGTCCCCAGAATGTTATGGGGATCTCTGAATTAACAGTCCAGCAATAATACCACTGGGCCATTGCCTCCCCCTATATATAATTTGTATATATGAACCTGTATTGATGATGCCATGGGATGTGATATACCCAGCTCCACAGGAGAGGTGAGAAGGGGGAATAATAGGGGATAGTTGTCCCCAGAGAGACACTCAACCCCACATCATTAACTAGTTGCTGAGTGAGGACTGGGACAACTCTCTCAACTCGTCACCAGTTAGGCTCTTAAATGATCAATGAATGGCTACTTAAGAGTCTGAGATTGCCATATCCCCTATTACCTCAGCGGGTGAAAGAAACACCCCATTTCTGATTTCTGCCTACCAGATTTAACACAAGTGGCTCCAGTTGCCCCAATCCGGGGTCAGTTAGAGGCACAGTAGGGGCTTGGGGGTGGTCTCTGAAAATAACTGCCCTACTCTTGCTATGCTGCTCCCCGACCATAACTCCCAGCTCTCTGTGTGAATCCCCCTATGCCAACCCCAGCCTGGAGAAGAGTGTAAAAGTTACCTTATCTTCTTGCCACTGGATCCCAGAGGTGTAGGCCTCTAATTGGCCAGCATAAGGACCCAGATGCTTCCAGCCTCTGATTGGCCAGCATCTTCTAACAATCTGGGATCTCAGTGTCGCAGTCTGCAATTCTGACAAAGTCACAGAAGGCCAGATTCTGCTGAGTTGATGGCAGGCGAGACACTTTTTTTGTTGTTGATAGAGTGGCAAGTTATTTGCCACCTAATTCACAGACCACCACACCTTTCTAACAAAAAATGGGAAAGTGATTTCCATCATGACCCTATGGGTCAGGGAGGCGTTAGTTCATATGCCACTGCGGATAATTGGGAACATAATTATGATGGAGATAGTAGGAACTGCAGATGCTGGAAAATCTCCCTGGACTGACCTATCCCCTCCCTAACTCCCCACCTACACTCACCTTTACTGGCTCCATCCCCGCCCCCTTGACCTGTCCGTCCTCCCTGGACTGACCTATCTCCTCCCTACCTCCCCACCTACACTCACCTTTACTGGCTCCATCCCCGCCTCTTTGACCTGTCTGTTTCGTCTCCACCTATCTTCTCCTCTATCCATCTTCTATCCGCCTCCCCCTCTCTCCCTATTTATTTCAGAACCCCCTTCCCCTCTCCCATTTCTGAAGAAGGGTCTAGGCCCGAAACATCAGCCTTCCGGCTCCTCTGATGCTGCTTGGCCTGCTGTGTTCATCCAACTCTACACCTTGTTATCACATAATTATAATGGATTAGTTTAGAATAGTATTATGGTTGGCACAGACATGGTGGGCCGAAAGGCCTGTTCTTGTGCAGTGCTGTTCTATGTTCTACAATCTAGGCTGATGCTCCCAGCACAATACTGAGCGAGTACTGCACTAGGGCCTTTGTTGTGAAGCAGTAAGTTTAATGTTTATATTGGCCCTCCCTTCTCTCTCAGATGAAAGTAAAGATTCAGTATCATTACCTTCACAATACACAGGGGAGTTCTGAGAGACTTCAGTCAATATAAGACCATAAGAAATTGGAGTGGAAGTAGGCCATACAGCCCATTGAGTCTATCGATGTATCTATTAATATTTAGAATGATGTATTTATAATTATATATCATGATTAATATTTGTTCCTCAACCAATATTATGCCACATTGATTACCAACTTACTATTATGTTGCTGTTTGTGTGCACTGCTACTGTAGTGCTATCTTGCAGGATTCCCATTCTTGCAACCCAGGTATAATTCCCAGGCAGCACATTGAGTGTTTTCCAGAAGGAGTTAGATATTGCTCTGCGGGTTAAAGAGATCAAAGAGCATGGGGACGAAGCAGGAACAGGGTATTGAGTTGGATGATCAGTCATGATCCTATTAAATAGTGGAACAGGCTCAAAGGGCTGAATGGTCTAATCCTATTTCTATTTTCTATGTACCTGTGTATAAAGTATGCAGTTAATGGCATGACTCTGAACAGTATTGATGTACAGAGGGATATTGGGGTTCAAGCCCATAGCTTCCTAAACGTGGCCATGCAAGTAGGTAGAGTGGTAAAGAAGGCATAAGGCATGCTTTCCTTTATTGGTCAGAGAATTGAGTACAAGAGTCAGGATGTCATGTTGCAGCTAGGCCACACTTAGAGTATTGCGTTCACTTCTGGTCACCACATCACACAAAGGATGTGGAGGCTTTGGAGAGGGCACAGAAGAGGTTTACCAGGATGCCACCTGGATTAGAGGGTATGAGCTATAAGGAGAGGCGAGAAAAGCTTGGGTTGTTTTTTTCTGGAGTGGCAGAGGCTGAGGGGAGACTTGACAGAAGTCTATAAAATTATGAGATGCATAGATGGGAATGATAGTCAGAACCCTTTTCTCAGAGTTGAAATGTCTCATACTAGGGGCATATGTTTAACGTGATAGGGGGAAAGTTCAAAGGAGATGTGAGGGTCAAGTTTTTTTACACAGAGATTGGGAGCAATCTGGAATGTGCTGCCAGGGGAGGTGGTGACAGCATTTTCGTTAGGGGCGTTTAAAGGACTTTTAGATAAGCACATGAATATGCAGGAAGTGGAGGGATATGGACCAAGGGCAGGCAGAAGGCATTAGTTTAATTTGTCGTCATGTTTGGCACAACATCGTGGGCCGAAGAAGCCGTTCCTCTGCTGTACTGTTCTGTGTTCGATGTGTGAGCTCACTGGGCACAAATTAACTGTGGTGTCTCACACATTACAGCACTGGCTACACTTCAAAAAAAGCACTTCATTGACTTTAAAGCACATTGGAACATCCCAAAGACCATCTTTGAGCAACTCATGCGCAAACGTAAATCTTTTTGGAAAGTAGTGAGCATGGCATGCCAGTTCTTGTGGGAGGATAGTTCACAATTTAGGGATCTCACCTACTGTGCATCTGAGATATGCTTGTGTCTTAGTAGAAAAGCTGAGCATGTCACACAAATCTCCAGAGCTCCAGTGTTACATTCTCGGTGCTGCAAACAAAAACCCCTTTGTTCCCCGCCTTATTTTGCCTCTGCAATTTGCAAATGAGTCTCTGGTTAAAGGTTTCTAAAGAAAATACACTAGTTTCCCAGCTGCCCAATCAGCTGAATGGGGTTAGCAGAGACTCCTTTAAGTACATTCAAAAAAACACACAGCCTTCCCAGAGAAAAAAAATCAATTGTGATCCAGAGCGAATGTGTGATTGGATGAATTAGAAAATGTTTTTATCTTGTTTTGATTGAGGTGTTGATTTTTGTTTTAAAATTAACAGAGCTTCTTACCCCGATTCCAAAATGTAACTTGTAATAAAAAAAGAGCAGCTGATGAACACTGGTGGTCTACTTTGCTGAATGCCTTGTATTTTCTGTCTTGGCACCAATAGCTTTGCATCAACCAAGTATCCTGCGGTAATTGCTTGCCAATCGAACTTGTTTACCACTTGGGAATAAGGCTGTTGGAAAGTCCCCAGGAACTGTTGCAAAAAGAAACTGCAGAAACACTAGGCTTCTCTTTCCCTCATCCGAAAGTCTCATTTGATCTCTTGTCAGTACACACACGGATTCTGCAAACGAACACTGCTAAGTATTCACAATAAGATCATACACTTACACTACACACATTTTGTTCTGCTCATTTATTCCCTGATTTCTCTCCTTAAAGAAAGAGAAAAATAAATTCTTGGAAAGTACACTGCAGACTGCAACGTGAGTGCAATGTAAAGTAATGGATGTGTAGTTAAGGTGGAATCTCTTCACAGCACAGAGTGTTCCCTGGCCAATTTTCTTGCCTTTCCTCCACCTGTCTGATGCTCAAATTTGAGCACTGAAGAGAAACATCTGTTACATAGAATTACATCAAATGCACAATATAGAAACAACCATCAGGACCAACTGGTCCATAATTTACCTGAGCATCCTTTCACCCTATTTCATCTCAGCCAATCAGTATATCCTTCTATTTCCTTCTCCTTTATGATTTTTTATCCAGCATCCTCCTAACTGCATCTTTACTCTTCACCACAAACATTTCCTGTGGAAGCGAGCTCCGCATTTTCACCACTCTGTAAACAACCTTTACTTCCCCTGAATGTATCATTTATCACAGAATTTAGTGACAATTTAAAACTGATGGCCATGGCTTTTGAGATTGCACATGGGCAGACTCATTTTAACATTCTGCACAAGCAAAATTCTTCAAAACCTTTAAGATTGCATTAAGGCACTGTTTATGTTATAACTCCCTATAACCACATTGAGCATGATTTTCACTGACATAAAATTATCCTGCTACAACTAAGCAATTTGATCACTCATGACTCTGAGCCAATCTGATGAGTTTCACTGGCACGTTATGATGATCCCAAAATTAACGGTCATCGAGAACAACCATGGCCCAGCCAATGAATGCTGACCTCTATCTGTCTCTTCCTTACTCTATCAACCCAACTCCCAACTATAAATTTAAGGTTTGTTTGTGTGAACCAGAGATCTCTTGCTGCTTGTTGTATTGTGGTGTCGCCTTCAGAATCTGAAGTACAAATTAATGAGAAGTCTCAAAGTTTTATTCAAAACCCTGGTTGGACACTACTTGGAGTACTGAGCAGATCTGGGTATCACATGGTAGGAAGGATATAATGGCCTTGGAGGGAGGACAATGTAGGTTTACAAGAATGATACTTGGACTTCAGGGGTTATGTTATGAAGATAGGTTAAACAAATTAGGCCTGTTTTCTTGAGAATTTATTCAGCTAAGGGGTGATCTGATCAAAGTCTTCAAGATATTAACGGGCAAAGACAAGGTAGGTAAAGAAAAATTATCTCCCCTGGTTGGGGATTCTAGAAACATGAAACAAAGTTTTAAAAATAGGTCAGACCATTCAGGAGAGATCCACAGTTAGTGTCATGCGGCGTCACATGCACACTCTCGATCTTTCTCTCCAACAGCATCGCATCACACTGGCTCAGGGCCGCACCACTCTGCAGTTCCACTTCATCTTCCAGCTCATTTGTCGTGCTAACAAGAAACTTTTTCTTTTCCTCTCAGGCATCCAGGCCCGCAAGATGCAACAACTC
Organism: Rhincodon typus; assembly: GCF_021869965.1. Lineage (NCBI taxonomy): Eukaryota > Metazoa > Chordata > Chondrichthyes > Orectolobiformes > Rhincodontidae > Rhincodon > Rhincodon typus. The sequence goes on from NC_063345.1 coordinate 7,188,913, forward strand.
AGAGATACCCATAGCTCTTTGGAACCTTCCTCCCATTCCCTACCCTCTGACTCCATTCCGTCCCACAGTCCCACCTCCTGTCAGGTACTCACCATCCCTCCTCACCTTCTGCTCTCCAATGCTGAAGGTTCTGTACTCAGCAAAGGCCACAGCTTTATCCCTCTGTGTGCCCACCTTAATGAATCTTGGGCACGAAATGATGTCAAACTCTTGTTCTTGTCGTTTTCACCTCTGTGCCCATTTCTTTGTACAAGAGTCCTCTCCCCATCCCATAGACCCCTTCGCTCAGCTCCAACACTCTCCCTTCACCTGGACCCCTCCCTCTGGTCTTTTACCTGCACTCGATCTGTTTATTGAGAACTGTCAACGTCACATTGGTCGCCTCAATATCTCTGCTCCCCTCACCCAATCCAACTTATCTTCCTCTGAACTGACTGCACTCCATCCGCTTTGATCCAACCGTGACTTTGTGATTAAGCCTGCTGATAAGGGGGGTGCTGTTGTAGGCTGGCGTACTGACCTTGACATTGCAGAGGCTGAGCGCCAGCTCTCAGACACCTCCTACCTTCCCCTGGACCATGACCCCACCATGACACATCAGACCATTGTTTCCGCCATTGTCACTGACCTCATTTCATCTGGTGATCTCCCCCCACCCCACCCCCCCTCTCTCCCCACCACCTCCAAGCTGAGAGTCCCCCAGACCCGCACAGCTCACTTCTACCTCCTTCCAAAAATCCACAAACAGGACTGTCTGGGCAGACCTAATGTTTCAGCCTGCTCCTGCCCCACAGAACTCATCTCTTCCTACCTTGACTCAGTCTACTCTCCCCGGTCCAATCCCTGCCCATGTACATCCGTGATTCCTCTGAAGCTTTATGCCAGTTTCAAAACTGACATTTTGCAGGCTCCAGCTGCCTCCTCTTTACCATGGACGTGCAATCCATTTATACATCCATCCTCCACTAGGATGGTCTCAGGCTCTCTGCTTCTTCCTGGAGCAAAGGCCTGAACCATCCCCACCCACCACCACCTTCCTCTGCTTGGCTGACCTCATCCCCACCCTAACCAACTTCTCTTTTAACTCCTCTCATTTTCTTCACATCAGAGGGGTGGCCATGGGTACCTGCATGGGCCCCAGTTTTGTCTGTCTCTTCCTGGGGTATGTGAAACATTCATTGTTACAGTCCTATTCCGGCCGCCACCCAAAATCTTTCTCCGATATATTGATGATATTATTGGTGCTGCTTCCCTCTTTCATCTGGAATTGGAAAAGTTAATCGATTCTCCTTCCAATTTCCAATCTGCCCTCACTTGGTCTATCTCTGTCTCTTCCTTTCTGTTCCTCGACATGTCTGTTTCCATTTCTAGGGATAGACTGGCCACTAATATCCATTATAAACGCGCTGACTCCCACAGCGACCTGGACTATACATCCTCACACCCTGCTTCCTGTAAAGAGTCCATCTCATTCTCTCAGTTCCTCCGTCTCTGTCGCAGATGTTCCAATGAGGCCATCTTTGACAAGGGAGCCTCTGAAATGTCCACATTCTTCCTCAACTGAGGATTCCCCAGCTCCATTGTTGACAGGGCCCTCAACCAGGTCCGACCCATTTCCTGTACTTCCACCCTCACCCTTTCTCTTCCCTCCAGCAACAACAATAGGCTTCCCCTTATTCTTACCTACCATTCCATCAGCATCCACATCTAGAAGATTATCAGCCACCATTTCCGTCACCTCCAGTGAGATGCCACCACCAGAAACATATTCCCCTCCCCTCCCTTGTCTGCGTTCTGCAGGGACCATTCCCTCCGGGTGACCCTGGTCCACTCTTCCTTTACCCCAAATACCACCACCCCTACAACCCCACTGCACCTTCCCCTGCAACCACTGATGGTGCAACACCTGTCCATTTACTTCCTGCCTCCTCAGTATCCAAGGGCCCAAACATACCTTCCAGGTGAAGCAGTACTTCACCTGCACTTCCCACAATCTAGTCTACTGCATTCGCTGCCCACAATGTGGTCTCCTCTACACTGGGGAAACAAAGCGTAGACTTGGTGACCGCTTCGCAGAACATCTACGTTCTGCTCACAAAAAAACCCCTGAGATTCCAGTTGCCTGCCACTTTAACACGCCTCCCAGTTCACTGGCCAACATCTAAGTCTCTGGCTTGCTGCAGTGTTCCAGCAAAGCTCAGCACAAGCTGGAAGAACAACACCTCATTTTCCGCTTGGGGACCCTGCAGTCCTCTGGACTCAATATCAAATTCAATAATTTTAGGGCCTAAACTCTCCCATTTCCCAGCCCCCTACCCCACACACCAGGCCTTGTTATCACACAGTCTGCCATTACATACTATCTATCGTTAACCCCTAACAATGTCCATTAACAGATACTCACCCTCCTAGCCGAATCGTTATGCACTCCTTTGTCTATCCAACTGCTCTTCTTTATCTTTGGGCTTTACCCCCACCTATCATTTGCTCCTTACACCCTCCCCTGCAACGCCAACTACCCCTCCCCACCTTCTGCATATAAAGCTACACTTTCCTAGCTACGATCAGTTCTGAGGAAGGGTCACCAGACCCGGATCGTTAACTCTGATTTCTCTTCACAGATGCTGCCAGACCTGCTGAGCTTTTCCAGCAACTTCTGCTTTCATTTCTGATTTATAGCATCTGCAGTTCTTTCAGTTTTTTATTTCATTGAGGGGAGATGTAAGGAAGCAGTTAGGGTGGTAGATGCTCAAAAATGTCTTCCACAAATGGCAGTGGATACAAGATCAGTTGTTAATTCTAAATTTGAGACATTTTTTGTGAAGCAAAGAGATCTAGGAGGTTATGAAAATGATGGATGAGGGAAAAGCTGTTAATGTTGCCTACATGGACTTCAGTAAAGCCTTTGACAAGGTTCCTTGTGGCAGACTGGTGCAAAAGGTGAAGTCACATGGTATTGGGGTGAGCTGGCAAGATGGATACAGAACTGGCTTAGTCACAGGAGACAGAAGGTAGCAGTGGAAGGATGCTTTTTGGAATGGAAGGCTGTGACAAGTAGTGTTCCACAGGGATCAGTGCTGGAGTCTCTGTTGTTGATGATCTAGATAAATGATTTGGAGGAAAATGTGGCTGATCTAATTAGTAAGTTTGTGGATGATTGAAAGATTGATGGAGTTGTGGATAGAGAGAAGGATTGTCAGAGGATACAGAAGGATATAGATCAGTTGGATGCATGGGCAGAAAAATGGCAGATGGAGTTTAATCTGGACAAAAGTGAGGTGATGCATTTTGGAAGGTCAAGGTGGAAATTATACAGTGAATGGCAGAACCCTTACGAGTGTTGATATGCAGAGGGATCTGGGTGTGAAGGTCCAAAGATCACTGAAGGTGGCAGCACAGGTAGATAAGGTAGTAAAAAAGGCTTTTGGCATGCTTGCTTTCATTGGAAGGGGCATTGAGTATAAGGATAGACAAGTTATGCTGCAGCTTTATAGAATTTTAATTAGGGCACACATGGAATATTGCTTAAAGTTCTGGTCACCACATTACCAGAAGGATGTGGATGCTTTGGAGAGGGTACAGAAAAGATTTACCAGGATGTTGCCTGGTATCGGGGATTTTAGCTATGAAGAAAGTTTGGATAGCCTGGGTTTGTTTTCACTGGAATGCAGGAGGCTGAGGGGAGACCTGGATAGGGTGGAAAGTATGAGGCTCTTTTTCCCAAGGTACAGGGATCAATTACTAGGGGACACAGGTTCAAAGTGCGAGGGAGAAGTTTAAAAGAGATGCGCGAGGCATATTTTTCACACATATGAGTGCCTGGAACGTGCTGCCAGAGGAGGTGGCGGAAGCAGACACAATAGCAGCGTTCAGAAAGCACCTGAACAAATATGTGACTAGGAAGAGAATAGAGGGATACGGATCCTGTAAGTGAAGACGGTTTTAGTATGGAAGGGCAAAATGTGTCGGCGCAGGCTTGGAGGGCCGAAGGCTCGGTTCCTGTGCTGTATTGTTCTCTGTTCAAAGGTATTTAGGGATCTGGGACAAAGGCAGGTGTATAGAGTTAGGTCTCAGATCAGCAATGATCTCATTGAATGACAAAATGGGCTCAAGGAGCAGAATGGCCGACTTCTGTTCCAATGGTTCCGTGCTCCAGAGGGTGTGAAACATATTGAGGTGGGACATCTGTACCAATATATCAATCAGGGACCAGTGGATACATTTGATGGGCTCTTACCTATTTGTTGGCCATGAAAGACTTCTTACATAGAAACTTTCACAACCACCAGGATCTCAAAATTATTTAGAGTAATGTGTTGTCAAGTGAAAATGTCTTTATACTATGTACCCAGCAGATCAGGGTATCACCTTGCAGACACAGGTTCAAATCCCACTGTGGATGCTTGTAGAATTTAAATTCAATGAACGCATTAGGATTGTGGAGCTCCTCTCAGTGGTGGTGTCCATGTCCAATTAGCATAGGATCTTTACAACAGTCAATCTGGTTCACCAATGTCGTTAGGGAAGGAAATCTGCCATCCTTACCCACTCTGGCCTGCACATGACTTCAAACCTACAGCCATGTGGTTGACTCTTTACTGTGCTATAAAATGGCTCTAATAAGCCACTTAATTCAAAGGCCTTTCGGGATGGGAAGCAAATACTGGCTTTGCCACCAATGCTCACGTAGTATGAAAGAATAAAGTGATGGGGAGTGGTCCCTCCTGCAGTTGTTGAGTTAGGAGAGGGTGTTAACAGGATGTACAAGACCCACGATGGCAAGTTTGTAACAAATTAAGTTAAGAAATTGACTGATTTCCCTGATTGTCCACTTCCCAGGTATATGCGCTGGTTATTGGTCTTGTGGGTTTGCTGGACCGCCCCAAAAGCTATTCCAAACATGAAAAGAAATGGTCCGACTTCTGCCATGCAAGCTGTGTGTTTCCCTCGACCCTTGTAACAGGTCAGCTATGGAGACAATTCTTGCAACCACTTTGAGTACTTTTCATTTCTTGTGAAGACTTTTTGTTGTTTGTTTATGAATATATTGGCAAAGGATCATAAACAAAGGCTATTTGAACAAAAGAGAGAGTGTTCGTCAAATAATGGACCCTCAAAGTTGACAACACAAATCCTGTCTCTGTGATGAAGAAGAAAAGTTCACGGTCAACTCTCCCACAAAAGGTCCACACTTTATGCGTCTTGTGACAGAACCTACTATGTATATCCAAACATTTCTCTTGCTTTATGATACTGGTGCAGCCTAGTGAGACTGTGATATGGGCCCTCTTGTGGTGCAGTTGTATAGCTGCCCTGGACCAGGAGGCCTGTGTTCAAGTTCTACCTGCTCCAGCGGTATGGAACAACATCCCTGAACAGGTTGATTAGAAACATAGGTTAAATTTTAAAAATTGCAGGGACTGGGAACATTGCCAATGAATATCTATGAATTCTTACATGAGCAGCCAATTTACTGGGCTTCTTGGTTTTATTTTGCAATTAAATTGCACCAAATTTAGAATAAGTTACCTTATAGTGTCTGGATGATGATGTCTCAAAAAGAATTGGAAAAGAGCATTTTGACAATGAGAGGTGAAATAACAGAGGCCAGTATCCCATCACCAAGTCACCATTTATTTACATGTGGAGAGTCCTTGACAATGATCCAGCTTCCTCAGAGCCAGCTCTCAGAGTGATCCTCTGATGCTCCTGTTCTTATTTGGCAGTCAGGGCTTCCCGATTGGACCAGATTAACAGCCCCAGTCAGGGAACTCATTCTATGAGATCCCCCGGCTGACCTCGGTACAATCACTGCATCCCTCCCTCTCTGAGTCCAAGGACATAGGGTGGTTCTTTTTCGTGTAGCACCTCTTAGGATGTTTAGCATTGGGTCAAGTTTCTCCAACTCTGCCTCTGATATGGGCAGCGTGGAACACACAGTAGCTTGCCTCTTGCGCCCGGAACATCTTGGAAGAAATTCATTCTCTTCCTCAGGTGGCAAAGCCATCAAAGTGGTGATATCCACTGTGTCCATCTCAGATTTTAAGGTATCTTTGACACTTTTAGGAAAGGGAGAACACATGGGTTCTGGAACATTCAGAAAGCCTGGAAGACCCCAGATCCAGGAAGATTAGATTTAACCTGGTGTGGAGTCTCCATTAGCAACTCTGCTGGAACTATCTCTGTAATTGTATGAGGAATGGTCCTATAATGTTGTTGACTTGCTCGCCGAGCTGGCTTGTTTTTGTTCAGGTGTTTTGTCACCAGACTAGGTAATATCATTGGTGAGGCCTCCGATGAAGATGATGGTCCTATAATGCTGGTAAACGATAACCCATTATCTGTGACCAACACTTTGAGGAGTCTGTGTATTGCAAAAGATGTGCGCAGTTTTTCTACCATTGTCCCTATGTTTGACGAATGAACTCTGTGCACATCCAGCTACTTTGTACAGGCGACCACAATGACTAAGAACTTCGAGCCCATGAAAGGACGTGCACAGTCAACATGTAATGGAGTCCAGGGTTTACCTGGTGATTCCCACGAATGTGGGGGAGCTGGTGGTGGTAATTTTTGTCCTTGTTGGCACTCTGGGCTCTGACCAACCAATGTGGCTATGTTGGCGTCCAATCCTGGCCACCAAAAATACTTCTCGCAATATCCTTATTTTGGAAACCCCTGGATGACCCTGGTCGAGTTCAGCGAGTATCTGGCAGCAATCTTTGCTCTAGACAATCACTCTTGCTGCCCATAATGATATGCTGTTCTGGGTGTGATGGCCTTTTGGTTTCCCCCATCTCTACCAGTTGATTCAGTTTTGCCAGGACCAGATCTTTCTGTGTCCAATGTTTGATATTGTCAACTGTGACTGGAAGTGTGCCCAGAAAATTCTTCCAGTGGCTGTACCATTGGTGGTGTATCTGGCAGCAGGAGGAAGCTCAATGCATCTGCATTTGCCACTTGGCCTCCTGGACGGTGTTCCAACTTGTAATTATATGCACTTAGTATTAAAGCCCACTGCTGAATTCAGACTGAAGCTATGGGCAGCATTGTCTTGCCCTCTTTAAGTAGACCTTGCTGGCGTTCCTCTCCATTGAGCCACCGATGAGTTAATACTATCCCAGTGCTGAACAAGGAGGCATCGCATATCAATACTAGATCTCACTTGGGATCAGAGTCTACCAACACTTTAGAGGACGTTAGCAGTTTCTTTGCTTCCCTGAAAGCTATGGCTTGGCTACGTGACCATTTCCATGGTTGACCGTTCCCTTGGCATTGATGCAAAATGCCAGAATATGTATGAAATTTCCATAATAATTCACCAGCCCAAGGAAAGATTTAAGCTGCGGTATAGGCATGGGAGCCAGGGCACCTTTGATCGCCCTCACTTTATATTCCAAAGGGTGTAACCTGGTCTTGTCAACTCTGCAGTCCAAGTCGGTCTCTTGGGGTGCCTGGAGCACACATTTTTCCCTTCTGAAGTGTACACTCACCTGGAAGAAATGTTTAAATGCTATGTCCAATTTCTCTGAGTGCTCTTTATTTATCTTCCCTGTTAATATCACTTCATCCAGATAAATGGCAACCAGGGGTAGACCTTGTAAAATCTTCTCCATCGCCTGCTGAAAAATGACACAAGCTGACGATATCCCAATTGGCAGTCATGTGTGTTGTTACAAACACTTACAGGTATTAATTGTAGCATATTTCTGGGAATCCTCATGTAACCACAGTAGCAATTCCAAATAGCTCATGTCCAGCTTTGTGAAGGATAGCCTCCCTGTCAGCTTTGCGTATAAATCCTGTATGTGAGGGTCTGGCTGTTTATGCCGCTGTGAAAAGCAGTTGGCTATTTGTTTAAAATCCACACAAAGGTGAACTGACCCTATCAGGCTTCACAATCTGTAAGGCCGGTGTGGCCCAATTCACAAACTGGACTAGTTTGATAATTCAGAGATAGTAGGAACTGATTCCTTTTGCTTTCCAGGCTCCTGATTTCTGCCTCTACTTTTGTCTGTAAATCAAATGGCACTGGACAGGCCTGGCAGAATGCGGACTTGATTTCTGGTCAACATACAAGGTGGCCTTGATACGTTTGATAGCCCCTAGACTTTCCAGAAACCTCTGGGTATTTAATTCGGGCTTCTCTTAGGTAGCCATTTTCTAATCAAAAAATGTTGAGCTAATCAAGGTGAATCTTTCTCAACCAATTTCACCCCCACCAAGCCTGGGCCTGATCCTTTTGCTACAATCAGTGGTAACTGAATCAATTGTTTCTCATTAGAGCCCAGAACTGAAGTTGTATCCTTAATCTGCAAAAGGTTTGCAGACATGGGTTCTCAGTCTAGCCGAGGTCTGATGCCACAGTCCACAGCAAAATTTGTTGAAGACTGGTTCTGCGATCACTAAAACTGCCATGCTGATATCGACCTCCATTAGAACTGGGTGACCATTTAACCAGACGTTTATTTTGATTGGAATAAAAACCAAAAGAACTGTGGATGCTGTAAATCAGGAACAAAAACAAAGTTGCTGGAAAAGCTCAGCAGGTCTGGCAGCATCTGTGGAGGAGAAAACAGAGTTAACGTTTCAGGTCTGGTGACCCTTCTTGTTTATTTTGATTGGTCCTGATTTACATGTTGCTAAGGAATTTAACTGTTCCAAATCAGATGTAGGTGGACTTTCCAGGGTGTGCACTCTAATGGATACCGGCCTATGAGTTCTCCTACTCAATATAACTCTAGTTGGACTCTTTTGACGTCTGCATTCGGGCAGCAACTACAATGGCTGGCTCACCCGGATCCTGAAGAAAATTTTAATCATTCGGCCGAGATTTGGCTTTGTTCTGGGGTTTTGTTGTGGGCTGACCTAGAGTCACTCTGTTCAGGGTTTTTCCTGACTGAGGCTGTGCAATTGCCTTCACTCAAGTGGAGTACACCAAGTTCAGTCAGATTGGTGAGGGTTTTCCACTTCCATCAGAACGCCTTGCAACTTATATGCTCCACTTGCCGTATTTTCCAATGATAAAGCCAGTTGTCGTGCCTGCTTGAAGTCCAGTTGGGCTTCAGTTGGTAAGTGCTTTTGTATGGTTACATCATGAATCCCCACATACCAAAGAGTCTCTCAGCATCTCATTTAGGGTAAAACCAAAGTCAGACACATCTGTCAGCTGTCTTGGCCTTATCAAAAATCTTGATACAGATTCCCCAATTGTTGAATTGCCATGTAAAGCCAACAGTATCTTGGGATTAGAGGAGGCTTGGGGTCATAATATTCCTTCACTAATTCCATTAACTCTTGAAAGGTTTTAGTATCTGGTGCCGCAGGGAAAGTTAGGCTCCTAATAACCAAAAAAACTGGGGGTCCACAAGTTGTCAGGAGAATTACTCATTGTATTTCCTCTGCTTCAATGTCATTAGCCTGGAAACAATAATGTATTTTTCTACATACTGGGCCCAGTCTTCGATGGCAGGATCGAATGAGTCAAACTTCCCAAATAAAGGCATGATGCCAGAAATGCTTGCCCCAACTCAAAGACAACTGTTGCTGGTAAAGTTCTTCAGGAGCATGCTTTTCCTCATCCCCACAGAAACAACTCCACAGAAGCTGGTATGCCATCACCAAGTCACCATTTATTTACACGTGGAGAGCCCTTGACACTGTCCAGCTCCCTCAGAGCCAGGTCTCAGAGTGAGCAGGATATCTGGCACTCCTGTTTTTGTTTTAAACCCCCCCACACAACCATTGTCCAACAGTGGTGCTTATCTTCTCCCCCATCTCACTAGTGGTTGTGTGTATGCACAGTGACTCAGTAAAAAGTCCACCATAGGCAAAATAACTTTATTCTACACTTTCCACCACCAGGAATACATCCATGTGGCCGGTGAACCGAAACAAGCAAAGCCCAAGAAAGGTAATGCGATACCCCTGTTCTTATCCATCAGCCAGGGCTCCCTGATTGGGCCAGATTAACAGCCTCAATCATGGAACTCACATTCTATGAAGTCCGCCTGGCTGACCTCATTACAATCACTACAAGAAGGAATGTAGATTTTTTTAGCCAAGAAGACTTGGTTACCTTTGGATTCTTGCTTTTAAAAATAGAAATTGTTACATGTTTGATATGGCACTGAATACTCAATGAGCACCCAAGAAGGCATTAAATAATTTCACAGAAATAAAACACATTGTTGTTTTAATATAAAACCCTTTCAGGTAAATGTATTCAAAAGTTAAGTAGTGTGAAATGTTTTTGCTTCATCAATAATTTTGTAAGTAATCCTTACATGGCAAATCAGTTGTCTAGAAATGAGTATCTGATGTGAATTTAGTTCTTGTTGCTGCTTTGTGGACAATGCTAGCAAGGGACATTTCATTTACTATTTTCAGTTAATGGAGCGATGAATTAAACAGTCAAAATGTTCACCCCTTGCTTCTGGGGCATAGTTAGGCTCAGACTGAGACCAGTAAGCTTACTGTTGCAAAAGCAAGATCCTGTGGATTATGACAACGTAAAATAGAAGCAAAACAAAAGTGCTGGAAATACTCAGCAGGCCAGGCAATGTCTAAGAAGAGAAAAATCATTATTATTTGTGGTTGAGGTGAGCTTTCATCCCAACTGAAGAAAGATCAGAGTGTAAGTGTTTTTAAGCCAGTGAAAGGACATTGAACCTAAGAAATAACAGCAGTAATAGGCTTTTCAGTGTCTCACATCTGTTCCACCAATAGAAACACAAAAAAAAGGACAGATTGAGTCAATTCAGCTTGTGATCCTACTTCGCCATTCAAAGAGATCGTGGCTGTTCTTTTACCTCAGCAATATTTTCCCATACTGTCCTGTATTCCTTGATCACAGAATCACAGAAGTGTTAGGGCGCAGAGAATGTCATTCGGCCCATTGTGCCTGTGCTGGATATTGGTCACATTTTGAAATCTAACAATGTCAGTTTTGAAACATCTCAGTTTTTGACCCTCCACAGCCCACTGGGACAAAGAATTCCAAAAATTCACTTCCTTCTGAATGTACCCTCTAAGCTATACATACTGTTACAGACCATACCTAACCCCCTCAAAATATATTAAGAAGATAGCCTAGACCCTAACTTTTTCTTATTTTAAAGGTGAGTGCCAGGCATTTCATTCCAGATCCAATGCAATTGGTCAAACTACCATTCTTGAAGCAAACACACTTTATACATTATAGTTAAAATACAACAAAAGAAAGAAGAAAATGGAATAACTTAACTCTGTTGGAAAACTTAAAAGAATAAAAAAAAACTAACTACTGAGCAGTAACCGTTCCAGACAGTAACATCCCATAAACACACTCTTGGTAAAGGCAAATTCAATAAAATAGATTGTCTCACATGCAATTCCCCAGTCCAGGAGGAAAAGCATTAAGAGAAATTCTGAGAGAGAGAGAGAGAGTAGCAGAGAGAGATGTACTGCAGCTTCCAAACGCAGCTTCAAGACCCCAGCAACTGCAACTGAAAAACTAAAACTAAAAATCCTGGTTCAGTGGGAGATTGACCCCACCCATTCTGGCTGCTTCTATTGTTCCAATTTTAAAAAAATGTAAATCCTCACAATCTGTTTACTTTATTGGCATTGAAGCAGACTGCCCATCACTTCTGTCACAACCTTTCTTCATAAAATAAAAAAAAGGACAAAAATACACACCTTAAAGATAGTGTCATCATGGTATGAACAGACCCTCTGATATTCTGTGCATGGTGATGTTTGCAGCATTGACCTCCAGTTCCAGAAGTCATTGCCACACATGCACCTCAGAGATCCACAGAGAAGAGAAAAGAAAACAGTGGGGCACGGTCTCTGAGTGAAGGAATTCCTCCCTTTTTCACTCCTGAATCATGTGTCCCATACTTGGCGATTAAGCCTCAGGGTCTTAACCCCTCTCACCAGCATTAACTCTGCTTTCATTCTACAGATGCCTCCAGACCTGCTGAGATCTTCCAGCAATTTTTGTTTTTGTTTACTTGACTAATACCTGGATGGAAATGGTTGTTTTATGAGGAATAGTTGGCCTAGCTCAGCTTATACCCACTGTAATTTTAGAAGAATAATAAAAGAAACTTGATAGAACCATACAATGCTGTGGAATCTTGATGGGAATGATGTTGTGAGGATGTTTCCTCTTATGGGAAAATCGAGAATAAGGCGTCTCCATCTAAAAATCAGAGGAGATGCATTCAAAACAGAGATTAGGAATCCATTTCTTTCAGTCATTAGTTTTTGGAAATGTCTTTCAGAAATGGGAGCGGAATCAGAAGACTGGTTAAGCATGCAAATAAAAGGTGATCAGGAACACATGCAAATGTGGATTTGAGATTACAGCCATATGAGCCATGATCTTATTGAATGGCAGAGTAGGCTTGAATGGTCTACTCTGGATACTAAATTGTCAGTTCATTTGTGAACTTTCAGTGTCTCAGTAAGATGGACACCCAAGTCCCTTTGAAGTTCAACCGTTCCCAGTGTCTCACTATTTCAGAAATACTCTGTATTTCTGTGCTTTCCTACCAAAGTGTATAACCTCACATTTTGACAGCTGTATTCCATCTGCCAGATTTTTGCCTCACTCAAATGCATTAAAATGTCTTTGGATTATTTTTAGAGCTCACATTTCTGCTCAGTTTTGTGTCATCTGCAAATTTGGAAATATTACATTTGGTCCCCGACATCCAAATCATTGACATAGATTGTGAACAACTGGGGCTAATCAGTGATCCCATTTATGTCAAACTCCAAATAACTCATTTATTCCAGCTTTCTGCTCTTTTTCCAATAACCATCTCTCAATCAATGCCTGAATATCCTGTCCAATCCCCTGTCCACTAATATGTGACAGGTTGAATCATAGAATCCTTTCAGTACAGATAGAGGCAATGAGTCTGCACCCAACAGCATCCCACCCCATCCCCGTAACATTATATTAACCCCACCTAACCTGCACATCACTGGGCATTGCAGGACAATTTAGAATGGGCTAGCCACCTAAACTGCACATCTTTGGACTGTGGATGAAACCGGAGCACCTTGCAGAAACTCATACAGATACAGGGAGAACGTGCAAACTCCACACAGACAGTCACCCACAGCTAGAATCAAACCCAGGTCCTTGGCAATGTGAGGCAGCAGTGCTAACCACTGTGCCACCCAAGTTGAGGGGAGACAAGATTAAAGTCATAGAGTCACAGAGGTTTACCGCATGGAAGCCGGGTCTTTGACCCAAATTGTCCAAGCCACCCAATTTTCACAATTTAGTCTTGTCCTATTTGCCTGTGTTTGGCCCATATCTCTCCATACCTATCCCATCCATGTACCTGTCCAAATGTTTCTTCAATGACAAAATTGTACTCACCTGCACCACGACCTTTGGCAGCCCTTTCCAGACATTCACCTTTCCTCTGTGTGAAAAAATTGCCCCTCTGGATCCTTTAGTCTCTCTGCCCTCTTACCTTAAACCCAAGCTCTCCAGTTTTATCTCCCGTACCATGGGGAAAAGATGTTGACTATCTACTTCATCTATGCCTGTCATTATTTTATAGACGTCTCAGTCACCTCTCAGTCTCCTACACTCCAGGGTAGAGTTCCAGTCTATTCAGCCTCTCCTTATAACTCAAACATCCCAGTCCTGATAGCATCTTAGTAAATCTTTTCTGCACTCTTTCTGGTTTAATTATATCCTTTCTACAGTAGGACGACCAGAACTACACGCACAATGGTACAACATTAGCCACCCTCCAATCTTTGGGCACTTCACCTGTGGTTGTCGCTGAAGCAAATTAATCGATGGAAGATTTTCTGATGTGGTACCTACAGAGAGGTCATCATTGTTAACTCTGTCACTCTCCACAGATGCTGCAGGACCTGGTGAATATTTTCATCATTTTCCTGTTCCTTTCAGTAACGTCACTGTCCTGTTAACAGGACTGCAGCATGCAGGAAACAACAGTAAAACTGGCAAGTGAGACATCCTGGTCTTACTTGTCCTGTTCACCCTCAAAATGGAGGACCAGTACAACCAATATGTTCCCTTCCCAAGTATTACTGGTTTTTCGCCATTTTTTATCTCTGGGTAGCCATGGCTTTACTTACTGGGTGTTCAAAGGACCCTATCCCCCTGTTTCCGGGTGAGGGGGAAACCCCATTATACAGAAATCAGGATCCAATGATGTAAATTGGATCATGATTGAACACAGTCTGTGTTGGAATCATAGAATCCCAACAATGCATAAGTAGACCATTCTGCCCATTGAGTTTACACTGGCCTTTTGAAAAGTATCCCACCCCAAGCCACCCCCACACCGTATCCCTCATGGCTAATCCACCTAGCCTGAACATCCCTGGGCACTACAGGGCAATTTAGCATGGCTGATCCACCTAACCTGCACATCTTTGGACTGTGGGAGGAAACCGGAACACCTGGAGGAAACCCACACAGACATGGGGAGAATGTGCAATGTTGTACTCACTCCATCCAGTCCCGGGGCAATGGAATGAAGAAGTCAGGTTCAAGTTAAATGTTAGCCATTTATTTTGGAGAGTCTAGAAGAGCAGAAGTCAACTAAAAAATGAATTTAAGACTCTGTCACTGCACTCCCCACTGTCCCAACCCAGTAAAGCCTTGAGCCTTGATGTTCCTCCCTCACTCCCCACCCACCCCCACTTAAACCTATCTCAATGAGGAAATGTTCCATCTTGAGGTTTCACCCTACAGAAGCGCAACTTGCGTGTTTCCCATCCTTTAGCTCAACATGTGAGACACCCACCCCAAAATCAGTTGGCCTTCTTCATCCTCTGAAGGCTCAAAATATGTTCGATTGTGTGAATTGATAGTCATGCGTGGACTTGACTGGGTAAAGGGTAGCAAGTTTCCTTCAGTTAGGAGCGGTGCTAAGTCAGATGGATGTTTTGCAACAATCCAGAGGCTTTAAGCCTGTCATTATTCTATTTGCTTTCTGTTGATCAATTTATATTGCGAGGCCTTTACCTTCTCCAGCAGTATCTTCAATTCTCATTTGACTATTTTTGTTTTTGAAATACACTGATTTCCAAACACTGAATAAAATATGAAGCTAAATTGATCCATCTGCATTAGTCCAATATATGTAAAAATTATTTATCAAGATCTCTTGTAGACAATATTTCAATTTATGATACATCAGAGTTATAAAGGCAATACATGTATGTAATATTTATGAATTATGGCATTCACTGGTCACACTATTCCTGACACTTGTGCTAAACTAAGGCAACTTATATGAGTAATGTCCATGAGTCACAAAGAAGTGAAATAAAATTAAAATATTGACACTGGAGATGGAATTTAAGTGGATCGAGAAAAAAAAAAGTGAACCTTGCATTTTATACAGAGCTGGTTGCAAACTTAGGATCTCAAAGACTTTGCTGTTAATGAAGTGCTTTTTTGACATGTAGAAACAGATTGTGCACAGCAAGCTCCCAGAAAGAAGGAAATGATGGTAAATCTGAGGAATGACAAACCATATTCAGCCCTGTCATTTTTTTTATTAACTCAGGGAATGTGGGTTGGAACTGGCTGGAATATTTATTGCTCATCCTTTAAAAAGGAGAAGCTGTATGGCAGACATATTCATTTCAATGCCTTGCTTTCTTTTGTTGAACAGATTTTTCCCACTGGGCAATGTGATGATAATTGATAATATAAATTTTAGTGATGCATATTATTTGAGGGATAAATGCTGTCCACGTCACCAGACAGAACTCCCTGCTCATTCAAATAGCATTCGGGATTCTCTTATGTTGATTTGAGAGGACAAACAGGGCGTCAGTTTAACCTATCACCCAAAAGACAGTAGCCCTGACATTACAGCCGCTCCCTTGATGGTGCTCAGGGAGCATTAGTCTGGAGAAAAACTGAAAGAACTATGGATGCTGTAAATCAGAAACAAGCACAGAAATTGGTGGAAAAGCTCAGCAGGTCTGCCAGCATCTGTGAAGAGAAGTCAGTGTTAATGTTTCAGGTCTGGTGACCCTTCCTCAGAGTGGGTGGTACCTAGGAAAATGTCGGTTTGAGGAAGGGTCACTGGACCTGAAACGTTAACTCTAATTTCTCTTCACAGGTGTTGCTTCACAGCTTGCAGAGACTTCCAGCAATTTCTATTTTTGTTAGCATCAGTCTAGAGTTGGGCAGCACAGTGGCTCAGTAGTTAGCACCGTTGTATCACAGCACCAGGGACCTGGTTTGATTCCACCCTTGGGTGACTGTCTGTGTGGACTTTGCATTGTGTGCGTGACTTTCATCTGGGTGCTCTGGTTTCCTCCCACAACCCAATGAAGTGCAGGTTAGGTGGATTGGCCGTGCTAAATTGCCCATAGTGTGCAGGCTAGATGGATTAGTCATGGGAAGTGCAGGGTTCCAAGAATAAGCTAGGGGTATATGTCTGGGTGGGGTGCTATGCAGAGTGTCAGTGTGGGTTGAATGGCCTACTTCCACATTTTACACCCCTATGAGTCTGTGCTCAATCAGAGGACAAGTCTGCTATGTAGGGACCAGTATGCAACTGTGGGTGCATGAAAACAAATCTTCTTTCTCCAAACTAGCTTTGCTATGTGAGTTGTACAATATTGCATTAATGATTGGCTTTCTACCTTGTTTGAAAAGATTGAACTGTTGAAAACCTATGTGCTCCAAGGCTAAGTGTTCAATATCCCTTGACATAATTTTACATCTTCTGTTGCTCGTCAATGCTTAAGAGATTTTCCACAAAAGCAAACATTGTTCAATATTACCAGCCTGCTAACCATTTCTGTTAAAAAAATATATATTTATGCCTGACTGGCACGATACATAGAAAGGATTTGTTAGGTGCTGATTGTTATTCTGTATGTTTTCAGTCAATGAAGAAATGCTCTCAAATCAGTGTTGCTAGATTTATAAAACTATTTGAAATGAAAACTTCAAAATTCTAACATAAAGAGGCAGGGTAAATGGAGGAAGGATGCTCCTAATGACTGGGGTGTTCACAATCAGGGTTCACAGTCTAAGGATTTAGGGCAGGCTATTTAGGACTGAGATGAGGAGAAATGTCTTCACTCAGAGAGTGGTGAGTCTGCCATTCAAGGTGATTGAGGCCAAACCATTGAATGTTTTCAAGAAGGAGATACAGTCATAGCCATAGAGATATACAGCACAGAAACAGACCCTTCAGCCCAACTTGTCTGTGCTGAACAGATATCTTAAATTAATTGAGTCCCATTTGCCAGCATTTGGCCCATATCCCTCTAAAACGTTCCTAGTCATTTCCCATCCAGATGCCTTTTAAATGTTGCAATTGTACCAGCCTCCACCACTTCCTCTGGCAGTTCATTCCATACATGCAGCACCCTCTTCATGGAACAGTTGCCCCTTAGGTCTCTTTTATATTTTGCCCCTCTCTCCTTAAAGCTATGTCCTCTAGTTTTTGACTCCCCGACCCTGGGAAAAAGACCTTATCTATTCACCTTAACCATACCCCTCATGATTTTATAAACCTCTGTAAGGTCAACTGTCAGCATCCGATGCTCCAGGGAAAATAATCCCCGGGCTACTCAGCCTCTCCCCAAAACTGAAATCTTTTCTAAAATTCATTCACAGGATGTGGGTGGTGCTGGTCATGTCAGCATTTATTGCCCATCCCTAAACTCCCAGAGGGCAGTTGAGAGTCAATCACATTGCTCTGGGTCTGGAGTTACATGTAGACCAGACCTGGTAAAGATGGCAGATTCCTAGGGATCAAAGGGTATTGGGGGAAAGTGAGAAGAGGGTATTGAATTGGATGACCATCAATTGATTGGGGGAGTAAGTTTGAAGGGCCAAAAATCCCACTCCTTTTCAAACTTTCTATGAATAAATTTAATTTTAAGCTCCACAGGGTCCAGGAATGGAAGTGATTTTTTTCAATTCTTCACTGGATAAGGGTGTTGCTGGCTACACCAGCATCAGCTTCATGAAAGGAAAATCGTGTCTGACTAATTTATTAAAGCTTTTCGAGGAGCTCTCAACCAGAGTGGATAGAGAGGAACCAGTAGACGTGTTTTATTAGGACTTGCAGAAGGCTTTCAAGAACGTATGTCACAAAAGGTTAAGTCATAAGTTTAAGAGCTCATGGTGTTGGAGGTAGTGTATTGGTGTAGAGACACAATTTGCTAATGGGCAGGAAACAGTGAGTATAGATAAGTCATTATTTTTTCTGAAGAAGGGTCCAGACCCGAAATGTCAGCTTTCCTGCTCCTCTGATGCTGCTTGGCCTGCTGTGTTCATCCAGCTCTACACCTTGTTATCTCAGATTCTCCAGCATCGGCAGTTCCTACTGTCTCTGTATAGATAAGGAGATCTTTTTCAGGTTGGCATACTATGATCAGTGGGGGTCTACAGGGATCAGTGATAGGGCTGAGACAGTTTGCAATATATATTAATGACTTATAAGAAGGATGTGAATGTACTATATTCAAATTTGCAGATGACACAAAAGTGGGTGAAAACAGAAAGTGCTGGAAAACCTCTGGCACCATCTGTGGAAGGAGTTAACATTTTGAGTCCAGTGACCCTTCTTCAGAACTGATTATAACTGGGAAAAAGTTGGTATGTGTGCTGAAGATCAGGTTGGGGGAGGGGTGAGGAGTAAACGATAGGTGGAGATGGAGCTCAGAGAGAGAGAACAGTTGGGCAGACAAAGGAATGGGTAATGGTCAGCCTAGGGGAAAGAATAGCTGCTAATGGGGGCTGTTAGTAGCTGACAGTGGGTTGATTGTAGTAGCAGCCCATGTGACGATAAAGCCTGGTGTGTGGGATTTTGGGAACAATATGGAGAAGGTTTTGAGGCCCTAAAATTATTGAACTTGATATTGAGCCCAGAAGGCTGCAGGTTCCTCAAGCGGAAAATGGGACGCTGTTCTTTCAACTTGCGCTGAGCTTCGCTGGAGAACTGCAGCAAGCCTGAGGCAGAGATGTTGGCCAGGGAACACAGTGGTGTGTTGAAGTGACAGGCAACAGGGAGTTCAGGGTCATTTATGTGGACAGAACATAAATGTTCTGCAAGGCAGTTGCCCAGCCTGTGTTTTATCTCCTCAGTGTAGAGCAGACCACATTGTGAACAGTGAATACAGTAGACCACATTAAACGAAGTGCAGATTATTGCTGCTTCACCTGGAAGGTGTGTCTGGGGCCTTGGATAACGAAGAGAGAGGAAGTCAATGGAGAAGTGTTGCACCTTCTTTTTTTGAAATAAGAACAAACATTCCATTAGCCTTCCGGTTTACCTGCTGCACTTGTGTGCTAGCTTTCTGTGTTTTGTGAACAAGTGCCCCCAAATCTCTTTGTGTTGCAGCTTTCTGCAGACTTTCTCTACTTAAATAATATTCTGTTGTTTTGTTCTCCTTTCTGAAATGAACGTCTTCACATTTTTCCACTTTGCACTCCATTTGACAACTTTTTTGCCCACTTACTTGACCTTTCAAGCGTAAGAGTAGGAAAATCGTACTGCAACCATACAAGGTGCTGGTGGGACCACATCTCTTAGTAGTGTGAGCAGTTTTGGTGCCCTGATTTAATGAAAGATATCATTTAATTGGAGGCAGTTCAGCGAAGGTTCACTAGGATGATCCCCGGTATGGAGAAATTGTCTTATAAGCAAAGGATAAACAGTTTGGGACTCTACCCACTGGAGTTTAGAAGAATGAGAGGTGATCTCATCGAATCATATTGCATTCTTAAAGGACATGGCAGGGTAAATGCTGAGAGGACGTTTCCCTTCATGGAAGAGTCTAGGACCAGATGGCATAGTCTCAGAATAAAGAGACACTAATTTAAGACTGAGATGAGGAGGAATTTCTTCTCTCAGAGGATTGTGAGACTTCAGAACTCCTTGCCACAGAGAGCTGTGAAGGCAGAGTATATTGCGTATATTTAAGGCTGAGAGAGGTGGATTCCTGATCAGCCAGGCAACCAAAGGTTACAGGGAAAGGGCAGGAATCGTGGACGTGAGGAATGTCGGATCAGTCATGATCCTATTGAATGACAGAACAGGCTTGAGGGGCCGAACAGCCTATTCCTGTTATTATTTCTTACGGCCTTTATGCTCATTTATTGCCCATCCCTAAGAATCAACCACATTGCTATGTCTGGAGTCACAAGCCAGGCAGGGTATGAATGGCAGATTCCTTCCCTAAAGGGCATTAGTGAATCAGATATGATTTTCTGGGAATGGTTATGTGGTTATCATTTGGATAGGTTTTTAATGAGTTAAATTTCCACCACTAGGGGTTCAAACCCCAGAATGTTAGCTGACTTTCTGGTTTAATGGTCTAGTGACAATACCACTAGGCCATTGCTTCTCCATGTAGGTGGGAGCTAACAATAGAGATTGAGTCCTGGATCATTGGTGCCATCCAGACCCTAGGCCATTTTCAGTATTTTGGGAGGCTGGGGCCAGAAGTGGCCAGATTCAAGAGTTGTGGTGGGAGATTGGGGTAAGGGGAGTTTGAAAGATTAAAGATGGGCTGGTTGACCTTAAAGGAATGTCTTCAATGATTGAGGAATCTATGGAACAGGATCTTTATTTGCCAACAGCTAGCACGCACAGCTAGAGATGTCAGTAAGTGACAACTTGTTGGCCCCAATATGTGTTTGGGTGAGTAGGTTACCTGATTCCATATCTACAGTCCTACCCCCTCCACTGAACATTTCAGGGGAAGGCTGCCCACTTTACCTTTTATATCATCTCTCCCTTTACAGGTGTTTGTGTGTGTGTGTGTGTGTGTGTGTGGGTGGGTGTGTGTGTGTGTGTGTGTGGGAGAGTGTGTGTGTGTGTGGGAGAGAAAGAGAGAGTGTGTGTGTGTGTGTGTGTCGGAGAGAGAGTGTGTGTGTGTATGTGTGTGTGTGGGAGAGAGTGTGTGTGTTTGTGTGTGTGTGTGTG
>NC_063345.1:7210269-7236616 GCF_021869965.1 Rhincodon typus
AAAGTTTACTAAAATCACTGTTTTGAGGAAAAATACATTTTAATTGTACAACTGAAACCTTTCTTATCGATGCAATAACAGTGTGACACATTTCCTTTTCAGTTTAAAACAGCATGAAAATTTGAAGAAGAAACAGTAAGGATATATACATTTCTGAAGAAGGGCCCAGACCCGAAATGTCAGCTTTCTTGCTCCTCTGATGCTGCTTGGCCTGCTGTGTTCATTCAGCTCTACACCTTGTTATCTCAGATTCTCCAGCGTCGGCAGTTCCTACTATCTCTGAAGGATATACACTGATCATTTTGTTTAAAAGTTCGTGAAATCCACAAAATAGAAGGGAAAACAATGTGCAATTGCTCAATTTCCTTCACCTTGGGTCGAAGTAACATACCAAATTTAAATGATTTTAAATGTTTCGGAACTTTTTCAGCACAAATAGGATAATCCTGAAATAGTTTAAAGTATTTTTTAATAACAGAAATTAAAGCTCTGAAAATAAACCAAGAAGCTAAAAAATGATTATTATAACAACAAAACCTCTTAATTAAAAGGTGTTATTCACAATTCATCTTCATTATCTGGCAATAATTGCAATATTTAAAACAAAACTTACTGAATATTTGATACAATTGAAGTGATTGTACAATTAAAAACAACAAAAGCAGCTACATCTACATTAAATTTTTAAAATACTGTAATGGCTTTTGAGTAAACCATTTAAATGAGAGCATATCAGCAATTATATCCAATGACAATGACAAAGACAAGAATAAATTAACCCTCCAATCAGATTTAAAAACATAAATCCTTCACACAGGGAAGGTGAGTGAACTATATGGAAGAGACAATTCAGGAGATACAGAATTGCTACATACGGTCATAGAGTCATAGATATGTACAGCATAGAAACAGACCCATTGGTCCAACTCGTCCATGCCGACCATATATCCTAAATAAATCTAGTCCTATTTGCTAACATTTGGCCCCTATCCTTCTAAACTCTTCCTATTCATATACCTATCCAGATGTCTTTTAAATGTTGTAATTGAACAAGCCTCCACCACTTCCTCTGACAGCTCATTCCATACATGTACCACCCTCTGCATGAAAAAGCTGTTCCTTAGGTCTCTTTTAAATCTTTCCCCTTTCACCTTAAATCAGAATTTCCCTGTAGCAGATTATGTTTAAATACAATGCAATGTGTGAGAAGAGACAGAAAAGTTTTGATAATATTGTTAGCTCACTTTACAATTACTTAGCATCAAGTACTAATTGTATTATAGAGGAATCAGGATTTAAAAAAAGAATAGAGATTTCAAGAGAATGTGTTGTTGACTTTATTGAATGGCCATTACACATTGTCAGAATTGTGCAATTATGAAGATTTACACCCAGAACTAATTTGAGACAGAACCGTTGTTTTATACTCTGGTTCATCTCCTTCAAATACCTTATAAGGGGATTTCACATTGGAAAAAGATGACTTTTCAGAGAGTGGTAGAAATGGAAACTCAAAAACAGCATGAGAAAATGATGGCAACAGGAAGTCAATCTCTCTGAAGAAATTCATCAGACTTTCAACCTTTCAAGCTTTATTGAGTGTCTCATCTACATTGGGTGGACCACTTTGCAGAACACCTATATTGCATCTGTAGAAATGATCCTGAGCTTCCAGTTGCCTGCCACTTAAGCAAATGACCCTGTTCCCTGGCCACCATCTCTGTCTCAGACTTGCTGCAGTGCTCCAGCGAAGCTCGGTGCAAGCTGGAAGAACAACACCTCATTTTCTGCCAGGGGACACTGCAGCCTTCTAGACTCGATATCAAATTTAATAATTTTATGGCCTGAACACCTTCCTCTCTGTTCTTTACCCACCCTCACACCTCAGGCCCTGACATGACATGGCTTTCAAAACAACCAAACTGTTTTCACCTTCTTACGTTCCAAATGATCATTTTGCTCCTTCCCTAGCTCACTATTAGCCATTTCTTTGTCTGCCTAACTTTCTTTCACTCTCTCTGGGCTCCATTTCCATTTATCTGCTAATTCCCTTTGCCCGTCCATCTCCTGTCATCAACATAAACGTCACCTTTTCCTAGCTACTATCAGTTCTGAAGAAGGATCACTGGACTTGAAGCATTAACTCTGTGTTCTCTCCACAGATGCTGCCAGAGCTACTGTGTTTCTCCAGCAATTTCCATTTTAGTTTCTCCTTCTCAACCTCGCCCCTTCAACTGGTGACCCCCAGTTGCCTCCCTGTAATGAGAGAGCAGCATTCTGGGGGTATGATAACTTTACCTTTTGTAAGAAATTTAGCATTTCCATTGAGTGTGCAAAAATCAATAACTCTTGAACACAGATCTAATAATGCTTACTTGCAGAGAGTGATTAACACCTGGCAGCATACATCTTGGGCCAAAACTCAGCATTCCAAGGCTTATTTCCATTGTAACATATCTCCATATATGATGATATACCACCTTTGGAAGATAAGATCCTAAGACCTTAGGACAGAGAAGCAGGGTTAGACCACTCAGCCCATCGAGCCTGCTCTGCCATTCGATCATGGCTGATATGTTTCTCAACTCCATTCTCCTGCGTTCTTCCTATAACCCTTGATTCCCTTTTTAATCAAGAACCTATCTATCTCTGTCTTAAATGCACTCAATGATTTAGCCTCCACAGCCTTCTGTGGTAATG
The DNA here is from genome assembly GCF_021869965.1 of Rhincodon typus. Taxonomy (NCBI): domain Eukaryota; kingdom Metazoa; phylum Chordata; class Chondrichthyes; order Orectolobiformes; family Rhincodontidae; genus Rhincodon; species Rhincodon typus. Next base: position 7,212,970 of record NC_063345.1, read on the forward strand.
AGTTCTACAGGTTCACCACCCTCTGGCTGAAGAAATTCGTCCTCATGTCAGTTCTAAAGGGTTGTCCTTTCACTCTGAAGCTGTGTCCTCAGGTCTTCATCTCTCCTACTAGCAGAAACATCTTCTCCGTGTCCACACTATCCAGATGCCTCAGTATTCTATAAGTTGCAATCAGATTCCCTCCCATCCTTCTGAATTCCATTGAGGAGAGACCCAGAGGCTTCAACTGTTCCTTACAGTCAACCTTTCTGAGGGGAAGTAAGTGGTTAATCTGAACCAAATGTGACCAAGATCGTATCGGTTAGTGGTCAAATTTCAAACTTGAAGCCAGCTGAGTTTTGCCGTATTATCTGAAAATAAAAACTTTTTCAAGGAGAATAAAACTACAGCTATTTGATAGAAAACTGCAGGGGGACAGACAGAACGTCAATTAAAGTCAAAGGACCGCTGAGACTACTTTTAAAATACAGACAGCAATATTGAGTAGAACAGTTGTACATCAACAGCAATGAACATTTTGCACTCCAGTGCAGAAAATCATGCTTTTCTCTTCAAATTTTGCAGAAGAACCTCAACCAGTTCAGTGATCAATGCAACTCAATTCAACATGTGAAAAACTGTATGGGTCTCAGAAGAATGCTGAACCTCAAAGAAAATACACATTGGTGCCCAGCAATTGTTTACAATTGAGAGATCGGAAAGTAGTACTGATTTTACATAATTTTAAATAATTAAAGGAATTATTTAATTGTCTTCCAAAAGCAAACAATCTGATATTTTGACTCCACAAACACCAGGAGTTTTTGATAGCCTGTTGCTTCAGCCAAATCAAGGAGCAGGACCAAAACAGTTCGAGCAGTTTTATAGTTTGCAAATGGTAAAATGATGAGCTTATTGAAAAGGAAATGCCAGAATGGAAGATGCACACAAGAGTTTACATCATTTTAATGTCAAAAGGAGAAGATTAATTCTTTCAAAAACACATCTATTATGTCTGACTTGATTTAAACATACTATAGGTTCTCCAAGGAATAAAACATTCTAAAGTGACATCAATGCCAGAGAATATCCTTTGTCAAAGGCATTCAGGAAGTTAAACATCCAGTAATGGTTCCAATATAGCAATTAACTATGAATGTACCTGTACCTCATGCAGCAGACTTTGAACCTAATCAAATTGTCAATCATTTACAAAGACGCCGAGGGAGATGGTGTCACGATAAACTTGCGTTACTTACTTGAAACACACACACACCAAAAGACAGTTGAATCAGATAATGCATAAGACAGTAAAAACCTATGCATGTTATTTGAATTCATCAGATAATTTCCACTCATCGGGGCAATTGGTGACTGTGTGTGTGTGTGTGTGTGTTAGAGAGTGTGAGAATATGTGTATATGTGTGTGAGAGAGAGAGTGTGTAGTGTAAATGTTGGGTGCAATTCATAAGAACATAAGAAATAGGAGCAGGAGAAAACCATTCGGCCCTTCAAACCTGCCTTGCCATTCAACAAGATCATAGCTGATCTCCATAGATCTCAACTTCTCTTTTGTACTAGCTCCTTACAACCACTAGCTCCCTGATATTTCAAAAATCTATCTCCCCCTTCTTTAAATGCCTTCAGTGATCTAGCCTTCGTAACTCACTGGGATAGAGAATTCTAGATATTCACTCACCTCTGGGAGAAATAATTCCTCCACATCTCAGTCTTAAATGATTGACCCCTTATTCTGTAGTCATATTGCCCTAGTTGGAGATCCCCCATTAGTGGAAACTTCTCAACATTTACCCTGTCAGGCCCCGTCAGAACCCTATATGTTTCAACAACTTCATCCCCCATTTTTCTCCATTCCTAACCTGATTAGCCATTCATGATAAGTTAGCACATTTGGTAGCACAGTAATAGGTGCACAGGGAGTACAATAGGGGGCTGAGGATGCTTCTTTCAAGGGCTCTGGTGTTAAGTGTTATCATGGACGAGGTGCAGTTACCTATCTCCACTGATTGTAGTCTGTGGATCAGATAGCTGAGGATCCAGAGGCAGAGGACAGAGCTGAAACCAGAGTCACGGAGTTTTGAGATCAGTATGGAGGGGATAATGGTGTTGAAGGTGGAGCTGCAGTAAATGGGCAGGAGTCTGATGTAAGCGTTCTTGTTGTCCATAGGTTCCAGCAATGAGTGCAGGGCTAGGGATATGGCAGTCGCTGTGGACCTGTTATGCCAGTAGGCAAACTGTAGGGGATTGAGGCAGGCTGGGAGATTGGAGTTAATGTGGGCCATGACCAGTCTCTCAAAGCATTTCATGATTATTGAGTCAAAATACAGAAGGGAGATAGAGGGCTTGGTGACATGGTACAATGAGAACAAGATCTCTCTCAATGTTGGCACAACTAAAGAACTGATCATTGACTTCAGAAAGAAATGAGGAAAACATGTCCCCATCTACATCAATGGAACTGAGGGTGAGAGGGTGAAGAGCATCAAGTCCCGAGGAGTGACAAAAACTGACAACCTGTCCTGGACTTCCCACACAGGTGAGATGGTCAAGAAGGCACAAAAAAGACTCTTCTTCCTCAGGCGGCTCAGGAAATTTGGCATGTCCATAAGGTCCCTCACCAACTTCTACAGATGCACCATTGATAGCATAATGTCTGGGTCCATAATGGCCTGGTATGGCAACTGCTCTGCCCAGGACTGTAAGAAACTACAGAAGGTGGTGTGCACAGCCCAGACCATCACGGAAGCCAACCTTCCATCCATGGACTCTATTTACATGGCTCGCTACCGCGGAAAGGCTGCCAACATCATCAAAGACCTATCACACCCCGGTAATGATCTCCCACAATCTCTTCCATCAGGCAGAAGATACAGAAGCCTGAACACGCACACCAGCAGGTTCAGGAACAGCTTTTTTCCGGCTGTTATCAGACTGATGAATGAACTCTTTAGCCTCAAACAGTGCTGATCTTGCTAACGTTGATCTCGCCTAGTGCACGCCCTGTGCAATGTAACCAGTATGTCTCTGTCTAAGTCTTTATGATCTGTACATCTTTTGCTTACTATGATCTACCTGTACCACTCATAACCAAAGCTTTTCTCTGTACTTCAGTACACGTGACAATAAATCAAAGAATCAATTAATCAATAAATCAGCCCTTCGTTTCAGGAATCAGTCTAATTGAACTGTCTCCAATGGCCAAAGACCTTTTTGATTAAAGAAAGCGAAACAGTACACAGTACTCTAGGTATGGCCCCATTGAACCCTGTATAGTTGGAAAAATAACTTCCCTGTTTTTTAATTCTAACACCCAAGCAATAAAAGCCAAATTTCCATTCGCCTACTGAATTACTTGTTGCACCTAATGCTCACTTTTTGTGTTACATGCAAAAGAACACACTAATCCTTCGGTCTTACACATTTTTTGGAATCTCTCCATTTAAATAATCATCTGCCTTTTGATTCTTCCTCCCAAAGTGCATGTCATCACAATTTCCTGCATTAAACTCCATCAGCCAAGTTTTTGATATCTTACTTAACCGATCACACCTCTCACATTTTTTTGCATTGTCAGCAAATTTGGTACATTACTCTCTGCCTTCTCCTCCAAGTCATTGATACAGTTCGTAAATAATTGGTGTCCAAGGATTGATCCTCATGGCACTCCATTAGTTATATCTTACCAAAATGAAAAGAATCCATTAATTCTAACTCTCTGTCTTGTGTGTGTTAACCAATCCTCAGTCCATGGTCGAACATTATTCCCAATACTGTGATCTCCTATCATTTATTAAATGTTTATGTGGCACCATATTTAAAACTTGCCAGAAAGACAAATATGCTACATTTACCTGTTCCACTTTATCAACTCTACTTGTCATACCCTCAAACAACTCTAGCAAATTTGTTCTACACGATTTTCCTGTCAAGAAAATATGTTCAATCTGTTTCGTTTTTTTGTTTGTTCCAAGTTCTTTAAATGAGAAGTCAATGTCATTAACAGAAATGTATACTTATCCTTAGGTTGATATCTTGAAATAGAACATAGAACAGTACAGTACAGTACAGGCCCTTCAGCCCATGATGTTGTGCCGACATATTATCCTATTCTAAGATCAAGCTATCCTACATAGCCTACATTATACTATCAGCTATGTGCCTATCCAAGAGTCGCTTAAATGTCCCTAATGTATCTGACTCCACTATCACTGCCAGCAGCGCATTCCACGCACCCACCACTCTCTGTGTAAAGAACCTACCTCTGACATCTCCCCTATACCTTCCTCCAATCACCTTAAAATATGACCCCTCGTAATAGTCATTTCCGCCCTGGGAAAAAGTCTCTGGCTATCCATTCTATCTATGCCTCATCATCTTGTACACCTCTATCAAATCACCTCTCATCCTTCTTTGCTCCAATGAGAAAAGCCCTAGCTCCCTCAACCTTTCCTCAGAAGACCTGCCGTCCAATCTAGGCAGCATCCTGGTAAATCTCCTCTGCACCCTCTCTAAAACTTCCATATCATTCCTATAATGAGGCGACCAGAACTGAACACAATACTCCAAGTGTGGTCTAACCAGAGTTTTATGGAGCTGCAGCATAACCTTGTGGCTCTTAAACCCAATTCCCCTGCCAATGAAAGCCAACACACCATACGCCTTCTTTACAACCCTATCAACTTGGGTAGCAACTTTGAAGGGTCTATAGACATAGACCCCAAGATCCCTCTGTTCCTCCACACTGCCAAGAATCCTGCCATTAACCCTGTATTCTGCATTCAAATTCAACTGTCCAAAATGAATCACTTCACACGTTTCTGGGTTGAATTCCATCTGCCATTTCTTTGCCCAGCTCTGCATCCTGTCAATGGCCCGTTGCAACCTACAAAAGCCCATCATGCTGTCCACAACTCCACCAACCTTCGTGTCATCGGCAAACTTACTAACCCACCCTTCCACTTACTCATCCAAGTCATTTATAAAGATCACAAAGAGCAAAGGTCCCAGAACAGATCCCTGCGGAACACCACTGGTCACCGAGCTCCAGGCTGAATACTTTCCATCTACTACCATCCGCTGTCTTCTATTGGACAGCCAATTCTGTATCCAGACAGTCAAATTTCCCTGAATCCCATGCCTCCTTACTTTCTGAATGAGCCTACCATGGGGAACCTTATCAAATGCTTTGCTAAAATCCATATACACAACATCCACTGCTCTATCTTCATCAATGTGTTTTGTCACATCCTGAAGGAAATCAATAAGGCTTGTGAGGCATGACCTGCCCCACACAAAGTCATGCTGACTATCTAGAACATAAGAACATAAGAACTAAGAGCCGGAGTAGGCCATCTGGCCCCTCAAACCTGCCCCGCCATTTAATAAGATCATGGCTGATCTTTTTGAGACTCAGCTCCACTTACCCGCCCGCTCACCATAACCCTTAATTCCTTTACTGTTCAAAAATTTATCTCGCCTTGCCTTAAAAATATTCAGCAAGGTAGCTTCAACCGCTTCACTGGGCAGGGAATTCCACAGATTCACAACCCTTTGGCTGAAGAAGTTCCTCCTGACCTCAGTCCTACATCTGCTTCCCTTTATTTTGAGGCGATGCCCTCTAGTCCTAGTTTCACCTGCAAGCAGAAACAACCTCCCTGCCTCCATCTTATCTATTCCCTTTATAATCTTATATGTTTCTATAAGATCTCCCCTCATTCTTCTGAATTCCAATGAGTATAATCCCAGTCTACTCAGTCTCTCCTCATAATCCAACCCTCTCAAATCTGGAATCAACCGAGTGAATCTCCTCTGCACCCCCTCCAGTGCTAGTATATCTCTTCTCAAGTAAGGAGACCAAAACTGCACACAGTACTCCAGGTGTGGCCTCACCAAGACCCTATACAGCTGCAGCATAACCTCCCTGTTTTTAAACTCCATCCCTCTAGCAATGGCAGACAAAATTCCATTTGCCTTTTTAATTACCTGCTGCACCTGCAATCCTACTTTTAGCGATTCATGCACAAGGACACCCAAGTCCCTCTGCACAGCAGCGTGCTGCAATTTTTTTACCATTTAAAACATAGTCCATTTTGCTGTTATTCCTACCAAAATGGATGACCTCACACTTATCAATATTGTACTCCATCTGCCAGACCTTTGCCCACTCATTTAGACTATCTATATCCCTCTGCATGCTTTCAGTGTCTTCTGCACACTTTGCTCTACCACTCACCTTAGTGTCATCTGCAAATTTTGACACACCACACTTAGTCCCCAACTCCAAATCATCTATGTAAATTGTAAACAATTGAGGTCCCAACACTGATCCCTGAGGCACACTACTAGCCACTGACCGCCAATCAGAAAAACACCCATTTACCCCTACTCTTTGCTTTCTATTGGTCAACCAATCCTCTATCTATGCCAATACATTACCTGTAATACCATGCAACTTTATCTTATGTAGCAGCCTTTGGTGTGGCACCTTGTCAAATGCCTTCTGGAAATCCAGATACACCACATCCACAGGCTCCCCATTGTCCACCATGCAAATAATGTCCTCAAAGAATTCCACCAAATTTGTTAAACATGACCTACCCTTCATGAACCCATGCTGGGTGTTCCCAATGGGACAATTTATATCCAGATGTCTTGCTATTTCTTCCTTAATGATAGATTCAAGCATTTTCCCCACTACCGAAGTTAAGCTGCTTTTTGTCTACTTCCTTTTTTAAACAGTGGCATCACATTGACTCTTTTCCAATCTGCGGGAATCACCCCAGAGTCCAGTGAATTTTGGTAAATAATTACTAGTGCATTTGCTATTTCCCCCATCACCTCTTTTAGTACCCTGGGATGCATTTCATCAGGACCAGGAGACTTGTCTACCTTTAGCCCCATTAGCTTGCCCAACACTACCTCCTTAGTGATAATGATAGTTTCTAGGTCCTCGCCTGCTATAACCTTCTTGCCATTAGCTTTCGGCATGTTATTTGTGTCTTCCACTGTGAAGACCGACACAAAATAACTGTTTAATGTCTTGGTTATTTCCTCATTCCCAGTTATTAAATTGGCCTTCTCATCCTCTAAAGGACCAATGTTTACCTTCGCCACTCTTTTACGATTTACATATTTATAGAAACTTTTGCTGCCTGTTTTTATATTTTGAGCTAGTTTACTCTCATAATCTATCTTACTTTTCTTTATAACTTTTTTTGTGGCTTTCTGTTGGCCTTTAAAGATTTTCCAGTCTACTAGTTTCCCACTTCTCTTTGCTTTTTTGTATGTGTTTTTTTTCAATCTGATACTTTCCTTTATTTCCTTAGACATCCATGTTTGACTATTTCTTTTCTTACAGTTCTTCCTTATCACTGGAATATACTTCTGCTGAGCACTGTGAAAAATCGTTTTGAAAGTCCTCCACTGTTCCTCAATTGACCCACCATAAAGTTGTTGCTCCCATTCTACCTTAGCTAACTCCTCCCTCATTCTTTCATAGTCTCCTTTGTTTAAGCACAGGACATAGTTTCTGGATTTAATTTTTTCACACTCCATCTGTATTTTAAATTCGATCATACTGTGATTGCTCCTTCCGAGAGGATCCCTAACTGTGAGATCATTAATTATTCCTGTCTCATTATACAGGACTAGATCGAGGAGAGCTTGCTCCCTCTAATCTCTAATCAAACTGTGCTTTTCCAAATGATCATAAATACTATCTCTCAGAATCCTCTCCAATAATTTGCCCACCACAGAAGTGAGACTGACTGGTTTGTAATTCCCAGGATTATCCCTATTCCCTTTGCCACCCTCCAATCTTCTGGTACTACTCCAGTGGACAGTGAGGACACAAAGACCATTGCCAAAGGGGCAGCAATCTTTTCCCTCGCTTCCCATAGTAACTTTGGGCATATCCCAACTGGCCCAGGAGACTGACCTATCCTCATGTTTTTCAAAATTTCTAGCACGTCCTCCTTCCTAACATCAACCGTTCGAGCCGATCTGCCTGTTTCACCCTGTCCTCACAAACAGCAAGGTCCCTCTCACTGGTGAATACTGAAGCAAAGTATTCATTAAGGACCAGCCCTACCTCCTCTGACTCCGCACAAAAATTCCCTCCACTATCCCTGATCAGCCCTACCCTGACTCTGGCCATCCTCTTTTTCCTCACATAAGTATAGAACGCCTTAGGATTTTCCTTAATCCTACCTGCCAAGGCTTTTTCATGCCTCCTTCTTGGTCTCCTAAGTTCATTCTTCATTTGTTCCTGGCTACCTTGTAACCCTCTAGAGCCCTGTCCGATCCTTGCTTCCTCAACCTAAAGTAATCTTCCTTCTTCCTCTTGACTAGGTGTTCCACATGTCTTGTCATCCAAGGTTCCTTCACCTTACCATCCTTTCCTTGCCTCAGTGGGACAAACCAATCTCGTACTCGTAGCAAGTGCTCCCTAAACAACCTCCACATTTCTGTCGTGCATTTCCCTGAGAACATCTGATCCCAACTAATGCTCCGTAGGTCTTGCCTAATAGCATTGTAATTAGCCCTCCCCCAATGAAATACTTTTCCATACCGTCTGCTCATATCCCTCTCCATGACTATAGTAAATGTCAGGGAGTTGCGATCACTATCACCGAAATGCTCTCCCACCGAAAGATCTGACATCTGGCCTTGTTCGTTGCCAAGCACCAAATCCAATATGGCCTCCGCTCTAGTTGGCCTATCTACATATTGAGTCAGAAATCCTTCCTGGGCACAAAATCTGCTCCATCCAAACTATTTGCACTTAGGAGGTTCCAGTCGATATTAGGGAAGTTGAAGTCACCCATGACAACAACCCTATTACTTCTGCACCTTTCCAAAATCTGCCTCCCTCAGTGCTTCTGTTGATATTGAGGGGTTTACATAAAACTCCCAATAAAGTGACCGCTCCTTTCCTGTTTCTGACTTCCACCCATACTCAGTAGACAAACTGTCCTCCATGACCTCCATTTCTACAGCTGTGATACCATCCCTGATTAGCAGTGCCACTCCCACACCTCTTTTACCTCCCTCTCTATTTCTTTTGAAATATCTAAACCCAGAACATCCAACAACCATTCCTGCCCCTGTGTTATCCAAGTTTCCGTAATGGTAACAACATGGTAGCTCCAAGTACTGATCCATGCTCTAAGTTCGTCACCCTTATTCCTGACACATCTTGCGTTACAAAAGACACACTTCAACCCGTCACACTGACTGCAACTTTTCCCTATCAACTGTATTCCTTCCTCACAGACAATCTGCTTGCTCTTTCTGCCTGTACACCAGCTACCCCATCCTCTGATCCGTTGCTCCACTTCCCATCCCCCTGCCAAACTAGTTTAAACCCTCCCAAAGAGCTCCAGCAAACATCCCACCCAGGATACTGGTGGCCCTCCAGTTCAGATGCAACCCGTCCTTCCTGTACAGGTCCCACCGTCCCCAGAGGTATTCCAATGATGCACATATCTGAAGCCCTCCCTCCTACACCAACTCTGTAACCATGTGTTCAGCTGCGCTTGCTTTCTATTCCTAACCTCACTAGCCTGGTAGTAATCCTGAGATTACTACTCTGCTCGTCCTGCCTTTTACCTTCCATCCTAACTCCCTGTATTCATTTTTCAGGACCTCATCCCTTTTCCTAGCTATGTCATTGGTACCAATGTGTACCACGAATTCTGGCTGCTCTCCCTCCCCCTTAAGAATCCTGAAGACTCGATCCAAGACCTCCCTGCGCCTAGCACCCAGGAGGCAACATACCATCCGGGAGTCTCGTGCGTGACCACAGAATCTCCTGTCTGTTCCCCTAACCATTGAATCTCCTATCACTATCACTCTCCTATTCTCCCCCCTTCCCTTCTGAGCCACAGAGCCAGGTTCAATGTCAGAGACCTGGTAGGTACACCCCCCCGCAACCTCAACAGTATCCAAAACGGTATACTTATTATTGAGGGAAATGGCCACAGGGGATCACTGCACTGCCTGCCTATTCCCTTTCCCTCTCCTGAGGTCACCCAGCTACATTTGTCCTTGGGTGTGACTACCTCCCTATAACTGCTCTCCATCACCCCCTCAGCCTCCCAAATAATCCGGAGTTCATCCAGCTCCAGCTCCAGTTCCCTAACGCGGTTTTTGAGGAGCTGGAGTCGGGTGCACTTCTCGCAGGTGAAGTCAGAGGGGACACCAGCAGTGACCCTTACCTCCCACATCCTACAAGAGGAGCATGCAACTGCCCTAGCTTCCATCCCTTCTGCTCTAGATTGCCAAAAGAGATAAAGAAAAAGGAGAAAAAAAGCTCACCTTACCGACCCTCCAAACAGTCTTTTTTTTTTGGTTAGAGGAGGAGGATGGGTGGGAGACACTACACATATAGTGTTTTGGATTTAGCCACTGCCCTAATCTATTAGGTCACTTCCCAGTAGTCCCCATGACTGCATTTGCTCCTGCACAGCCTTCACTCCACCTATTCACGAGACAAGTATTTTATGCAGAAACCTTACCTTCCCAGCTGCCCCCCGGCTCGCACTCTCACCTCTCCTGCCGCTGTGTTTGAGCATCAAAATAGACCATCATGAAACATCATTCAACTATATCAGAAGCAATATGTAATAAATCTTTACATTTTATCAAGAGTGAGCTAAATTCTGCTGAAGACCCTGAGTGGACATCCATATCATTTGGTATTGGTAACTTTTTTTTGTATCAACAATAAAGATTGGTTGCAGCAAGTCTACCCAAATATTCAAGTTGGTTTTATCTGAACAGCATGGTAGAAGATGGTGACAGCACTGAGGATTTTGCCAAGTATGAGAGAACAGAGTACTTTTAAAATGGTCACAAGCTAGAAACAGTGGAAGACCAGATATTGGGGTCAATGTACATTTCATGTACATGCAAGTACGGAAATAGAGTGAAATATAGCATGGTCAAAGTTACAATTCAGCTACAGAAAGCCATCAGGGTGGGGGCCGGGGCCTATCCCATGGCATAGTCAATCATTGTGAATTCCACAATGTTGGATGTACTGCAGTGATACCTGGACACCAAATGTTAGAAGAGATTGCACAAAATTTTGCTCTGAGGGTGAATCTCTCAACTTGCAAGGTTAAATCCTTTTTCTCTCCGTAGATCCTGCCTGACCTGCTGAGTTTCTCCAGCAATTTCCATTTCTATTTGCACAAAATCGGGCTGTATTCCACAGAATTTAAAACATTAACGGCAGTTCTGCTCAAAGTTTCCAATGTATTATGGGGAACAGATCGCTAGGATAGCTAACAAGAAACCGTTGCCACCATCTAGGGAATTTAGGCTTCGTGGGCATAACCTAAAATTGCAGTCAGAAGTGAAATTAGAAATACCTTGGGCATGCAAAGTGGTTGGAATAGTATTTTCTCGACTGGCAATTAATGGCAGTTTTAAATATGAAGACAAAAGATTTTTAGTAATCATCAGCATCAAAGGATGTGGGATAAGGTCATATATAATTTAATTGAATCACAGCAGAACTGGGGGCAGAAAGTCTACTCCTGTCCCATTTTCCGGTGTCTTTATGTTTCTATGGATGCTCCTGTTCCTCTTTCCCTACAGGCATATATTGAGAAAACGAGTGAATGTCGTGGCCCACACTGGGAGCGACTTATAATGAAAGTGACTTGAGCTAAACGTAGCCTGACAGTTTAAACTAATGGTCGACAGATTTGCTGCCCTGTGTAAATAGGTCAAAACAACTGGCTGCCCTTGTAAAGACATGTTCACTGCAAAAGCACCTGCTGCCCTAGAAAAGTTGCTGTCTCCCTGGAAATGGAAAAGGAATGAAAATCAATGCACAGTGCAGGAACTGTGTTTGAAATACTGTAAGTGAAGGCTAGCCCTTGCCCTATTTATGATACGGCACAGCACAGTATAAAACACCCATGTTGTCCTCTGAATCTTACATGTATTCCTCACATCCAATTCTGACAATCAATGGTGCCATAAAACTGTTGCTGTTTCTCCAACAGTTTAGCTGCACATTCAGACTCTGTGAATCAAAATGCTATTGATTCTTCTGAAATAGTTTGCCAGTTGACTTCTATATCTGACTGGATATAATACCATGCAGAATTCAGGAGTCAGTCCACAGCTATGAAACCATGATTTCCCTTGCTTGTTATTTTAGATCCCCTCATCTCCTCTCATGCTCACACTTCTCTCCTCACCCTTGTGTAGTGTTTCAGTGAAGTTGAATGCAAGTCTAAAGAACAGGATCCCATCCTCCAAGCTTTCTAGGCTCTGGATTCAACAGCGAATTCAATAATTTCAGATGTGAACTCTGACCCCTCAAATTGATTCTGCTTATCCTTAGCCATGACCTGATTTGAATCTTATTTTTCATGTTCCTGCTTTCAGACAAAAGTCTTCATTACACTGGCGCTCACATTGACTCAGGAAAAATGCGTTGTCTCTTCACAACAAGTACTCTCACTGTTTTGACTTTGGTTGCATAACATTTTTGTCATTCAATCTGTGAAGACCTCTACCTTGTCCTTTCTCTTTTGTTCTTCCATTGATTCCGACTTTGATAGAATTAAATCTATGCCATAACAACAGGCCAATGAACGTTGGAGCAGAAGATGGATATTCAGCCAACTGAGTCTGTTCTGTCACTCAATGAGATCATGGTAGACCTGATAATCCTCAACTCCACTTTCCTGCCTATTCCCCATAACCCTTGATTCCCTTAGTGATTAAAAATCTGTCTGTCTCAGCTTTGGATATACTTAATGAACTAGCTTTGACAGCCCTCTGTAGCAAAGAATTCCACAGATTCACTGCCCTCAAAGAAAATAAATTCCTCCACATCTCAGTCTTGAATGTGCGACTTCTCATTCTGTGATTGTGCCCTCTGGCCCTTGATTCTCCCAGAAACAGAAATATTCTTCCTACATCTATGCTTTCAAGTCCCTTAAGAATCACATATGTCTCAATAAGGTCAGCTCTTCATTATTCTATATTCCAATGAGTACAGGTCTCTGCTCAAAAGAAAGTTGCTCTATACCTGGTAACAGCCTAGTGAATCTCTTCTGGACTAATCCCAATTTAAACCCTGATCTTTTCTTCAATCAGGAATATTTTCACAGTAATCCGGCAGTGGCCTTCCTGTGCCCTATATAGTTATAGCAAACCTCCCAACTTTCATATACCATTCTCTTTGAAATAAAGGCCACTATTCCATTTGCCTTCTCTGTTGCTAGTTTTTGAATGAGGATTCCCAAGTCCCTCTGTTCCTTTTTTCTCGTACGTTTCTTACTGCCAAAGTGCATAACCCCACATTTCTACACATTACATTCCATCCGCAAAGTTTTTTTCCCCGCTTGCTTAATGGATCTATATCCACCTGCAGACTTTTTGTAAACTCCCCACCCCTTGACTTCCCACCTATTTTTGTGCCCTGCACAAACTTGGCAATACTACATTCACAATCCCATTTCTTCCCTCCTTCAGTCCCAAAGAATATTCAGCTCGAAGGATTCACCCATATCTTCCCCAAGAAGTGCAGCCATTGCTAAACCTTAGAACATGTGGAAGAGCTGACACAGCTGACTCTGTGAAATTGCTTGGGAAGTTGAAACCTGCAAAGGGGGATTTCCCTGTCATCTGAAACCCTCTGAGATATTCTCCTATTCTGAGTTAGATTTGGAGACTTTAAAGGATCCAATTACCCAAATGTATTATTTGTGAAATTTTAGAGGAATTGAAAGGTGCACTAATGCCTGGGAAACTGTAAAACTGACCCCTCGAGTCATCACTCTAAACTACCACTCTGGTATCCTGTGGACATCTGATTCACGATTCCCATTGGGACCAGATGTCCTTTATGGTGCAGAACCAATTGCTCTAGAATAAAACAAAGAACTGTGGATGCTGACAATCTGAAACAAAAGCAGAAATTGCTGTAGAAACTCAGCAGGTCTGGCAGCATATGTGGGAGAATTCAACATTAATGTTCTGAGTCCAGTGACCCTTTGTCAGAACTGATGATAGATAGGAAATTATAGCATAGATGCTGATTACAATGGGTTGAGGAGAAATGGAGTGAATGGATTGGCAAAGATGGAGCCCAAAGAGGCATAAGGAAAGGCAACAAAGGAATGCTTGGTTGTATGCCAGGGAAAGGGAAATGTTCACAATGGGGACCTTGGTGAAAATAGTTTGGCTGAGCTGAAGCAGCCCATGTCATGGCAGGGCCTGGGGTGTAAGAATGGGTACAGGACATGGAAGAGGGTGCTAAGGTTCTAAAATTATTGAGTTCAAAATTGTGTCCTGAAGGTTGTAGGGTCTGCAAGCAAAAGATTAAATGCTGTTTTTCTAGCTTGCACTGAGCTTCACTGGAACACTGCGACAAGCCCAAGAAATAATTGTTGGCCAGGGAACAGGGTGGTGTGTTAAAATGGCAAAAAACAGGTAGCTCAATGTTATTTTTATGGACAGGCATAGGTGTTCCTTAAAATAATTGTCCAGTCTGCATTCTGTATCCTCATTTTACAGGAGACTACATATGAGCGACAAATACTGTACTATGACTCTACTAAAAGCAAGCTCTGCCGCTGTGACTAACTAGGCTAATACTAGTCCAGGTATGAATGTAGTTGCAAGTACAATAATTGTATATTATAGCCAGCTGCAATAAATGCCTATTAGATCTTTCAACATCACAATATCCATGCCCAGCTTCTTACGTTGCGAAGGAAAATGTAAACGTTGCTGTATCAACTAAATATATCCTGCTGAGGACAAAATCCTCATCACCAAAATATATTTAATTAACTTAAATTCCCTTGTTGCTGAGATGGAATATAATGTACAAAAGATCAGAGCATTTTGGATTATTAGGTCAGTTATATAGCCATGATGCTAACATTCTCTTACACCCCTTGCCTCACACATAAATTCCTTCTTCGATTTCAGTGTTGGGTACAAGTAAAACTCAGGTCAAGTTGCCTTTGCTGTAATGGAATCCAATCCATACCAACACTAATGTTCTCACTTTACCTGCACCTTAAGTTACATTAGCAATTAAAGTGTTGTGTCACTCAGTGCACTCTTCATGTCTTCTGACTGTGTCTATTCTTCAGTATTGCAATGAGTTACAAATGGGTTTGCTATTAATAAAGTGCATTCCAGTAAATGAAACTGAGTGTACTTTATTGCTGGAGACCCATAATAAGTAGGCAGTGAAAAGGGGTTTGCTATTCTGTCTCTTTTTGTTGATATATATTCAATGGAGATAATATGAAATTAACTTTCCTCCTTTTTGAAGAAATTGTAATCAAAAATACCATTACCTCGAGTTGAATCCTTCAGTGATAAGCATCATATAATTTATACCCTGCATGATTTGCAATTTCAGTATACGTTGAACTGTGAGCCAGCTTACAAATAGATATCGGTAACAAGTGCTGTGTTAAATAGCCATACCTAACTAATCGTCCCTATTAGTATTAGAACCTTGAATGAAATAGTGGTGACCTTGATGAACTGCAACAGGCAGGTGATCTGGAAGAGGACATTAAAAGCCTGAAACATGAAGATAAGAGATGTTTTGCAATTTATGTTGCTCTGATCATCTTGCAAATGTATACAAAAGGATTTGTGTTGTAAAGAGGACATGAAGTCTCATTAATCCTTATAATTTCTTTCCTGTTGTTACAAAAATTGTGCCTTCCTAATGTGCCAAGTTCGAATTGCTGGGTTATCAATATTGGACAATGTTCTACAAAACAGCTCTGGTGTAGTAATTTATTTTCCTAAACAAATGCATGTGCCATTTGTATGTCATTCCTGTTATATTTTGGAAGAGTCCTTGTCTACATACACTACTTTGATAGGAGGCTCAGTAACCACAGGGCACACATTAAGTACAAAAAAATCTTCTCAATTCAGGAATAAGTGACATCTTTCTTATCTTTAAATTGTGTCCCCTGGTTCTAGATTCTCCAACCAGGGAAAACATCTTACCTGCATCTACACTCTATCTATCCCTTTAATTATTGCACAAGTTTCAATGGGATCACCTCTTAGTTTTTGAAGCTCTAGAAAATACAGGCCCAGTTTCCCAGTTTCTCTTCATAGGACAGTCCCAGCTTCCGGGGATCAAGTCTAGAGAACTTTTCTTGAACTTCCTCTGTGGTAATAATGTCTTTTCTGAAATAAGGAGACCAAATTTGCATACACAACTCCAAGCTCCTATGCAATGAAAGCAAGACTTCACTACTCCTGCACTCAAATCCTCTTGCAATAAAGGCTAGCACTTGGGTTCCTAATAGTTTGTTGCACCCACACATTGGCCTTCAGTGACTATCGATGAGGACACCTAGGTACGTTGGATGCTGTTTCCAACTCCCTACCATTTAGAAAATATTCTGCACATCTCTTCCTCCTACTAAAGTGGTCAGCCACACATGCAATAAACACAATCCTGGTATTGAAATTGTAATTAAGATGTGCAATGTTGTAAATTGGGTAGTAACTACATAGATAAAACGTTCCAGCTTTTGTATATGCGATGGCCGTGCGTTAATTGTGGCTTTGCCAGTCAGTTGAACGTTTGTTTATGGGGACGGCTTTTATGAATGAAAGTGTCTATCAGTTATTTTGAAAAAAAGACGTTTGATTGGTAAATTATGCCTGTTGACTTACACCAATTTAAATGCTGTGGTGTCCAATAAATTAACATTTTCATTGTATGCTGTGGTGTGAGGTTTAATGTAAGATTGACAATTGAGAGTATTGATGAATTCTTCCAATTCTGCTTCTGTATGAGTGCAAACACTTCACAGGTCAACTCAACTGTCAGAGATATAGTTGCTACCTGACTGCATCACTTTATAAATGAGTTAGTGAGGGTGAAAACAGAACTCCTAAAAACCAAAAGCTAGCCTCCAAACCTTCCATAGTAACCTTCAACAAAATCTGAAGAAGACCCCTTGAAAAAAAGTATTTTGACATTGATGCTTGGTCAAGAAAGCGGTGATGGTTCAATAATATGAATGACAAGGTTGTCTGCAATTGCCTGTCAAGGCCCAAGTTGAAAGGTGTATAGTACTGAAATTGAGCTTTCTATGAATTCTATAAATGGACACATGGGGTACAAAGCAAGAGCATTTTTCTAAGCCGAAATAAAGCAGTTGATCTCCACTGTAATTATGGCTTCTAATTCAGAGCACCAGAAGTAGTTGAAGACTTTGTAGAGGGTTAAGAAGAGATTTACCATACTGATGCTAGAAATGAGGAATTGTAGAGAAGACTGGCTTTCCTCAGCACCAAGAGAGGCTTTGATGGAGGTGCACTGTTCCCATAGCCAATGAATTGATGATTGGAGGGTGCAGGTAGAACTCCATATAAATTGATTGCCTAAAGAATGAAAGATGAGATAAGTTAAAGATTTTAGATATGGAGTGGTTAGGATTTGGAATTCAACACCAACCCCTTCCCCCCTCCTCCACCATATTAAGGTGGAAATAGATTTGAATTTGTGTTCAGAAGCCAATTAGATTAATACATTGAGAAATAAAAGCACAAGAGGAGTTGGAAAAGGGACAGGCTGTGGTTGAATTGCCTGGACTTCTCTTTGTAAGAACTGGCATGGATTTGTTGGCCCAAACAACCTCAATGCTGACTGAAGTATTCAGTTGGACCCAAAATGCATCAGAATGGCAATTTGCAGATGTTTTTGAAGAGTAAAATGGAGTGGGGGGGAAGGGAAGGGGTGTGTGAAGAAATAAAGGGCCCAGAAACAGGAAGTGCAACCAGGCTCAGCATTTCTTTCGCATGCCCTGTTTGACACCATCTGAACAAAGAGGTTGAGAATTATTTGCTACTCCTCATCAACCTCAAAGAATCGATCTCAAGCAAATTATCCAGATATCACGTCATACGGTATATGGGAACTTACTGTGTGTAAATTGGCCATTTAATTCCTATAATACAACAATCAAGCCTTTTAATAGTACTTCATTGAGTGTCAATCACTTTGGGATGTCCTGATGAATTGAATATTCATAAGTGATGGAGTTATTTCCTGTTGTATTTGAGTTCAGATTTAATTTTCCATAATTTTAATATTTCAGCACAAGGGACCTGGTTTCGATTCCAGCCTTGGGTGACTGTCTGTATGGAGCTTGCACATTCTCCCTGTGTCTGTGGGGCTTACCCGCACAGTCCAAAGATGTGCAGGTTAGATGGATTGGCAATGCTAAATTGCCCATAGTATGCAGGTTAGGTGAGTTAGCCTTGGAGAATGCAATGTTACTGGGATAGTGTGGGTCTGGACACATTGGGCAAAATGTCCTGCTTCTATACCATATGGATTCTATTCTATACAAAACAAGTGGTCGGGAGCTAAATGGATTAAATTCCTCCTATTTTTCTAATCTGTATTTTAAATGCATGTATTATTTATGAACATCAGTGATTACTTTTTGTGTCTTTCACAAAAAGAATGGTGCTTGTTAAGGGCTAATTGCACAGGGTTCCTCTGCCAATGCTACAGACCTGTATTGAGTAAAGCCTGCAAATGTTCTAACCCATTTTAACACTTAGTAGAGTTCCATCAATGTAGGAAATTATCAAAAACTAACCCAAAAGCAAGCACAATTAGAAGTTGTGTTCACAATGTGGCACTGACAACTGTGCATGAAAGGTTCTGCTTGACTCTATAAACCTGCAGGTCAGTGCTGCTTTTTCATTCTATAAAGGAACAAATTACATTAGGGCAAAAAAAAACCTATGTAAGGCTTAAACGTAAGACACAGCACAGTAGTAGGTGAGGTTAAAGAAAAGTCTTCATTCATTGACAGAGTTAATTTGATTGATCAATTGGTAACTGAGCATGAATGAAAGCTAAGCAAATTTTGGACAAGAGCCTTAACAGAAATAAACCTAAATCATCCAGAGTCTTAAATTAGTTCACCAGAGGAATCTTTAGCTTTGTTAATCTTGAGCCAGATAATCAACTCAGATGGGTTCTGAACATTGGAAAAATAATAAGTCAAAGCAGATCTCTGATTGATTTATTGTCACGTGTACCGAGACACAGTGAAAAGCTTTGTTTACGAGCGGTAGAGGCAGATCACAGCAAGCAAAGGATGTACAGATCAAAAAGACTTAGAGGCATACAGTTTACATTGCAGGTTACATTATTTGAGGCCAGAGTCCATTCAACAGTCTGATAATGGCCAGAAAGAAGCTGTTCCTGAACCTGCTTGTGTGTGTGTTCAGGCTTCTGTATCTTCTGCCTGGCGGAAGAGGTTGTAGGAGATCATTACCGAGGTGCAATGGGTCTTTGATGATGTTAGCTGCCTTTCCATGGCAGCGAGCCATGTAAATAGAGTCCATGGATAGAAGAAAAACAAAGTTGCTGGAAAAGCCCAGCAGGTCTGGCAGCATCTGTGAAGGGAAAAACAGAGTTAATGTTTCAGGTGCAGTGACCCTTCCTCAGAATGGAAGGTTGGAAAGTTGGCTTCGTGAATGTCTGGGCTGTGCACACCACCTTCTGTAGTTTCTTACGGTCCTGGGCAGAGCAGTTGCCATACCAGGCCGTTATGCACCCGGACAGTATGCTTTCAATGGTGCATCTGTATAAGTTGGTGAGGGACCTTGTGGCATGCCAAATTTCCTGAGCCGCCTGAGGAAGAAGAGGTGTGTTGTGTCTTCTTGATTGTCACATTTACTTGGGAAGTCCAAGACAGGTTGTTAGTTATCATCACTTTGAGGAACTTAATGCTATTCACTCTCTCAACCTCAGTTGTGTTAATGTAGATAGGGATTTGTTCTCCTCCTTTCTTTCTGAAGTCGATGATCAGTTCTTTCATTTTGCCAACGTTGAGAGACAGCGTGTTTTCATTGCACCACATCATCAAGCCCTCTCTTGGCATTATTCAGTTTAATGACTTACTATATTATAATACAAATCTATTACAATAGTAAAATAATGCAATGTTTTAATTTTATTTTTACTATTTTGGAATAACCAGGGAAATGGTAACGTAGTGGTGATGTCACTGGATGAGCAATACCAGCTGAGGCTAATGATGGGGAAACTGTTGGCAGCAATTCAGAGGGACAAAATTAATCTGCACTTGGAGAGGCAGGGGTTAATCAAGAACAGAGGGCCTGGTTTTGTTAAGCGAAGGTCATGTCTGACCAAATTGATTAAACTGTCTGAAGAGGTGCCAGGCATGTAGATGAGAGCAGTTTGTTTAACATGGACTTCAGTAAGACTTTTGACAAGGCCCCGCATGGAAGACTAATAGGAAAGGAATTCAAGGAAATTTAGAAAATTGGATCCATCACTGGCTGATTGGCAGGAAGCAAAGAGTGATGATTGAGGTGTGTTTTTGTGACTGGAAGCCTTGTGTCCAGTGGGGTTCCAGAAGGGCCTGTGATGGGGCCCTTGAACAAAGAACAAAGAACAAAGAAAATTACAGCACAGGAACAGGCCCTTCCCTCCAAGCCTGCGCCGATCCAGATCCTTAAACCTGTTGCCCATTTTCCAAGGATCTATATCCCTCTGCTCCCTGCCCATTCATGTATCTGTCTAGACACCTCTTAAATGACGCTATCGTGCCCGCCTCTACCACCTCCGCTGGCAATGTGTTCCAGGCACCCACCACCCTCTGCGTAAAGAACTTTCCACGCATATCTCCCTTAAACTTTTCCCTTCTAACCTTGAAATCGTGACCCCTAGTAATTGAGTCCCCCACTCGGGGAAAAAGGTTCTTGCTTTCCACCCTGCCTATATCTCTCATGATTTTGTAGACCTCAATCAGGTCCCCCCTCAACCTCCGTCTTTCTAATGTAAATAATCCTAATCTACTCAACCTCTCTTCATAGCTAGTGCCCTCCATACCAGGTAACATCCTGGTGAACCTCCTCTGCACCCTCTCCAAAGCATCCACATCCTTTTGGTAATGTGGTGACCAGAACTGTACACGGTATTCCGAATGTGGTTGAACCAAAGTCCTATACAACTGTAACATGACCTGCCAACTCTTGTACTCAATACCCCGTCCGATGTATGAAAGCATGCCGTACGCCTTCTTGACCACACTATCGACCTGCGTTGCCACCTTCAGGGTACAATGGACCTGAACACCCAGATCTCTCTGTGCAGCAATTTTCCCCAGGGCTTTTCCATTTACCGTATAGTTCGCTCTTGAATTGGATCTTCCCAAAATGCATCACCTCGCATTTGCCTGGATTGAACTCCATCTGCCATTTCTCCACCCAACTCTCCAATCTATCTATATTCTGCTGCATTGTCCGACAGTCCCCTTCACTATCTGCTACTCCACCAATCTTAGTGTCATCTGCAAACTTGCTAATCAGACCATCTATACCTTCCTCCAGATCATTTATGTATATCACAAACAACAGTGGTCCCAACATGGATCCCTGTGGAACACCACTGGTCACAGTTCTCCATTTTGAGAAACTCCCTTCCACTACAACTCTCTGACTCCTGTTGCCCAGCCAGTTCTCTGTCCATCTAGCTAGTACACCCTGGACCCCATGCGACTTCACTTTCTCCATCAGCCTACCATGGGGAACCTTATCAAACGCCTTACTGAGGTCCATGTATATGACATCTACAGCCTTTCCCTCATCTATCAACTTTGTCACTTCCTCAAAGAATTCTATCAAGTTGGTAAGACATGATCTTCCCTGCACAAAACCATGCTGCCTGTCACTAATAAGCCCATTTTCTTCCAAATGTAAATAGATCCTATCCCTCAGTATCTTCTCCAGCAGCTTCCCCCCCACTGACGTCAGGCTCACCGGTCTATAATTACCTGGATTATCCTTGCTACCCTTCTTAAACAAGGGGACAACATTAGCAATTCTCCAGTCCTCCGGGACCTCACCCATGTTCAAGGATGCTGCAAAGATATCTGTTAATGCCCCAGCTATTTCCTCTCTCGCTTCCCTCAGTAACCTGGGATAGATCCCATCCGGACCTGGGGACTTGTCCACCCTAATGCCTTTTAGAATACCCAACACTTCCCCCCTCCTTACGCCGACTTGACCTAGAGTAATCAAACATCTATCCCTAACCTCAACATCCGTCATGTCCCTCTCCTCAGTGAATACCGATGCAAAGTACTCATTAAGAATCTCACTCATTTTCTCTGACTCCTCACGTAAATTCCCTCCTTTGTCCTTGAGTGGGCCAACCCTTTCTCTAGTTACCCTCTTGATCCTTATGTACAAATAAAAGACTTTGGGATTTTCCTTAACCCTGCTTGCTGTTTGTGGTTTATATAAATGGTTTAGAATGAACAAAGGAGGGTACATCACTACTGTCGTGGATGAGATGAAAATTAGTGTAGTGCTAAACAATTAGGAGCATAACCTTTGATTACAGGAGGATACAAATGGGCTGGTCAGATGTGCTGATCAGAGGCAAATAGAATTATGTTCGAACAAGTGTGAGGTGATGAACTTGGGCGGGATAACAAGGCAAGGGAATACATGATGAACAGTCAGAGGTTCAGAGGGACTTTGGTGTCCATGTCCACTGGTCCTTTTATATGGCGGGACAAGAGAATAAAATGGTTTAAGAAAGAACATGGGATACTTGCCTTTAATAGCTGAGGCATAAAGTTTACAAGCTGGAAGGTTATGCTTGAAAAGTATAAAATCCTGGTTAGACATGGCTAGATTATTAAGTGCAGTTCTGGCATCCACATTATAGGAGGGATGTGACAGCACTGGAGAGGGTGCAGAGGAGATTTATCAGGATAAGCTCTGAGGAAGCGTCACCGGACCCGAAACGTTAACTCTGTTTTCTCCCTCACAGATGCTGCCAGACCTGCTGAGCTTTTCCAGCAACTTTGTTTTTGTTCGAGATTTATCAGGATGTTGCCAGGGCTGGAGAACTTCAGTTATGAAGAGAGATTAGAGATGGGGTTGTTTTCCTTGGAGCAGAGGAGACTAAGGGCTTGGGGATATGATTGAGATATATAAAATGATGAGAGGTATAGATAAGTTATAAGAGGTTTACAGTGAACATAAGGAAAAATCTTTTCACCCAGGTAGTAGTGGCAATCCAGAACTCATTGGCTGTAAGGACGGTAGAGGCAGAAACCCTCATAATACTTAAGAAGAATTTAGATGTACAGCTGTGATGCGTAGGCATAGAAATCTATGTACCAAGTGTGGCAAATGGGATGAGAATAGTTAAGTGCTTGTTTTTAAGTGGCACAGACTCAATGGGCTAAAGGGTCTTTTTGTGTCTTATAGATCTTTACAACTCTATGACTGTAAGACTGTATAACTTCAATGCCATTGGGACACAGATTGAAATCCCACCAAAACAGATGATTAAAATTCAAAATCAATCGTTAAAATCTGGAATTGCCTCTTCTAATGCCATTTTATTTTCACTACCTTCTGAACTTCCTCTCTCCCTCCCCTTTGCTGGGCTGCATTGCCTTTAACAAGCCTTCCATGCACATTAATCTATTAGAAAACATAGGTGAGTTATTGATGAGATAACAAGGTGTAGAGCTGGATGAACACAGCAGGCCAAACAGCAGCGTGGGAGCAGGAAGGCTGACGTTTCGGGCCTAGACCCTTCATCAGAAAACTA
>NC_063345.1:7237016-7246838 GCF_021869965.1 Rhincodon typus
GGATGAACACAGCAGGCCAAGCAGCATCATAGGACCAAGAAGGCTGATGTTTCGGGCCTAGACCCTTCATCAGAAACTAGGCCCGAAACGTCAGCCTTCCTGCTCCTATGATGCTGCTTGGCCTGCTGTGTTCATCCAGCTCTACACCTTGTTATCTCAGATTCTCCAGCATCTGCAATTCCTACTATCTCGGTGAGTTATTGATGGTGGCTCATTGGTAAAAAGAATACCACAGGATTTGGTGAAGTGGAAAAAAAATGTTCAGTTGTGTGTAAGAGAACACTTCTGGACATGAAAGGAAACAAACAGAAAAAAATAAAGTCTGGAATTGAACTCTTAGGATGATAAACATGAAAGCATCATCATTTGTTGTAAAAATTAATCTTGCCAATAAAAGAGTACTTTTGTTTTAAATGCAGATGTGATCAACAGAAGTGTAATGGGGAATTACTTAACTGGAAGTAAGCATGGCATTTATCGAAGTTGGCTGTGTGTTTGGAAATTCCATGTTCTATGATAAGACTTCTGTTGAGCTCCCACTGTTAAGACAGATGATGAGTGGAGTGATGTTAATGCTATGCATTGAGTGGAATATGGGCAGGTGCCCACATAAAGTGGGTCAAACTGCAGACCTGCTCTGGAGCTGGAGGGAGCTAAATGGTTTCAATTTTTAATTACTCCTTTAAGCCAATGTAAAGAAACCTTAGGGGGTTTGTCTTGGAGTTTGTCTTCGGAAGAGAAATGGAGTGGTTTGTGCCTCATCTCTCTGGAGTTTAGAAGGATGACAGGAGATCTAATTGAGGTATATAAGATGCTAAAGGGGATTGACAAAGTAGATGTTGAAAGCATGTGTTTCATGTGTTTCAATCTCAAATGAGAGGTCATATTTTTAGGATAAGGGGCGGCTGATTTAAACTAGTGATCACAAGAAATTTCTTCTCTCAAAATGTCATGAGAATGAGGAAATCACTAACCCTGACTGTGGTGGATGCTGGGACATTAAGTAAATTTAAGAGGGAGATACACAGATTGTTAGTTAGTAATGAGTTAAAGGGTTATCGATAATAGGCAGCAAACTAGAGTTGAGGTTGAGATGAGATCAGTCAGAATCATATTAAATAGTGGACCAGGCTTGAGGAGAGCATTGCTGGCCAGGCAGCATTTATTGCCCATCCTTAATTGTCCAGTGGGCAGCTGAGAGTCAACCACACATCACTGTTGGTCACATATGAACTGGACCAGGTAAGGACAGCACTTTCTTTCTCTAAAGGACATTAGTGAACCAGATGGGTATTGTCCAGAAATTGACAATGCTTTCTTGGTCATCGTTAGACTCTTAATTCCAGACTTTTATTGAATTCAAATTTCACCATCTGCCATGGCAGGATTTGGAGCTGTGTCCCCAGAACATTATCTGGGTCTTTGGATTGTATAGCATTAATACCACTGGGCCATCGCTTTCCCTATATGTCCTGACTTCCCATCCACTGCAAATAAGCAAGGTAATTTTCAATTTATGCTATTCAGTCATATCCAGTTTATCAACATTCCCATTCCAATATGTTAGCTATTTCAGATTTTGTCTCTCTCTTGCTCCCGAGTAGGAAGGAGTGGGTTTTAAGTCTAAGCCTGTGAAACAGAGGCTGACTTTCCTAAAGCAGTACTGAGGGGCTGCTGCAATCTGTATTCGTCAGCAAATAGCGTCTTCCAAATGATACCTTAAACTCAGGCCCTGTTTGCCCTCCCAGGTTCATGTGAAAGACCAAATACCACTCTTCACAGAAAAGCAAAGAAATTCTCTTTGATGTCCTGGAAAATATTAATATTAATCCCGTTATATCACTGCACTGGATTTACCTGCCATTTTATAGCATTATGTTTTGTGGGATCTTGCTGTGGGCAGATTGGCCAAGGTGTTTCCGACAAAACAACAATTATTAAACTTCAAACTCATTGGTGGACTCAATGTTTTATAAAGGTATTATTCAATGCTCTTTCCTTATAGATAGAAATTTATTGTTACTTGTATTTGTGAACATACAGTAAAATGTGTATGTCACCACAAAAACAGTGTCATTTAATTACATAAATTAAACATTAAAAAGACAAATATCATTTTTTGTGTTTCATTGCATGGCCTCTTGGTTTTCATGAACTGGTTACTCAGAAAGACCTGGGCCTATCTAACTGCCGAAAGCCAGGGGCCTCTCGAAAGGGCCAAGAACTGGGGGCCTGTCGAAACTGCCAATGACTGGGGCCTGTCGAAACTGCTGAGGACCGGGGGCCGGTCGAAACTGCTGAGGACAGGGGCCCTGTTGAAACTGCCGAGGACTGGGGGCCTGTCGAAATGGCCAAGGACCTGGGGGAGTGTCAAAACTATCGAGGACCGGGGGGTCCTGTCGAAACTGCTGAGGGGCTGTCCAACCGAAACTGTCGCACGTCAGCCGCAAAAGGAAGAAAAGATGAATTTGATACAAAAAGTGAATTAAGAAATAATAATAATAAGAAATAATTAAAAGGAAGGATGCGGCTGGTCAGCCAAAGGTGTGCAGAGTAGTAATTATAGACTCTCCCCACTTGTATTTCTGAGACTGAGATGATATCCTTCAATAAGCCTTTTCTGTAAATACTTGATACACCCAGGAAGTTCTAAATAATTAAAGACTCAGGTCCCTCGATATCACCTTACCCCTTCTGGCAGTCACATGATACAACAATATGGATTGCTTGATGACAAATGACAATCAACCTCTATCCACCATCTTGTTTTCTTTGTCTGAGCCCATCTAACTCTTCTCCACAAAAGTAACAAGGAAAGAAATTGCCTACTCTCAGTTCGCTGCATGTTTCCCTTTGCACCAGAATACAGTGAAAACATCAACGTCTGATGAAGGAAGAAAGCTTGATGTTCCAGAAATGAAGGAAACAGAACGCTGCCCAATAGAAATCACCTTTACTCTCAAAGCTACACAGGAAACACATGACAGTCACAGGGATGTCTGGCGCAAATAAAGATTATAGTATTTCCAGAATATGTATGAATAATGCAAAAGAGTTAACAAATCAAATAAAACAGTCCACCAACAAATCAAACACTTTAAAGGACCAGTATTTCTTGATAAAATAATGGTAAATACACACCACAATGAATGGACAAACTGGCAACCAACTTGTAATGAGAGAGACCGACGAAATAGCCCCATATCTATGGACATTTTGCTTTGGTCCACCATTAACTCCTCACAGGATTTTTTCATGAGGACATGTTGAAAGGATTTGGTCTGTACTCATTGAAATATAGAAGAATGAGAGGTGTCCTTATTGAAACATGCAAGATTCTTAAGGGGCTTGACAGGATAGATGCAGAACATTGCTTCCCCTTGTGGGAGAGTGTAGGACTAGAGGGAATCAGCTCGGAATGAGAAGGCCCACATATAAAACAGAGATGAGGAGAAATTTCTTCTCTCAGAGGGATGTGAATCTGTGCAATTGTTTTCTACAGAGGGATGTTGAGGCTGGGGTATTATGTATATTCTCCACTACGGTAGGTAGATTTTAATCAGTAAGGGAATCAAGGATTAGGGGAAAAAGAGGAAAGTGGAGTTTAGGATTATCAGATCAGCTATAATCTCATTGAATGGTAGAACCAACTCAATAGGCTGAATGGCCCACTTCTGCTCCTATATCTTATGATCTTCCTGTGAGTTTTATGAAGACGCTATGCTTTGAAATTATTCTTTCATTGAATCTACCGCAGAAATCTAACTCTATTAATTCACAGGTCGGCGCAACATCGAGGGCCGAAGGGCCTGTACTGCGCTGTAATGTTCTATGTTCTATGTTCTATGTTCTAATTAACAGTATCAGTACCCTTTTAAGACTGCGATAGTTGTTATGATTACCAATGAAATATCTTTGCAATCTCTTTCCATTAGGTTGTGAATTTTTTTTGGAGGTTTGAAAAGTGTTAAAAATTCATCTTACTTTATCTTTGTGCTTTTTAAATCTCTCAATCTAATGTTTCTTTCCCTCTCTTTATTTCTTTTTCCATGACAGCAAAGTTGTCCTCAAACAAACTAAAACAGAAATGGCTGAAGGACATCAGCAGGTTTGGCAGCATCTGTAGAGAAAGCAAAGTTATTACTTCAAGCCTCTTGACCTTCTTCAGAATTAAACTTGTCTTCCTTCTTTGTCCCTCTGTTTATTTTCTCTGTT
Source organism: Rhincodon typus (assembly GCF_021869965.1). Lineage (NCBI taxonomy): Eukaryota > Metazoa > Chordata > Chondrichthyes > Orectolobiformes > Rhincodontidae > Rhincodon > Rhincodon typus. Next base: position 7,241,232 of record NC_063345.1, read on the forward strand.
GTTCAAATTGATTGGTTAAGGAGATAGACTGTAAATCCTGTCACTCACCAAATTCCCAGAAGCCCTGTTGTCTTGGCCGCATCATTGTCAAGTCATATTCCCAGCAACTTTATGAATAAAACATTTAAAAACCTGAATGGGTGCCAACAAGTCCCAGTAAAACCAAAGTGCCTTGCTCCAGCAAACTCTGACTCAAGCAGATTCAATTATGAACGAAGTTGATTGAAAAGGGTTATTTTTCCTCTGACTCTTCAAGTAAACTGCATATCACAATACTTTACACAGACTAAGGAAGAATGTAGGAGCCTCCTCCAGATGCACGTGCAGTAGTTAAGTTGGCTATGACAGAATGAGGGCATTTTGATTAAGGTGTGTAAGAGGCAGTGGGTTAATGTTTGCAGTGAGGTTCTATTGTTTGAGTGCATTTGGGGTTTTTAAACCAAGGACTTGCATTTGTATGCAGTAGTAATGACACACCTGTACAGTCCTTGGGAAGGTTAGAAATCACATGACACCAGGTTATAGTCCAACAGATTTATTTGAAAACACAAGCTTTCGGAGACTTGCTCCTTCTTGAGGTATCAATGAGAGGGGTAGTATCAAACACAGAATTTATAATTAAAAGATCAAAGGATCACACCATTGATGAAAATGCACCGAACAAACCTAAAATGCACTTAAATCTTTAACCAGTCGAAGGCTTTAATTGATTAATATGTATATGTAAATCCCCAAATTCCTTTCAACTCACTTTCTGAGAGAACTGAAGATTTTAACAGTGTAAAGAAGAGGTAACGTTTTAGGTCAGACAATGTATGTTAGGTGTGAGGCCTTGTTTAGAATCTGTTTGCGTTTCGGTTTGGAGTCAGACTGGTTTTATTTCTAACGTAGGAATTTAAGAAAAGCCACATTGACTGACTGTCTATACATTGTGTGCTTTTTGAAAAAAAAGAATGTATCTACAAAAACAAATTCATCCTATAGATTCACGTGTGTGTGTGTGTGTGTGTGTCATAGTCATAGAGTCATAGACCCTTCGGTCCAACTTGTCCATGCTGACCAGATATCCGATATAAATCTAGTCCCATTTGCCAGCATATGGCCCATATCCCTCTAAACCCTTCCTATTCATATACCCATCCAAAAAAGATCCCTTTTAAGTGCTGTAATTGTACCAGCCTCCACCACTTCCTCTGGCAGCTCATTCCATATATACACCACCCTCTGCATGAAAATTCTCCCCCAGGTCCCTTTCAAATCTTTCCTCTTTCACCTTAAACTTGTGCCCTGTAGATTTGGATTCTCCCATCCTGGGGAAAAGACCGTGCCTGTTTACCCTATCCATGCCCTTCATGATTTTATAAACTTCTATTAGAACATAGAACAGTACAGCACAGTACAGGCCATTCGACCCACGATATTGTGCTCACCTATTATCCTACTCTAAGATCAACTATCCTGCATACCCTACATTTTACTATCATCTATGTGCCTAACAAAGAGTCGCTTAAATGTCCCTAATGTATCTGACTATTAAATCACCCTTCAGCCTCTGATGCTCCAGGGAAAATAGCCCCAACTTATTCAACCTCTCCTTATAGGCTCAAACCTTCCAACATCCTCGTAAATTTTTTCTGAACCCTTTCTAGTTTCACAACATCCTTATTATTGGAGGGAGACCAGAATTGCATGCAATATTCCAAAGGTGGCTGAACTAATGTCCTATACAGATGCAATATGACACCAGAACTCCTATACTCAGTGCACTGATCAATAAAGGGAAGTGTACCAAATGCCTTCTTCATTATCCTATCTACCTGCGACTCCACTTTCAAGGAACTCTGAACCTGCAATCCAAGGTCTGTTTGTTCAGCAACACTCCCCAGGACCTTACCATTAGGTGTATAAGTCCTGCCCTGATCTGCCTTTCCAAAATGCAACGCCTCACATTTGTCTAAATTAAAATCCATCTGCCACTCGTCGGCCCAATGGCCCATCTGATCAAGCTCCTGTTGTATTATGAGGTCACGTAACAGAAATGCACAGTCTCCTGCAGGTGGGTGGTCTGTTAAATTCTGTGGGTGCCTTTCTTGCTGCGTACGTTTCAGTCCCCAGTCTAGCCATGTCAGGACACATCTTTCCCAGCCACAAATATTTGGCCAGAATAAGTGGGCAATGGGTGGGATGCCTAGCATGTATGCTGGCTCGGGCCTTGGTGAGAAAGGATGTAAAAGAGGAGAGCGTCTCATTTATGGACACCCTTTCTTGATTGAAGACACATCACAAAGACTATCTGCCATATCCTCCTGACTGAATACTACTGCAGTTTCAGCTCTGAGTGGGGTGGGGTGAGGTCAATCCTGCTGGTGCACAGGCCAAAACCAAAGAATGATGATAGAGGTGTCTGTGACATTGGAATCATAGCTTTTTACCATGTCGTTTATGGTCCAGTTGTGGGACAATTTTGTGAGATGTTAGCAAGAAGGATTTGTGGGATTGACTGTGCAAAATCTGCTTTTGTTGTCCAGGCATTTGGATTACTGACCTAGTAACAGAACCACTCTGCTGTGATCCATCCAGGAACATGCATGAGGGTGCAACTTCTAGCTTCAGCCCTTACAACAGTATTCTGGTATAAAGAATGATATTTACAATGTTTTTGTCATATGTACAAGTCCAGCCTGTTGGCCTAGGGGTTTCCCAGACTACCAGACAAAAAATATCAGGGAGAATACATCACCACCTAAATTGGCTGCCCCACAGTAAATTGATACTTCAAGGAGTGTTAATTGGCTGGAGATAGGATTTCTAGCCCTCGCATGGGAAAAAGTCACGCCTCAAAATGTTGTCAGCCAATTTAATTGACTTCAGCTCCATAGTCTCAGCAATGCCTCTCACATCAGCGACAGATCTAGGCCTGCAAATAATCCTCAGAGTTTAATTCCCAGCACCAGGTCGGGGCGGGGGATTAGTGGCAAGGGTGGGGGTGCAAGAGAGGGGTGGGAAGGGTTCCACCTGCAGGAGACAGACAAAGTATAAGGGGCTAACCAATGTCAGACACAAACCCTACACCTCATTTTGGCCAAGTCCTGAGGAGGATCACGTTCTAGTCACCCTAATTTATCAACAAATTTCTCCTGCCAGCCTGAAAACTGAGGCCAGCCAGGAAATGGTCCTTAATTGATCCTTAATTGGCCACTTAAGGACAGAGGTTAGTAGGCCAGTCTAAACTGTGCCCATTGTACTATAATATTGCAGAGAGTTGGGGGCCTGCAAGAGGCCTACAGGAAAGCTCCCACTACTCCCACCTGCAAATTCACCAACAGAGGAATTTAAAATTCTGCCTTTGCATTCTAATTCTGATGGCCGTGTTGAGGGGATTTTATCTCAGTTTACCTTCACATTTTCTATGCTGGTACAAACAGCCATATTTATATTCTGAAATACGCTAGGGAATGTGTGTGGTTAGCCCATAGCAGCTTCTGCAAGGCACTTCTGATAAAATATTATCTAAGCTGCAGAAGACGTCAGTTTGGCCTTTGGAGAAGATGATCCAATTTGTTCCCTTTTGCATACAAGATGCTGAGATCAACTGAGACTAATGTTAATTGAAAGTTTCCCATCAGAGAGAAGCCTATTGGTTGCAGGGGTTTCTTGGGGATGTGTACATCTGACCCCAAGCAGCACTATCATGGATCCAGAAGAACTCTCTCTGAGGACACATAATGTCTTAGCTGAACGGGCAAGTTTGAGAGATTCAGATTTCTCAGATCTGGGTTGATCTTTAGCCCCTGAAGTTTAGGAGGCTAAACATTTTGCTGACTTTAGAACCAGGAAAAGCTTCTATTGCATTCTTACACAGAACAGCCTAGACATGCAAAAAGCCGCATTTTATGATTTCTGGTCCATACAAAAGGTTTTGCAAAGTTCCAACTGAAGATAACAGAAGTAATTTCTAACTAAAGTTTTGTTTGTAACCTTAGTTTGCAGAAAGTTTATTTTTGAAGAAGTTGATACTTCCTAACAGCATCAGAAAGTGTCATAGCCATTGGAAAAATGTAACTGCCTGTCAACTCAAGGAAAGTCGAATGTATATATCAAGTTAATGAAATCATATTCTCTAGACCGTAATGTATTCTGCAGGTTAGATTACACCCCAAGTCAACTCTGGAATGCAAGATATCTGGATTAATTTCAGTTTGACATGAAATCCACTTAGATGGTTAATTTCTCAGCTTAGGAATGCATGCTCTCACTGTCTTGTCCTGACTGTCATTAGCTCTGCCAAGACGTGAATTCAAACTCTTATTGTAAAAAATAATTATAGGGAAATAATGCAGTAGAGTTGTCCCATTGAAAACATGTGGTACATTGCACTGGGAAGACCTACTTAATCACATTTTGAATCACGTGTTCCAAATACACTTCATGGTTTTTGTGAAAGTACAACTTTAGCTATCAAGCTATTTGTAGCATGATGGTGCTTTCAAGACTCTTTCCTCTCATGCAAACTTCAACTGAAAAGAGCAGCTACATAAAATTGACTATCGACAAATGTAGTTGGAGTGAAATTGTTTGGAAAATTTCAGTAATTAGGTTTATATCAATTTCTTATTACTGTGTTAAATATATTGTCTGTTCTCTTCATAGTATAACGCAGAATGGGTTCAAATGCTGACATAGACTTGGATGCAAGCATTAAAGATTGAAGCGGTGCTCTTGATAACATTGTGAAACATTAATCCATCATTACACAGTATAATACTCACTGGTAAGTAAGGCATTCCTTAAGTGCAGCATTTTCTTCTCTGCATTTTATAGCCATTTAAAAAATGCCTTTCTCCTTGCAGCATTTGGTAAACACTTCAGTGTGTGTCTGTGAGGGACAGAGATAGAGTGTGTGTGCATGTGTATATGCGTGTGTGAGAGAGAGAGTGTGTGTGTGTGAGAGAGAGGGAGGGAGGGAGTGAGTGTGTGTGTGTGCGTGTGCAGGAGAGAGAGTGTGTGTGAAGGAGAGAGACTGTGTATAATGGAGAGAGAGTGTGTGTGTGTGTGTGTGAGGGAGAGAGAGAGAGAGAGAGGGAGGGAGAGAGAGAGTGAGTGAGTGTGTGTGTGTGTGTGTGTGTGTGTGTGCAGGAGAGAGAGTGTGTGTGAAGGAGAGAGAGAGAGACTGTATATAATGGAGAGAGGGAGTGTGTGTGAAGGAGAGAGAGAGACTGTGTATAATGGAGAGAGAGTGTGTGTGAGGGAGAGAGAGAGTGTGTGTAAAGGAGAGAGAGTGTGTGTGAAGGAGAGAGAAAGAGACTGTGTATAATGGAGAGAGAGAGAGTGTGTGTGTGTGAGGGAGAGAGAGAGTGTGTGTGTGTGTGAGAGGGAGAGAGAGAGAGTGTGTGTGAGAGGGAGAGAGAGAGAGTGTGTGTGTGTGAGGGAGAGAGAGAGTGTGTGTGTGTGTGAGGGAGAGAGAGAGTGTGTGTGTGTGTGTGTGTGAGGGAGAGAGAGAGTGTGTGTGTGTGTGTGTGTGAGGGAGAGAGAGAGAGTGTGTGTGTGTGTGTGAGGGAGAGAGAGAGTGTGTGTGTGTGTGAGGGAGAGAGAGAGTGTGTGTGTGTG
>NC_063345.1:7246848-7259466 GCF_021869965.1 Rhincodon typus
GTGTGTGAGGGAGAGAGAGAGTGTGTGTGTGTGAGGGAGAGAGAGAGTGTGTGTGTTCGCGTGTGTGCACGCTACAACGAATTAATGGACACTATGCAGTGATCACTAAACAGGGATGTTCCCTCCCAGTGGGGAAACACATCAGCAGTCTAGGACAACAAAGTATGGAGTTGGAGTAACACAGCAGGTCAGGCAGCATCAGATGAGTAGGAAAGTCGATATTTTGGGTTCTTAAGAAGGGTCCCAACCCAACTTTCCTGCTCCTCTGATGCTGCTTGACCTGCTGTGTTCTTCCAGCTTCACATTGTGTTATCTCTGACTCCAGCATCTGCAGTTCCTGATATCCCCCAGCAGTCTAGGACATTTGGCCTTGGATCTTCGGGTAAATGTCCTCCCAGGTGGATTTCGGACACACAGCAATGCAGAGTCGCCGAGAAGAGGCTCATAGGCAAATTCAGTGCCCATGAAGACCATGGATTTTGGGCTTATGTCACACACACACTCTCTCTCTCCTGCACACACACACACAACACTCTCTCTCTCGGACACATACACACTCTCTCACCCCTCACACACATATTCTCACACTCCTCTCTCTAGCACCCACCACACCCTCTCCCCTCACACACACACATGTGAATCTATGGGGTGAATGTGTATTTGCAGGTACATTTTATTGCTCAAAAAGCACACAACTTTTGGGCAGTCAATGTGGCATTTTATAAGTTCCTACTTTAGAAATAAAACCAGTCTGACTGCAAACCGAAACACAAACAGATTCTATACAAGGCCTCACACCTAACATGCATTGTCTAACCTAAAATGTCACCTCTTCTTTACACTGATAAAACCTTTAATTCTCTCAGGACAGTGACTTGAAAGGAATTTGGGGATTTACATATACATATTAATCAATTAAAACCTTCAACTCATTAAAGATTTAACAGCATCTTAGGTTTGTTTAATACATCCTCATCAGTGATATGACCCTTTGAACTTTTACTTATAAGTTCTGTGCCTGGTACTACCGCTCTCACTAACACCTGAAGAAGGAGTGAGGCTCAGAAAGCTTGTGTTTGCAAATAAACCTGTTGGACTATAACGTGGTGTCATGTGATTTCTGACTTTGTCCACCCCAGTCCAACACCAGCACCTCCACATCATGTCCTTGGGAAGGATGCAAAAAAATTTAATTTGGGGGAACAGGAAACTAGAAGAATTTTAACAAAATGATCAAGAGGTTTGGCAAGTTATGTTGATTGTATTTATTTTTGAAACATGAGTAATGAGAATTTATTTTTGATTTTGAATGAATGATTTGCTGGATTTTGTGTTGGGACCCTGGGTCTGGAACTGACGACAATTTTCCTGCTCAGATATTCAGTGGCTGGTTGCACTACAATGTTGCAGTGGCTGATTAGCACATAATTTGTGGATGTGACATCAGAATGCAGGCTGTAAAGTTGGAGTCAGCCGATTCCTGTTATGTTATCTTTCACCGTGCGTATGGAGTATAGCTTTAAGAGACACGCAAATAATATCCTCTCCAAATATTGCCATACAACCTGAGGGTGCACAAAGGTCTTGGACTCCATCATAGCTGGGAACATTTGAAGCATGGTATGCTAGTGGAAATGGTCTATTGTTTGTAATGGAATCATGTAGTGCTAGCCCAGCTACTGAAGTCCCTGTGACAGTGGAATGGATATATATCAGGAGCTGTGATAAATGTCTGTTGAATCTTTCAATGCCAAGTTGGCCATATGCATTGCAGAAGGTTGTTACCTTCTGGGGGCAAAGCCCATACCATGATGACAGTTCAAGACCGTATTCAGTCAGGATGCCTTTATTAAAGGATTGCCAACCCTTTATTCACTGCTGGCTGCACAGTGGAGTTCTTTCTTTCACTTCTGGCTCTAACCAATTGAGGAACTGACTGGAAAGCTGCAACATGTTCAGCAGGCAGAAGATTAGGGCTGCAAGGTGGCTCAGTGGTTAGCACCGCTGCCTCATGCCACCAGGGACCCGGGTCCGATTCCACCCTCAGGTGACTGTCTGTATGGAGTTTGCACATTCTACCTGTGTCTGCATGGGTTTCCTCCGGGTTCTCTGGTGTCCTCCCACAGTCCAAAGATGTGCAGGATAGATGGATTGGCCATGCTAAATTTGTCCTGTAGCATCCAGGAATGTGTAGGCTAGGTGGATTACCTGAGGTAAATGAATGGTTACAGGGATAGGGTTGTTGGGATGCTCTTCAAGGAGAAAATGTGGACTTGTTGGGCTAAATGGCCTTTCCCCACACTGCAGGGATTCTATAATGATGTGTGACCCCATGTTTCAGTGATGTTGCCTTGTGAGTTCTCCTCGGGGCTGCAAGGGTGAAACAGAAAGTTCACTTCAACACAGATGGCAAGGTCATGTAAAGGTGGACCAGAGATTGAACATTAGCATCTGTGGGGTCATCCCAGGACCGTGGCTCCATCATTAGAAGCCCATCAATGCACATAATTTCTCTGCTAAAGTGAGTTCTCCATTTCTCTTTTACCTGTGTGTCTCAGGCAAGAGTGTTGGGTGGAGAGAGTGTGATTAGAATGAAGTAAAGGAGGCAAAAGGGCAGTGTCTCCTGTCACTGGCACCCCAGCACAAGGTGTCTGTCGAGGGTGGTCCTTCTGGCCTGCCATGAGTATGGATGCTGGACTTGTACCAGGAGATAAACTGTCTTCCTTCTTACACTTGCAGGAAAAGCTGGCAGACCTTATCAAAGAGAGAGACAAAACCTGTAGATTCTGCCCCCACCCCCAACCCCATGGAGGAAAGGATGATTAACATGGCAGAGGGCAGGGTCACCATCGAACAGCTGATGATGAGACAGGAGAGAGGACCCAGGAGGATGAATGAATGAATGAATGCAGGAGACAATGTTCTATGCAGAAAGCCCACTTGGCTGTGGAATTTGGAGGTTACTAGACTATGGAAAATTTTCCCCAGAAAGCACCGGACCGTGAGAAATTAAACTAATTCAAAGTCGAGTTGGACAGATTTTTGATCAAAATCTAGTCCTGAGTTATGGAGGTCAGTTAGAAAACTGAAGTTAAGGCCAAATTAGATCAGCCATGATGTTATCAGATAGCAGAAAAGGCTTGGGGAGCCAAATAGTGTTCTGCTGCAGGTAGTTCTTGTGTTCCTGAGACCACTGCTGGCTCTATGGAGCACCATAGAAAGCATGGATGGGATGAAGAAATAAAGCACACTCAATACCCTTTGATTTTTCTGTTCTCTTACTTCGGCTTGGATCATGCTGAGGGAAATAAAGCTGGAGTCAACAGGGACCAAATAGTTACTCAGAGGAGCAAGAGGGCACCTCAGATGGTGTAGCATGATTGCATTCCCCACACCTTCCACCAGAGCACACCAGCTCACGTTCGTGGGTATGCGTTTACAATGAGATTCACTCAGCATATTACAGCAGATGATGGAGGCTGTGACAACTGAGGTCACCGACAGTTGGAGGATTGTCGAAGGTCACGCCCACACTTACCCTGAGGCTGCCAACGTGTTTCTGCGGTCAGTGACGACACAACAACTTTTGCAACTGCAGAGTAGCTGCATGGCCGATATGCAGTCAAGCATGTATGTTGCAGGAGCTCATGACTTCTGAAGCCTCTCAGTCATACGAATGATAGCTTGCTCAATGGAGAGATTGGTGACCAGAACGCCATAAGATATAGAGCAGAATTAGGCCATTTCGCCAATTGTGTCTGCTCCACCGTTCAATCATGGCTGATATGTTTCTTAACCCCATTCTTCTGCCTTCTCCACATAATCTTTGATCCTCTGATTAATCAAGAGCTTGTCTATCTCTTTCCTAAATACACTCAATGACTTGGCCTTCAAAGCCTTCAACAACAATGAGTTCCACAGATTCACCAGCCTCTGGCTGAAGAAATTTCTCATCTCAGTTGTAATGGATCATCCCTTCACTCTGACTCTGTACCCTTGGGTCTTATTCCCCCTTACTAGTGGAAACATCTTCTCAACACCCACTCTATCCAGACCTCTCAGTATTCTGTACGCCATTTACCCCCTCCCCACTCCCTCCACATCCTTCTAAACTCCATCAAGTACAGACCAAGAGTCCTCAGCTGTTCCTTATATGACAAGCCCTTCATTCTCAGCATCATTCTTATAAACCTCCTCTGGCCCCCACTCCAATACCAACACATCCTTCCTTAGATATGGGACCCAAAACTGCTCACAATATTCCAAAAGTGTTCTGACAAGAGCCTTGTACAGCCTGAGCAGTATATCTCTGCTTTTGGATTCTACTCATTTGAATGAATGCTAACAGTTCATTTGCCTTCCTAATTGCCAACGGAACCTGCTTGTTAAGCTGAAGTGAATCTTGAACTAGGATTCCCAAGTTCCTTTGTGCTTCAGATATCTGAAGCCTTTCTGCAATTAGAAAATAGTCTACACCTCTATCTTCCTCCCAAAATGCATAACCTTACAATTTCCCACATTGTATTCCATCTGCCACTTCTTTGCCCACTCTCTTAGCCGGTCCAAGTCTTTCTGCAGCCTCCCTGCTTCCTCAACACTACTTGTCTCTCCATCTATCTTTGAGTTATCTGCAAATTTAGTAACAATGCCCTCAGATCCTTTGTCCAAATCGTTAATGTATAATGTGAATAGTTGTGGCACCAACACGGACCCCTACTGAGCACCACTAGTCACTGGCTACCATCCTGATGGTCATGGAGATCCTGATCAGTGGATAGTGGAGATGCAAACAGACTTGTAACCCCTCTTCTCTGACCAGGAGCTCAATGTGGCAGTGTGAAGCCAAGAAGAGGATGAGGTACCTGCACTCTCCATCACATCCTCATTTCAGATCAGCAGGAGATGCAAGCTAATCATCGGGAAAAGCAGAGTGGCTGGCTTCACACGTCTGGAACTCATCCACTTCCCTCCTGATCACGGTGAGCTTGGCCAGCATCGAGACTACTGTTAAATGATCTTTCAAATCGGCTTTCAATGTCTAATTTGCAAATACAGAAGAGCAACGGTCATTTTGACAAATGCCCAGAAAATCAATGGGCTACTCCAGTCTATCTGATGCACGAAGTGAGTATGTGCACACTGTTCACCAATTCAGGTCCTGATGTGTTAATTAGGCTTTACGAAAGCCGCACAGTAAGATCCAATTACTGATCAGGATCATCAAAATGCTCATACATTCTTTTCCCTTGTTCACTTGCCGATTGTCTTGCTGGCAACTTGCAACATTTTTAGGTTTAGTCTGCGTGGTTTTAAACTCAGGATGTTATGAACCTTTGGAATTCTCTGCTACAGGGGGCTATGGAAGCTGAGAGTCTTTGAGTAAGCTTAAGGTAGGGGGTGAGTAAAAGGCATTCAAGTGTTCGATCAGGCAAGATCACATGGAGTGACGAAGCAGTTTCGAAGGGCTGCATGATCTACTACTGTTATTGTCATAAACACTTCACAGCAGGGAGAAGAATTATGACTGTGTAGGTGCCCGTAGGTCAACTCATACTGGTTGAAAGCAATTGAAAAAGGTTTTGGTTTCTGAGATGTGTTGTGTGTCCCAAGGGGATGGAACTGCAATGTGACTCAATTTATATATTGTATAGAGTGTTGCTAGGCAATGAGCGAAACTACGACAAATACTTAATTCTATTTTAATGTTCTAATGCTATTCATTGGCTCCTGTTAGCATTTGAGATGATCAAAGGTTTATCCTTTCATATACAAATGTGGTTGTTCACTTTGCAGAAGCACAGCCCACAGACTTAATGTAGTTATGTTACTTCTAATTGTGGTGATCCCCATTTATTCACCATTTAATGTAACATGGTTGGATGTACTGCACAAGTCCTGTGATAAACTGACTATAGAATCTAATTATAGTTATCTGTATGAACAGGACTGTGTTGGGAAGGTAGGTATGGCCTCGAGGGACCTTGAAAACTGAATCTATTTGAAAATTGATGTTATGGGTAAGAAATAACATTGCCATGTTGCTTTGAAACTATTTCTTCTCTTCTAAATTAATGTTGACCATTTTAAATCAGCAATTTCCTTCAGGACACTATAAATCTTTAGGCTTTGGCAAATGGAGCCTCATAAACCCAAGAGAAACAACAAAGAAATGTTCCCCTATGTTTTTGCGAAGCTCAAAAGGAACTGACATTTGCTGGCATGTGGAAATGAAGGTTAAATGGATCAGGATGAGTAGAAAAGTCTTTATCCAGAGAGTAGTGAGCCAGTGGAATTCTCTGCCACAGAAAGTGGTTCAGGCCAACACATTGCATGTTTTTTAGAGGGAATTAGGTACAATTCTGAGCCCGAAAGGGACCAAAGGGAATGGGGAGAAAGCAGGAACCTGGGACTTGGTTAAATAGTTAAAGACAAATTGAATGGCAGAACAGAAGGTTTTCTTCCAGTTGCAATAGGAAATTATGCAGTACCAACTGAGTTAAGCAAGGGATTTGAATGAATAAAACTGGCAGCTCAGTCTGCAATGCTAGGAAAGGAGCACAATAGGCTGTATTGTGCCACAAAACTCACTGTGGTGCAGAAGAGTCAGAATGGGGAAAGTTTGAAGGCTTTGAAGACACATTTTAAACACTCTACTAATGTTACTGTGAACATAATGAGAGGTGCCTTAGAAACATAGAAAGTAGGTACAGGAGGAGGCCATTCGGGCCGTCGAGAATGTACCACCATTCAATACGATCATGGCTATTCATGCAATCTCAGTACCCCATTCCCGCGCTCTCCCCATACCCCTCGATCCCTTTAGCTGCAAGGGCCATGTCCAGCTCCATCTTGAATATATCTAATGAATTGGCCCCAACACCTTCCTATGGGAGAGAATTCCAAAGGTTCACAGCTCTCTGAGTGAAGAAATTCTTCTTCATATCAGTCCTGAATGGCTTACCCCTTATTCTTAGACTGTGAACCCTTGTTCTGGACTTCCCCAACATCGGGATCATTCTTCCCACATCTAGTCTGTCGAGTCTCATCAGGATTTTATATGTTTCCCCCTCATTCATCTAAATTCCATTGAATATAAGCCCAGTTGATCCAATCTTTCCTCATATGTCAGTCCTGCCATCCCAGGAATCAGTCTGGTGAACTTTCAATGGACTCCCTCAATAGCAAGAATGTCCTTCCTCAGACTAGGAGACCAAAACTGCACACAATACTCAAGGTGTGGCCTCACCAAGGCCCTATATAACTGCAGCAAGACATCCTGACTCCAATACTCAAACCCTCTCGCTATGAAGGCCAGCATGTCATTAGCTTTCCTCACTGCCTGCTGCACCTGCAGGCCAACCTTCAGTGACTGTTCCACCATGACACCCAGGTCTCGTTGCACCTCACCTTTTCCTAAACTGCCACCATTCAATAACAATCTGCCTTCCTGTTTTGTGACCAAAGTGGATAACCTCACATTTATCCACGTTATATTGAATTTCCAAGTATTTGCCCACTCAGCCAGTCTGTCTAAGTCACCCTAGCCTCTTAACATCCTCCTCACAGCACACACTGCCACCCAGCTTCATGTCAGCACATTTGGAGACATGGCATTCAATTCCTTCATCCAAATCATTATTGTATATTGTGAACAGCTGAAGTCCCAGCACTTGAACCGTGCGGCACCCCACACATCACTGCCTGCCACTCTGAAAAGGGCCCATTTATTCCAACCCTCTGCTTCCTGTCTGTCAACCAGTTCTCTATCCATGTCAATACATTATCTCCAATACCAGAGATAACAAGGTGTAGAGCTGGATGAACACAGCAGGCCAAGCAGCATCATAGGAGCAGGAAGGCTGACGTTTCGGGCCTAGACCCTTCATCAGCCTTCCTGCTCCTATGATGCTGCTTGGCCTGCTGTGTTCATCCAGCTCTACACCTTGTTATCTCAGATTCTTCAGCATCTGCAGTTCCTACTCTCACCTCCAATACCATCAGCTTTAAGTTTCTTTTCTAAGCTCTTGTGTAGACTGTTGTCAAAAGCCTTTCAAAACTCCAGATACACAACATTTACTGTTTCACCCTTGTTCACTCTACTGGTCACATCCTCAAAAAATTCTGGACGATTTGTCAAGCATAATTTCCCATTAGTGAGTCCATGCTGACGAGGACCAATTCTGTCACCGCTTTCCAAATGCTCCGTTATTACATTCTTAATAATTGACTCCACCACCGATATCAGGCTGACCAGCCAATAATTCCTCACTTTCTTTCTCCCTACTTTTTTTATAGAGTTGAGTTACATTAGCTACCTTCTAGAACTCTTCCAGAGTCTACAGAATGCTGGAAAATGATCACCAATGTGTTCACTATTTCTAGAGCCACTTCCTTAAGTACTGTGGATTGCAGAGCATCAGGCCCTGGGGACTTATTGGGTTTTAATCCCATCAATTTCTCCAATGCCATTTCCTGACTAATAAGGATTTCCTTCAGTTTCTCCTTCATGCTTGACCCTCTGTCCCACAGCATTTCCTGAAGATTATTTGTGTCCTCCTTGGTGAGGACAGATCCAAAGTATTTGTTCAACTGGTCAGCCATCTCTTTGTTGTCCATTATTAATTCACCTGATTCTGACTGCAAGGGACCTACATTTGTCTTCACCAGACTTTTTCTCTTTGTATATTTATAGGAGCTTTTGCAGTCATGTTTTTGTGTTTTCTGCAATCTTATTTTCATATTCTATTTTCCCTTTCCAAATTAAACCCTTTGTCTTCCTCTGTTAAAATTTAAACTTCTCCCAGTCCTTGGGTTTGGTGCGTTTTCTGGCCAATTTGTATGCCTCCTCTTTGGCTTTAACACTGTCCCTGATTTCCCCAGTTAGCCATGGTTGAGCCACCTTCCCTGTTTTACTCTTACACCAGACAGGGATGTGCAACTGTTGAGGTTCAGGGTTTGAATGATATGGGCTGTGGTGAGATTCATGGCAGTGTTGGATCTGATAAGACAGATTTCAACATTGGGAACGTCCAACTCCAAATTTTATGCTTTAATAAATGATACGCCAAATTTCTTGCTCTGCAATGGCTATTGCTGGTTTAGGGGAAATAATTGAATGTTAAATGCCCTGTGAATGGCAGAAACAAAAACAGCAATTTTGCAAAACACGGGCACTCTGTAAAAATGAGCCAAACTTCCAGTTGTCTGCCACTTCAACACACTACCATGATCCCATGCTAATGTTTCTATCTCAGGCCTGCTGCAGTGCTACAGCAAAGCTCACCACAAGCGGAGGAACACCTCACCTTCTGCCTCAGCATCTTCCAGCCTTCAGGACTGAACATCTAATTTAACAATTGCAGAGCATGAACAGGTCCTTCCTTAGCTGTTACGTAGACCCACAATGCTTTATACAGCCTCAGCAATTCATTTCTGCTGTTCTATTCTAACTGTTTAGAAAAGAATGCTAATGTTGCATTTGCCTTCCTAACAACCAACTGACCCTGCATGTTAAACGAATCCTGCACAATGGAATAAGGGTTTCTGAAGAAGGGTCTGGGCCCGAAACATCAGCCTTCCTGCTCCTCTGATGCTGCTTGGCCTGCTGTGTTCATCCAGCTCTACGCCTTGTTATCTCAGGTTCTCCAGCATCTGCAGTTCCTATTATCTCTGGAATAAAATGTATTTTTTTTACTGCCTTTTACCAGGTCGTTCTTGGATGCTTAAAGATGAAGCATGTACTGGTGGAAAGTGAGACAGGGAACATGCCAATGTTGTGGTCTCGAACAACATGGATGGGACTGAAAAGCTGTGGCTTCCAGTGATAGACAAGTCCAAAAAAGCACATTGCTTTGCGAATGTGAAACACACTAACCACTGAGATTATCTGAGATAATGAGGTGTGGAGCTGGATAAACACAGCAGGCCAAGCAGCATCAGAGGAGCAGGAAAGCTGATGTTTCGGGTCTGGATCCTTCTTCTGAAATATCAGCTTTCCTGCTCCTCTGATGCTGCCTGGCCAGCTGTGTTTATCCAGCTCCACGTCTTGTTATCTCAGACTCCAGCATCGGCAGTTCCTACTATATCTCACTGAGATTACCTCCAGCATTTTTCAAAAATGGAACAGGAAACTGAACAAAACACGTTCTTGGAAGCAAATGAAGACTCATCATCTATCCAGAAAACTGTCCCTCAATCTGACATCGCTGACTTCAAAATTTTCAAGTTGATATTCTTGTCTCCCCAACCCACATCCAAGCTCCAGCCAATAAATCAAGGTCTTTAGGAATCCAAACCCTACAACTGATCTCTCAAGTTATTGGAGACACTGACGGGAAGCAGGAATACAGCTGTTCCCAAAGCCATGTTAATAACGAAGGTGTCAAAGCCAGAAGCCGTATTTGTGAACCACTTCCAACTCACTGTTTCATGTGGGCTACGACTGTTCAAGATGCTGAGAATTGAGCAGGAGCGCAGTGAGACTAGCCAACATGGCAGGATGCCTGTAGGATGCTGGCCTGGAAATTCCAGGAGACATAGAGTAGGACAACACCATACACCGCACAACAAAACTGACAAATGAGTGAATCATTGTCTTTTACCAGTGAGCTGGAGGAGGTGATGATTAGGAAGGCTTGCGCTGACAAGTGGCAAGTAACATTCATCCCACACACGCGCAAGACAATGCTCGATGAGAGAGGATATAACAATTGCTCTTTGATGTTCAATGTCATTAGCATTATGGAATTCTTTCCTGTAAACGTCCTGAGGGTTACCATTAGACCCGAAACTGAACTAGACTCACCATAGAAACACAAGAGCAGGTCAGAGGCTAGGAATACTGCAGGGAGTAACTCAACCCTTGACTCTCCAAAGCCTGTACACCATTGACAAGGTACAAGCCAGGAATATAACAAAATACTGCCCACATGCCTGCATGGGTACAGCTCCAACTACACTCGAGATGCTTGACACCATCTAAGTGAATCAACCTACTTGTTTTGTACCAGATCCACACATCGGACAATGGGAAACCTCTCATAAAGGAGCGCTCCCTCTGTATTGTACCAGGAGTTCCAGCCTGCATTTTCATGCTCAGTTCGTTGGTGTGGGTGAATTAGACCACAACCTTTCGATTTAGATGTCAATGAGCTAACACTGACATTCAGTATTATAATTTACAAGCGGCCTTTATAAACAGGTAAGCAGCCTACTAACTTTTACCATTCCAATCAGGATCCCAAAGTTATCTTCAGTATAAAGGAGGATAATAAAAAGAAAAGTTGAAACATTTTAATAATGGTACCAGAGGAATTGCAGTGATCAGGCAGGCTGCACAAAATTCCTGCAGGCCCAACCAGGCCCCTCCACCGACACGCTGAACTCATCCTCACCCTTAACAGCTTCTCCTTCAATTCCTCCTACTTCCTACAGACGAAAGGGGTGGCCATGGGTACCCGCATAGGCCCAAGCTATGCCTGCCTCTTTGTAGGATATGTGGAACAATCCCTCTTCCGCAACTACACTGGCCCCATCCCCCACCTCTTCCTCCGCTATATCGATGACTGTATCGGCGCCGCCTCGTGCTCCCACGAGGAGCTCGAACAGTTCATCCACTTTAATAACGCATTCCACCCCAAACTTAAGTTCACCTGGACCATCTCTGATACCTCTCTCTCCTTCCTGGACCTCTCTGTCTCCATCTCTGGCAACCACCTGGAAACCAGTATCCATTTCAAGCCCGCCGACTCCCACAGCTACCTAGAATACACCTTCTCTCACCCACCTTCCTGCAAAAATGCCATCCCCTATTCCCAATTCCTTTGCCTCCGCCGCAACTGCTTCCGAGATGAGGCATTCCACTCCAGACATCCCAGATGTCCTCGTTTCTCAAGGACCGCAACTTCCCCTTTACAGTGGTCAAAAACGCCCTCGACCACATCTCTCGCGTTTCCCGCAACTCATCCCTCACACCCCCTCCCCGCAATAACAACAAAAACAGAATCCCCCTCGTCCTCACGTACCACCCCACCAATCCCCAGATTCAACGCATCATCCTCCGCCACTTCCGCCACCTGCAATCTGACCCCACTACCAAAGACATTTTTCCCTCCCCCCACTTATCTGCTTTCTGGAGGGACCACTCTCTCCATGACTCCTTTGTCCGCTCCACACTTCCCACCAGCCCCACCACCCCCAGCACTTTTCCCTGCAACCGTAGGAAGTGCTACACCTGTCCCTACACCTCCCCCCTCACCCCTATCCCAGGCCCCAAGAAAATCTTCCACATTAAACAGATGTTCACCTGCACATCTGCTAATGTAGTATACTGTATCCGCTGTTCCCAATGTGGCCTCCTCTACATTGGGAAAACCAAGCGGAGGCTTCGAGACCACTTTGTGGAACACCTGCACTCGGTTCGCAACAAACGACTGCACCTCCCAGTCGCGAACAACTTCAACTCCCCCTCCCACTCCGTGGACAACGTGTCCATCCTGGGCCTCTTCCAGTGCCACAACGATGCCACCCAAAGGTTGCAGGAACAGCACCTCATATTCCGCTTGGGAACCCTGCAGCCCAATGGTATCAATGTGGACTTCACAAGCTTCAAAATCTCCC
>NC_063345.1:7349466-7370801 GCF_021869965.1 Rhincodon typus
ATTTCTCCCACCTGCCATCTCACCACCTGCCATCTCACCCACCTACTATCTCACCCACCAACCATCTCTCCCACCGACCATCTCTCCCACCTGCCATTTCTCCAAACTGCAATCTCACCACCTGCCATCTCACCCACCAACCATCTCTCCCACCTGCCATCTCACCCACCTGCCATTTCTCCCACCTGCCATCTCACCCACCTACCATTTCTCCACCTGCCATCTCTCCAACTGCCACTGCACCAAGCTGCAATCTCACCCACCTGTCCCATACCCTCCTGCTCCATACCCACCAGCCCCATACCCACCTTCCCGGTACCCACCTGCTCCATACCCACCTGCCCCATACCCACCTGCTCCATACTCATCTGCTCCATACCCACTTGCCCCATACGCACCTGCCCCATACCTACTTTCCCCATACCCACCTGATCCATACCTACCTTCCCCATACCCACCTTCCCCATACCCACCTGCTCCATACCCACCTTCCCCATACCCACATGCCCCATACCCACCTGCAACATACCCACCTGCCCCATACCCACCTGCTCCATACTCATCTGTTCCATACCCAACTGCCCCATACCCACCTGCTCCATACTCATCTGCTGCATACCCACCTGCCCCATACCCACCTGCTCCATACTCATCTGCTTCATACCCAACTGCTCCATACCCACCTGCTGATTCACCCACTTGCCACCCAAGCAACTTGCTTCAATCACCCTCCCCATTTACCTCACCTTTCCTCGCACCAGCCTACCCATTCACTAACATTTAGAGTGGATGTTTGAACTGACCATGAGATAATTAATGCCCCAAAATTACATCTGGTTTGTCCTCTCCTCACTCCACTGCAGTGTGATGGAGCTCTCCAAGGGACACCACTCTCTCGTTTCTGGAGAAACCATGTTTGAAGTCCCAGCAAAAGATGAGTAACAGCATCTATTCAGGGAAAAGTTTTAGTCAAGCAGCAACGCAATGATGATTGGCTCTTCTCGGGATATTTTGGTTATGAAGTCAAAGAGTGTTTATTTTAAAATGATGGTATTAGTTTAATCTTAGAAGGCAGAGTATCCCATTATCTTCATTCTGAAGGGAAGTGTGACAAGAAAAAAGATTTTTGTTAGCCTGGTACATAATTTGTAAAAATCTGCAAATGTTGTGTTATTGCAGAGGGTGCAACTCCTTGCAATTTGGTCTGTCACCAGTTCCAACGGGAATCCCAACATGAAGTATTCTTTTTGATTGCTGTAGGCAGTTCTGGTTGCCATGTTATAGAAAATGTATTTTTAAACTGAAGAGGGTTCAGAAAAGATTTACTGGGATGTTGCTGGGGATGGTGGGTTAGATATATAAAAATAGACTGGATAGGCTGAACTATTTTCACTGGAGTGTAGGAAGTTGAGGGGTGATCTTATTGAGGTTTATAAAATCATGAGGGGCATAGATAAGGTGAATAACAAGGGTCTTTTCCCTGGAGTGGATGAGTTCAAAACTAAGAGACACATTTCTAAGGTAAGAGGAGAAAGTTTTAAAAAAGGGTATGAGGAGCAACTTTTTTTTTACACAGACAGTGGTTCGTTTGTGGAATGACCTGTCAGAGGAAGTGGATGCAGGTGCAGGTACAACATTTAAGAAACATTTCCATACGTTCATGAATAGGAAAGGTCTGGTGGTATTTGGATCAAATGCAAGAGGTGGGATTAGTTTAGTTTGGTAACATAATCGGCATGGACTGGTTGGATTGAAGGGTCTGTTTCTGTGCTGTATGACTCTATGTCTCTGTGTCAACAAACAGCTACATGTTGTGACACTACATGGTGCTGCATTGTCCATTCCTGAAGAATCGATCTATCATGACTTTGGTAAATCCATCGGTTATGTTACTGGAGATGCCTAACTGCTGATCAAATGCGCAAATGTTCAAATCTCACAATGGAAATTTGAGATCAGTTTCTTTTTAAAATCTCATAGCTCGAGAGCTGTAATAGCATACTTGAAGATTTTGGATTGTCACTAGGCCCCATTTAGTTCATAGGGCAGCACGCTAATGTCTGAGTAAAAAGATCATGTGTTCATAGCCCACTCCAGGGAAAATATGGCCTGTCACTCCAAGAAAGAACTGTGCTGTTGGAGGTACCATCTTTACACAGAGACAACATCTGCTTTCTTAGATGCCTATTAAAATTTGTGTTGCAGAAAAGAACTTTAAAATAAAAGCAAAGATGCTGGGAATCTGAAATAAAAGCTGGAAGTGGCTGGAGAAAATCATCAGGTTTGGCAGCATCTCTGGAGAAATCGAGCTAATGTTTCAAGTCTAATATGGCTCTTCTTCAGTTCTGAAGAATAGAATGTGTGAATGAGTGTAGGATTAATTAATAGATCAACACAGATTCAATGGGACAAAGGGTCTCTTCTGTATTATATAGCTCTACGACAATTTCTGACTCTATGAGACTGCGTGGATTTCTGCACAGAAAGCTAGCATGGGTTCAATGGGCTGAATGGTTTCTTTCTGTGCCATTATGATACCTATGACTCTCTGTGGTTCAAAAAACCTGCCTTCCTTATATCCCAGTTGTGAAATTCTGAAGAAGGGTCACTGGACCTGAAACGTTAACTCTGTTTTCTCTCCACAGATGCTACCAGACCCCCTGAGGTTCTCCAGGATTCTTTTTTGTTTCAGGATATCCATCTGCAGTTTTTCTGTTCGATTTTACTCAATTGTGTCCCACTGGTAGCAGTGTTCAAAGTAATGATGGTTTGCTGAGAACAGCTAGGAATGAACAATAAATAGCTGTTCAGAATGCAGCCTGCATCCAGGAATAAATATAAAATAGCAAAATGCTTTCTGACAAAAAAACAGCTATCTTTTTCATGCTAAGTGACAATGTCTAAAGAGAGGTATCAAATGTTTCAATTAAATTAAAAAATACATGCAATTGAACAAATATATATCGAAGCAATAATATCTTTTTGACTTTCAAAATCTTCATCAAAGGGATCATATCTCAGAGCATCATTTTAATTCAGAAGCCTGAGTATTTCATCTGGAAATCTTCAGCTCTCAATAGTTCAACTGAGCTTTCGACATCAGCCATGTATTATGAACTTGTGCAGTTTAGAGTTTTTCAACCAGCGTTGTACTGGAGCTGTAGTAGAAAGGTCGAAGGATGTAATATGTTATCCTGTGAAAAGATTAGACAGCTATTTTTCATCTCTATTTTTTCAAAAGTGTTTGAGCATTTATTTTAAACAGCTTTTGTTTCAGGTAGTTGATGACTGTTCTTTAAGCATGTTCGAATGTTGTATATGGTTCTGTCCTCCATATCAATAGCTGCATATTGATGCACTGAATGAGGTGTAGAAATGGCTTGATGAAACTGGCCCTGAGATGTTATAACTAGCAAACAAAACCAGCAGACTGAGGCTCTTTTATCTCAACAAGGGAATCCTACGGAATAAAACGGTGAAAGGGTTTGATAACATCGACATGGAAAGGGTGGTTCTAGTTGTAAAGAAATGTAAGATGGTCACTAATACATCCAAAAGGAAATTCAGAAGATTTTCATTTTCCAGACAGTGGTTAGAATGTCAAACTTGCAATCGTAAGAAATAGATGAGGTGAATGGCATTTAATCACATGGCAGAGAAATTGGTAGAAAGTTACTGATAAAGTTAGACCAAAAGTCATAGCAGAAGGTACATTTGGATCATTGGTTCCTTCAGATTGGAGGGTTTGTTTCTGCGTTGTCTATAAAGACTTGCTTTAATTTGTGCCTTTTACAATCACAGGACACTCCTGTCGTGAAAAGTACAGTATCTAATTTGTGCACAAATTCCCACTCAAGTTAAGGTTGGTCTGTTAGATAGGGGATAAATACTGAGCAACAGATCAGATTTAACTCCACTGCTCTTTTAAAAAGTGCCACATTATCTTTCACATTGACCCGAGAAGTGAGACAAGGGCTTGGTTTAATGTTGGATAGAAAAGATGGCACTGTTGATCAGGCAACACTCCCTCAGGGTCTGACACCTGGTTCTACTGCTTGAACACCTTGAAGGTATAACCAGAAATTGGGTGTGCTGGTTCCCTGGCCTCTGTGGGAGCTTCAACTCAGATGCCTGGGGCTATAGGAGAAGGGATCAGGCCAAAGCTGGAAACTGCTGATGGTAGGTATTCCTAAACTCTGTAGACCCATTAAACAGCTGGCAAATGGCTTCAGACAGCACGGCACATCAGATGGCACTATGGAATTGTGAACGCCATAAAGGGGCTTCATGTGAGGATTACATCCCCAAAGATCACAGGGGATATCCTTCCCTGTTATGTTTTAAAGTGGATTCTTGCACAGGCAGCTGACTGGGCAAGAATGTTACTTCTGCATCCTTCTTCAGACAGGATATGATGTCATCTGCCGTCTGACAGATGATTAAAAGTCACTGTCTCTCTCTCTCTGTCTCTCCGTTCGGTGTGAATGATTAGTCTGTGTACAGCTAGTTTAATCTGTAAAGTGATGTTAGCAATTTAACTTGTCTAGTTTTTGCAAATGGTCAAAATATTTGATTACAAAAAATAGTTCTGTTCTGTTATGGGAAACAAAAGTCTGGTGCAGAGATTCGTGTTTTCATATTTCTGATGACTCCAGAAATAGTGTTGCTTGATATCTAGTGCATTACCCCAATAAGTCATGACACTGGCAAAAGCTCCAAAGGCTTCATGTATCTAGTATGGTCATCTTTGAATAAAGAACTCACAATATAGTTTCCCAGCTCTACTGGAGTCATCGGTGAATTTGTGATTGATGGATAGAAGGAAACACATCAAAAAGCAAATTCTTTTTGGTGGAACAAAGAGAGAACCTGGTGATTCATGGTGAAGCATCATATGCTTCAGCAAGTGACAGGTGGCATAACCCACTGTGTAATGAGAATCATTGCCCAGATGTCCGAAAATGAAAGTCAGTGGTGAAGATTTACAGTGGCACATTTAAACACTAATACTGGAATTTTCTTCCTGTGGTAGCATTTCTGCATTCAACCTTGGAAAAAGCAGACCAATTTTCTTTGCTTGACCTGTTTTTTTTTGCAGCCATCCCTGTGAACCTACAGCTAGTATTCCCATGTACGTGCTGCCCTTGTTCTTCTCAGTGGTGGAGACTGTAGGTTTGGAATGGGCTTAAGTGAGCTGCTTGGACAATTGCATCTTGTTCATGGTATCTGTGGTTATTTGTGTGCCTTGCTGATGAAGTTAATGCTTCAAAGTGGAGCCACTCATGATTTGTCCTGGATGGTGTGAAACATCGTGAGTATTGGAGCTGCACCCATCCACCTATTCCATCACACTCCTGACTTGTGCCTTGTAGATGTGAAATGGTTCGGGAAGTTTGAAAGTTAGTTATATAGTGCAGAGTTCCCAACCTATGACCTGCTCTTGTAATCATATTATTTATATGTCTGATCCATTTAAATAATGACATAGATGAGGCAGCTAACAAGTGTAACATTATTGAATCTCAAGAGGGAATGATTACATTGTCTTGTTGAAGGTGAAGGTTACAGACCATAAGATCATAAGACATAGGAGCAGAAATTAGGCCATTCAGCCCATCGTATCTGTCCCGCTATTCAATCATGGCTGATAAGTTTTTCAACCCCATTCACCCACTTTCTTTCCATAAACCTCGATCCCCTTGACAATCAAGAACCTATCGATCTCTGTCTTAAATATACTCAATGGTCTGGCTTCCACAGCCTTCAATGGCAGTGAGTTCCATAGATTAACCACTCTATGGCTGAAGAAGTTTCTCCTTATCTCCGTTCTAAAAGGTCTTCCCTTTACTCTAAGGCTGTGCCCTTAAATCCTAGTCTCTCCTGCCAATGGAAACATCTTCCCAACATCCACTGGCATTTTTATGGTATTAATGCTTCTTATGTGGTGTGAGTGTTGCTGGCTGGGCCAGGATTTATTGCCCATCTCTAATTACCCTCGAGAAAGTGGTGGTAAGCTGTCTTCTTGAACCACTGCATTCCAAGTGCAGTAGGTAACCTACAATGCTCTTCGAAAAGGGAGTCCTTGTGATTGTTCCTTGCTATTTGTCATTCTAAGCCTGAATGTCTTCCAGGCGCAGCTACAGCCAGACATATACTGCTTCAGGAGCTGAGGAATTTGCAAGTGGAAGTGAATGCTGTGCAGTCATCAGTAAGCACATCCCCACTCTGCTGTGATTTTTGAGGATTGGTAAAACCACTCTGATTGGAATATCAATAAAGCTGTGGATTGAAATAATTCCAAAATGCAAATATGCTATTAAATTATTCAGGCAGAAATTTAAATCAAAACTGACAGAAAATCCTTATCAAGAAGATAAAATATTGTTTCCTTTTTTAATTTTGTTATCTTTATGTAGAAATTTGGAAACTGAATGTCAGTAGTGGGAATTTCTACAGCCTGGCTCTCTGAGGAAACTGATATGTAGACAGTTGGGTCCTTATGGCAAATGTTTTACATTCGCTCAGAGGTTTCAATTAGTAATTTTGTATAAGATTAATTGTAACTTGGTGCTATATTCATATTAAATTGTGCTTAGAAGCCAGACATTGATCTAATTTAAAGGAATAAATTTATAGTTACATGCTTCTGATCTAAACGTGATGAAAGCACAAGGTTCAAACAGTTATATATATCAGACACTCTTTTTGTAGCACTGCAGTTGATGCATTAAGACAATAAGGTTTCTTGCACCTCGATTTGGGTGTCTTCCTGTTATTGTTTCTCAATCATTTTAATTTGCGCACTCATTCACTTCACTGTCTTGAGTTTCTTCACTCTTGTTTGATTGCTTTTCTCTCTGTTTTCCTTTATTTCTTCATCAGTTTTCTTCTTTCTGCACAGCCCCCATCATCTCCCATTGATTTGCCCACTCACCCAACCTGTCCACATCACACTGAAGGATTTCTGCATTCTCGTCACAGTTCACCCTCCCACCGAACTTGGTATCATTTGCAAAGTTTGGGATGTTACAGTTATGGGACCCTGGTATCGAAAGATAGAAATATAGAAGATAGGAACAGGAGGAGGCCGCTTGGCCCTTCGAGCCTGCTCCACTACTCTTCACAATCATGGATGATCGTCCAACCCAATAGCCTAATCCTGCTTTCTCCCTGTAACCTTTGATCTATTTCACCCCAAGCGCTACATCTAGCTGCCTGTTGAATGTACTCAATGTTTTGGCATCAACTACTTCCTGCGGTAATGAATTCCACAGGCTCACCACTCTTTGGGTGAAGAAATGTCTCCTCATCTCTGTCCTAAATGGTCTACCCCAAATCCTCACACAGTGACCCCTGGTTCTGGACACACCCACCATCGGGAACATCCTCCCTGCATCTACCCTGTCCGGTCCTGTTAGAATTTTATAAGTTCTCCCCTCAAGTGCACAAGACACCCAGGTCCCGCTGCACACTCCCCTCCCCATTTACAGCCATTCAGATATTAACCTGCCTTCTTGTTTTTGCTTCCAAAGTGAATAACTTCACATTTATCCAAATTATACTGCATCTCCCATTGATTTGCCCACTCACCCAACCTGTCCACATCACACTGAAGGATTTCTGCATTCTCGTCACAGTTCACCCTCCCACCCAACTTGGTATCATTTGCAAAGTTTGGGATGTTACATTTGGTTCTCTCATCCAAATTATTAATATATATTGTGAATAGCTGGGGTCGCAGCGCCGATCCCTGTGGCACCCAACTAGTTACTGCCTGCCAATTTGAAAGGGACCTATTAATTCCTACTGTTTGTTTCCTCTCTGCCAACCAGTTTTCTATCCATCTCAATACACTTCCCCCAATCCCATGCCCTTTAATCTTGCACAATAATCTCTTATGCAAGATTTTGTCAAATGCTTTCTGAAAATCCAAATATACTACATCGACTGGCTTTCCCTTGTCAACTCTACTTGTTACATCTTCATAGAATTCCAACAGATTTGTCAAGCATGATTTCCCCTTCATAAATCCATGTTGACCTGGTCTGATCCTGCTACTGCTTTCTGAATGCTCGACTATAACATCCTTGATGATGGAGTCGAGAACTTTCCCCATTACCGATATTAGTCTCACCGGTCTATAACTCCCTGTTTTCTCTCTACCTCCCTTTTTGAATATTGGAGTGACATTAGCCACCCTCCAATCTGCACGGGCCATTCCAGAATTGAAAGAATCCTGGGAGACGACCACCAATGCATCCGTTATTTCTTGAGCCACTTCCTTAAGTACTTTGGGATGTAGATTATCAGGCCCAAGGGATTTATCTGCCTTCAATCCCATCAATTTTCCCAGCACCATGTCTCTAATAATATTGATCTTCCTCAATTCTTTCCTTCCTCTAAATTTTGCATTCTCCAACATTTCTAGTACCTGATTTGTGTCCTCTTTTGTGAAGACAGAGCCAAAATATGAATTCAGTTGCTCAGCCATTTCTTTGTCCCCTATGATACATTCCCCCGTTTCTATCTGTCGGGGACCTATATTTGTCTTCACCAATCTCTTTCTCTTCATGTACCTGCAGAAACTCTTAGTGTCAGTTCTTATGTTCCCTGCAATCTTACTTTCGTACTGTATTTTCCCCTTCTTAATCAATTCCTCGGTCCTTCTTTGCTGAATTCTAAGTTGCTCCTAATCCTCAGACATACTATTTTTCTTGGCCAATCTGTGTGCTTCTTCCTTGGATTGGATACTATTTCCAATTTCCTTTGTAAACCATGGATTGGCCCTTGTACCCATTTTGCTTTTGTGAGAGACAGGAATAAGCAGTTGTTACAGTTCCTCCATGCATTCTTTGAATGTTTGCCATTGTCTATCCACTGTCATCCCTTTAAGTAACTCTCCCCAATCTATCAAGGTCAACTCAGGCCTCATATCCTCTTAGTGTCCTTTATTAAGGTTCAGCACCCTGGTCTCTGAATCAACTACCTCACTCTCCATCTGGGTAAAAAAAATTCTATGATG
This sequence comes from Rhincodon typus, assembly GCF_021869965.1. NCBI lineage: Eukaryota > Metazoa > Chordata > Chondrichthyes > Orectolobiformes > Rhincodontidae > Rhincodon > Rhincodon typus. The sequence continues at coordinate 7,358,489 of NC_063345.1, forward strand.
TTTTGGTTGCTCATCCCCAAGGGGTCTTGCACAGCGAGATTGGCAATGATTCCCTTCTTATTAAACAGTACCCCTGCTCTCTAGTTGGTTCCTCCTCATATTGGTCAAGAAAACCATCCCACATATACTCCAGGAATTCTTCCACCACGGCATTGTGGCTCATTTGATTTGCCCAATGTATGTGCAGATTAAAATCACCCATGATCACCAATATTCCCTTATCACATACATCTCTAATCTCCTGTTAATTACCATTCCCAACATCACCACTGCAGTTTGGGGGTCTATATGTGACACCCACTAATGTTTTTTGCCCCTTGGTATTTCTCAACTCTACCCATACAGACTCCACATTGTCAGAGCTAATATCCTTTCTCACTATTGTGTTAATTTCCTCTTGAACCATCAATGTCACTCCACCATCTTTTCCTTTTTGCCTGTCCTTCCTAAATACTGAATACCCTGGGAACTTCACTTCCCATTCCTGGTCACCCTGCAGCTATGTCTCCATAATCTCAATTATATCATACCTGTTTACATCTTTCTGCGCGTTTAGTTCATCCACTTTATTACAGATGCTCTGCACATTGAGGCACAAAGCCTTTAAGCTTGTCTTTTTAACATTGTTTGTCTTCTCCTTATTTTTCTCAATAGTGCTGTTTGAATTTTGTCCTTGGTTTCTCTGCCTATCACTTTTCTTATTCCCTTTTCTACCTTTCATTTTCTTCCTTGCTCCCTCCTTCTTTGACTCCTTGCATGGGTTCCTATCCTCCTGGCATATTAGTTTGAACCCTCCCCAGCCGCTCTAGCAAACACTCCCCCAGGACATCAGTCCCAGTCCTGTCCAGGTGTAACTGGTCCAATTTGGACAGGTCCCACCTCCCCCAGGACCGGTCCCAATGCCCCAGGAATCTGAAACCCTCCCCCTAACATCATCTTTCAACCACGTATTCGTCCGATATATTCTGTCATTTCTACTCTGACTAGCACGTGACACCAGTAGCAATCCTGAGATCACTACCTTTGAGGTCCAATTTCTTAACTTTCTCCCTAGTTCCCTGTGTTCTGCCTTTAGGACCTCATCCTTTTTTTTAACCTATGATGTTTGTATCGATGTGTACCATGACCCTTCCAGAATGTCCTGTACCCACTCTGAGACTTCCTTGACCCTAGGGCAACAACATACCATCCTGGGGTCTCATTTGTGGCCCACAAAAATGTCTGTCTATTCCTCTTACAATTGAGTCCCCTATCACTATTGCTCTGGCACACTTTTTACCCCTCTCCTCTGCAGCAGAACCAAATGTGGTGCAACACATTTTGCTGCTGCTTTCCCATGAGAGGTCATTCCCTCAACAGTACCCAAAATGGCATGTCTGTTTTGCAGGGGAATGGCCACAGGAGATTCCTGCACAACCTGCTTATCTCTCTTGTTCTGTCTAGTGATCACCCATTTCCTTCCTGCCTGCAGAGTCTGAGCCTGTTGTGTGACCACCTCTCTATACATGCTGTCCACAGTGCTATATGCCTCACGGATGCTCCACAATGTCCCCAGCCACTGCTCCATCTCTGAAACTCAAGCTTCCAGGAGCTGTAGCTGGAGACACTCCCTGCACATTTGCTGACCCAGGAGATTGGAACAGTCTCTGGTCTGTCACATGGAGCAAGAGAAGCAAACAAAGACTTTGAGCTCTCCTGTCATGGTTTACCTCTTTAAATTAAACCTTGGAGAGTATCTTATACTAGATTAAATCAAATCCAGTTACTTGTAGCCCTTCTTTCCTCTTCTATGTACTACTCTTACAGTTTAATTAGGCAAGAACTACAGAGCATAAATTGGGAACAGACGTTCTCAGAGAAATGCATGACAGAAATGTGAAAGTTGTTCAGAGAACACTTGCTACGGATACTGGATAGGTTTGTCCCACTGAGGCAAGGAAGGGATGGTAAGGTGAAGGAACCTTGGATGACAAGACATGTGAGGAAGAAGGAAGTTTACTTAAGATTGAGGAAGCAAGGATCAGACAGGGCTCTAGAGGGCTACAAGGTAGCCAGGAAGGAACTGAAGAATGGACTTAGGAGAGCTAGAAGGGGGTATTAAAAAGCCTTGGAGGTTAGGATTAAGGAATACTCCAAGGCATTCTATATTTATGTGAGGAACAAGAGGATGGCCAGAGTGTGCTGGAAATTTTGAAAAACATGAGGATAGATAAGTCCCAGGCCAGACGGGATATACCCAAGGTTACTACAGGAAGCAAAGGAGGAGATTGCTGTGCTGGCCGTATCAGATGGATGGAAGGAAAGTTGCCTGTCCAAGATTGGTTTGGACAGGGAGCTGGCCACTGATAAATATTTCAAGGATTTCCTAAGAAAGTTATTCACTGTATACTCCATCAACCATCACCAGTGGGAACCACTAAAGCAAGACCGTGGTGCTTGGAGGGGCTACATCAACACTGCCAAAGCTATGTTTTAAAATTGAACGAATATCAAGCATAGAGTCATAGAGTCATACAGCATGGAAACAGACTCTTCAGTCCAACCTGTCTGTGCAGACCATAATCCCAAATTAAACTAGTCCTATTTGCCTGTGCTTGGCCCATATCCATCCAAACATTTCTTATTCATGTACTTTTCTAAATGTCTTTTAAACATTGTAACTGTACCTGCATCCACCACTTCCTCTGGAAGTTCATTCCTCACATGAACTACTCTCTGTGTTAAAAAAATTGCCCCTCATGTCTTTTTTAAATCTTTCTCCTCTAACCTTAAAAATATGTCCCCTAGTCTTGAACACCCTCACTCCAGGGAAAAGACACCTGCCATTCACTTTATCTACACCCCTCATTATTTTATAAACCTCTAAAAGGTCACCTCTCAGTTTCCGATGCTCCAGGGAAGAGAGTCCCAGCCTATCCAGTCTACCTTTACAACACAAACACTCCATTTCTGGAAACATCCTGGTAAATCTTTTCTGAACCCTCTCCAGTTTAATAGCCCTCTCCAGGGTGACCAAAACTGCACACGGTACTCCAGAAGCGGCCTCACCAACATTCTGTACAACATCAACATAACGTCCCAACTCCTATGCTCAAAGTCTGAGCGATGGCGGCAAGCATGCACAAAAGAAGAAAAGGACAAAGATGGATCCAACTGCCTGCAACAGAGACTGCACCTCACTTGCAACTGCTGTGGGAAAACCTGCCTATCAGGCCTCATTTGCTAGCAACAGGCATGTAACGGATGAATGCAAGCCTTTTCAAGATCTTCATCTGCAAAGAAACATTAAGAGGGAAAGTTCCCCAAGAGTTGATGGTGAGAGGTGAAAGACTTCAAACTATTTCCCTCATCATTCTCTTTACCTTGTTCCTTTGCTTGCAATGAATACACTTTACAAAGCACTTTATTGGTTATAAAACAATTTAAGGTGTCTGAAGGTCATGAAAGAAACTATAGTAATGCAAATTCTTTCTTTTTCTTTCCTGAAAGTTTTTTTGTGCTGCAAGTTCAATTTACTCATTTTTTTTTTCCCTTAAGAAGTCAAGTTAAAATGAATAAAGGTATTTTATTTATCGGCCTGTCAACCTTCTTTTCTCTTTCTTGATTTGTCTCTCTGCCTCCTCTTCACTTCATCTACTGGAAATTTAAATCTCCATTTTACAAGCAGTTGTAACTAGCATTACCTTTTCTGCCAATTAAAGAAAGGTCAAATAAATAGTGAAACTAAAATTTGGATTTTATTTTGGCATGAGCTAAGATATTCTTTCTCTCCATCTCTCTCACCCAACCTCCTCATTTCTCTCTCTCTTCCTCTCTCTCTTTCTCTCTTTGTTCCTCCCCTCAGCTTTCTGAAGTTTATAAAACACAAAAAAAAACTACAACCACTTGAAACAGTGCTATTATTTCTCATCTCACTTACAGATACATGCACCCTCTTAAAATAAACACCGAATATAAATATTAACTTATAAAAAAAGAGTTGTTTACATTTGTCTCCTATATTTTTTGAAGACAGTAAGTACATAGAGAGGTACGGCTGACATGTTAGCAGTAATGTTTGTGACAGATCTGTTGAAGTCCAAAGTTTACTCAAAAATTGAAATAAGAACAGAAAGTGCTGGAGAAACTCAGCAAGTTTAGCAGCATCCATGGAGAGATCCATGAATTGCATTTCAGGTCAATGACCTTACATCAGAAGTGAAAAGTTCAATAGATTTTAGGCAGGAACAGAGTCTTTGATAGAAGGATGAGGGAAATGTGGTTAATGGAAGGCAATATGGGTGGTATATGATAAAATGGAGAGATTAGATATCAAAAGGCATGTTGAATCAGAACATAAGGGAATCTAATTGCACAGAAACGTTAAAAGCCAGCCCTGGAGGTGATATAACTGGTTGTAGAATAACCATCATAAGCAACTATTCCCTAAGACTGTTGGAGGTGAAATTGTTGGACTCAATGTTGAGGTCAGAAGCCTGTAAGAGGTACTGATATAAACACACAACATCCCACTGAATGTATCACTTCATGTTTCATATCAGGCTTGCTACATTCAACTGGGCTCAGTTAGCTCAGGTGGCTAGCTAACAATGTAGAATGATGTTAACAGCATGGGTTCAATTCCCATGCTGTCCTGGAAGGATTCTCCTTCTCAACATCTCCTAGCCTGAGGCATGCTGGCTTCAGGTTATTTGAGATTTTACATTGTGTGTGTGTGTGGTGTCTACGCATTGTTCTTGTTTCTCCTCAACAAAACCGGGGATAGTCATGAGATAGTAGGAACTGCAGATGCTGGAGAAGTTACCCTCCTCCCTCTAGAAAGCATTTCTGAAGAAGGGTCTGGGCCCAAAACGTCAGCTTTCCTGCTCCTTTGATGCTGCTTGGCCTGCTGTGTTCATCCAGCTCTACACCTTGTTATCTCAGGGGATAGTCATTCTCTGATTCATTATTCATGGCAATGTCTTGCCCAATCACAGTCAGCCTGCCTGGTTTAAGTCATAAACAAAGTCTGGTTGTTAAGTGTCAACCATAATAGGTACTTTTTTCATGACAATACCTCTACCAATTAAATTCCACTAGCCAACCAATCAGCATTTTCCTATCATGCAGTATCAATATAGACACTCCCTTTCAATTTGCATTCTTGCCTACTGTCCTGAAGAATACAAGATGAAAACAATTGACAATAATTATTTTTCAGTAATAACTTTCTGAAATTTTTAAAAATATTACCTCTCCTCATTCTTCTAGTAATACAAATCATTTCAACGTTCTCTGCATTAAACTTAATCAGCGATGTTTCTGTCCACTTCATCTGCCTGTGACATTGGGATGTCTATTAATATCCTCCTCATTATTGGCTACATTTCTGAGTTTCATGTTCTCTGCATGATCTTTGGGAACTATGCGCTCGGTATCCTAATTTAGACCAAATAGAAAAGAGCAATTGCTCTAACACCATCCTTGGGGAAGACAACTGAAACCTCATTATCACAATGAGTTAACATTTAGTGAGAATCAATGTCCAAAACAGGAAAGATTGAGAAGGAAGGAGAAGAAAGAAAACTATTTGTTCAGGCCAGATAGAAGGATGAGCAAATAAATCTGTGCTCTTGTTGTTTCAACACCATACGGTTGTCAGAAGGACTTGTCATTTTCTGAAGAAAGAAGCTTTGAATTTGCCAAACCAGGAGTACTTCCCTGGCTCGATTGCAATGAATGAAAAAGCACGTATTCAGCAATGAAACCATTCATTAAAGATCTTCGGTATCATGACGTTCCCCCCTTCTCATTCTGCAAAATCCCCAGAGCAAAGCTTTTCTATAGTTACTCCTCACTCCATGCTTAAATGAAGAAACATTCTGGATAACCTTGTCTTGCTAATTTAGAACATAGAATCCCTAAAGTGTGGAAGCAGGCCATTCGGCCCATTGAGTCCAAACCTGACCCCCCAAAGAGCATCTCACCCAGACCTGCTCCTGCCAACCCTATCCCTGTATCCTGCATTTCCCATGGCTAACCCACCTAGCCTACACATCTCTGGACACTATGGGCAATTTAGCATAGCCAGTCCACCTGATCTGCACATCCTTAAACAGTGAGAGGAAATTGGAGCATGCGGGGAGGAACCCACACAGACACGGGGAGAATGTGCAAACTCCACACAGACAACCAAATGTTAAAAATGCATTGAGGTTACAACCTGAGCATTAGAACAAAGCTGATATGCCTTCAGTTGCACTGTGATATAAATCAAGTACTCGCACCCAAACTAATTCTGAAGAGAATCACAGTTAGATTCCCATCCGCTCCACCCAGCATATAGAATTCTGAGACCATAGTCATGCTGCATTTACACAGGGAACTGGGAGTGAAATTACCTTGTACAGGAGTCATAGGCAGATTTCCTCTTTAAATCATTTGTCTTCATTCCATTGAAATCTCAACGGTTACAGCAGTTAAGAATTCACTTTCTTCCATACGGAATTATTTTGAGCTATTTGCATAATCCCCTATCTTCATAATCCTCTATCCTGGATGTAATCAGACATCTATCCATCTCTTTTTAAATGTGCTGGTTGACATGGGACTATTGATTTATCTGAGAATCTGCTATTCTCATGCCTTCTATGAGAGACAGATTCCTCCTAATCTCAAATGTTCTGAGACTGTTAATTTTCAAGTGGAGCAGTATAATTACTGTTAAAACTAAACCATTTGTTTAAAACTAAAATGTGTATTATTTATCAATGTGACATTTTTAATAAATGCAAATTGCATCAGCTTTTATTTTCAACCCCTCAAATTTAGAGAAAACTCCTTCCCAATTTTTGAATCTTTGCCTAACCATAAGCTTCATTAGTGCTGCTCTCACCTTAAGTCAGAAATATTTTGGTTCAGGAAGAAAACAAAGACACAGACACAAAGGAAGAGTTTTGAAATTGAGTTGTGATAAAGGAAAACATTCAGCCAACTTGCACACAGCAAGATCCCACAAACAGCTATGCCGCAATCTGCTTTAGTCTTACTGATCTGGAATAAATGTTGGCCGTGCTACCTAAAACTTGATAAGTAGCCATGAAGCTGCCAGATTGTGGCTTTAAACTCGACTGGATCAGTAAAGTCCATGAAGAAAGAGAGCCTTTTATTTTTACTGGGATTGCTGACATGCAACTCGAAACCACAGAAAAAATAATTGTCCTCCAAAGTGGTCAAGCAAGCTCAGTTGCAATAATCCACTAGTGAAATGAAAAAAAGAATAAAACTGGATCTAGGTATTAAATGTAGACTTGACAAAGATGTACACTACTCATTCAATTTTGTAAATCTCTCCTCAATGACATCTGGGTATATGAGCCAAAAGTGGGAGAGTCAAACAGACTGGATGTATCTGTGAGGGTGATCTGTACCAGCAGCAGGACAGGCCCACCAAGGGTCATGGCATTAGAGGTAATCAACTGGAAGAAAGGTCACTCTCTCTGTACTTTTTCAGGTTGAACACCACTTTGAAGAAACACATGGTGGCAAGGGAACAGAGATCTGTCACTAAGAGTACTGCAGTGGTACCAGCATTGACGAGGGTGACTGAGTACAGAGGGACAGGTTTACAGAAAAATTTACACAGCCTTCTCTTCACCAATCATCCTGCCACCGATGCATCTGTCTTTGATTACGTTGTTTGGTTGGGGTCAGTTAGTTTGGTTGGCTGAGTTGTTGATTTTACAATGCAGGGTAAAGTTGTGGTTGGTTGGCTCACCGAGCTGGTTCATTGTTCCGTTAACGTTTCATTACCCTACTGGGTAATATCATCAGTGCAGCCTCCGATGAAGTGCTGTTGTGTTTTCCCGCTTGGTATTTAAATCTGGGGTCCATTGATTTGGATGATCTCACTTCCAGTTTTCCTTCGCAGTAGTGTATATGTAGGTCTAGTTCTATGTGTTTGTTGATGGCCTTCTTGGTGGAGAACCAGACCTCTAGGAATTCCCGTGCTTGTCTCTGTTTGGCCTGTCTTAGGATCCTGGCGTTGTCCCAATCAGCCTGGTGGTTTTCCTTATCTATGTGGATGGAGATGAGCCAGTGGCCTGGTTCTCTACTAAGACGGCCATCAACAAACATGTAGAGCTAGACCCCATATATATTCCGCTATGAAGTAAAACCAGAAGTGAGATAACCCAGCTCAACAGACACCAGAGTTTAAATACCAGGTGGGAAAACACAACAGTGCTTCATTGGAGACTGCACTGATGATCTTACCTGGCAGGGTAATGAAACGTCTGCGGAACAATGAACCAGCTCGGCGAGCAACCAACCTCAACATCTGCAACCCAAGCTACAAATCTACTCAAAAACCTTAGAATGCAGAGTAATCTCTATAGCACAGGGATCAATGGTGGCATCAAGGAGCCTTAGCAAAGTGAGACACAATGGGAATTAGAAGTCAAGCTCCTTATCTCTTTTAGGTCATACTGAGCACAAAGGATGATGATTGTAGTTGGGGACATGAATCATCTCAGCTGCAGGAAATCTCAGTAGGCATTCCTCAGAGTAGTGTCCAATGCCCAAGCACCTTCAGCGGCTTTCTTCATTATGTTCCCTCCATCATAAGGTCAGAAGTAAGACTGTTTGCTGCTCAGCGTTCATTTTTAAGATTGTGAAGCAATCTGACCTCATGCAGCAAGATCAAGATAACATTCATCCTTGGGCTAAGAAATGCCAAGTAGCATTCATGCCAGACAATGACTATCTCCAACAAGAAAGAACCTAAATATTTGTGCTTGACATTCAATGCAATTGGCACCTCCAAAGGCCCCAGTGTTTCTATGGAGTTACTGCTGGCCAGTAATTTAACTGGACCCGGTACATAAATACTGTGCTTCAAGAGCAGGTCAGAGGCTAGAAATTCCAAGATGACCTACTGGGGGTCAATGACCTAGCAGTATTAGCGTTAGACTATCAATCCAGGTAAAGTTTTGGGGACCAGGATTTAAATCCTGCCATGGTAGATGACAGAATTTCATCTCAATTAAGATCTGGAATTACAAGTCAAATAGTGATCACTGTCAATTGTTTGAAAAGCCCATAGGGTTCATTGAGACCCTTCAGGGAAGGTAACCACCATCCTTAACTGGTCTGACTTATAAGTGATATAGTATCATATAATATAATGATATAAGTCAGACTGACTCTTCGCTGCCATCTGGGCAATCAGTGCTGGCCCAGACAGAGACACCCCATATCCAATGAATGAATTACAAAAAAGGCCATACACCAAACTGACTTGGAAATATATTGCTGTTCTTTCATTGTCATTGAACTGCCCCCTCAACAGCAGCATCAATGTCCCTACAGCAGATAGACTGCAGTCCTTCAAGAGTGTAGGTCACTATGACATTGCCCTCAACCTGAATCTTCCAAGGTCCTTCAAGGCAGCTCCAATGATATCCTAGGAGTCAGTCACTTTGCCTATTAATCCTTTGAAAAATGCATGCGTTATTTTACACACCCAATGAGAGGCTGTGACATATAATTAACATAAACTAATTAAATAACGTGCGCATGTAATACTTTGTTGAAATGGTTTATGAATCTGTTTGATGTAGTCCCCTCAGGATAAGGTTCATGATCTTGAATCATCTTTGACAGTGAAGAGTGAACATGTAAATCTCTCGTATCTAATGCGATGTCTGTCAAACTATTAATCCACATTGTTATTGACTGCTTGTACGCCCATTAACAATTCATGTGCCAGAGGGCTACAGTCAAAATATTCCTCAAGTCAAAAAGCATCACGCATGAATTTATCCATTAATATTGTTCATTTATTTTTGCTTCTATTTTTAAATAGAAGGCATGCTTACCTTCATTTGTCAGTGCATTGGGTTTAGGAGTTGGGACATCATGTTGCAGCTGTAGGGAAATTGGTGAGGCCACTTTCAGACTTCAGTGTTCAATTCTGGTCTCCCTGCTATCAGAAACATATTGTTAAACTTGAAAATGTTTGCAAAAAATTTACAAGGATGTTGCCGGAATTGGAGGGTTTGAGCTACAGAGAGAAGCTAAATAGGCTGGGGCTATATTCTCTGGAGCGTCAGAGGCTGAGGGGTGATCTTATAGAGGTTTATAAAATCATGTGGGGCATGGATGGCGCGAATAGTCAAGGTCTTTATTTCCCAGGGTAGGGGAGTCCAAAACTAGAGGGTTTAGGTTGAAGCTGAGATGGCAACAATTTAAAAGGGATCTGAGGGGTAACTTTTTCACACAGAGGATGGTGGTTATACAGAACAAGCTGCCAGATGAGGTGGGTACAATTACAACATTTGAAAGGCATCTGAATGGGTACACGAATAGGAAGTGTTTAGAGGGATATGAGCCAAAAGCTGGAAAATAGGACTAGATCAGTTTGGGATATCAGAAGACAAGTTGGACTGAAGGGTTTGTTTCTGTGCTGTATAACTTTGTTATTCTATAACTCTAATACACTGATATCAATAACTCTACAAATGAGCTACAAATATCAATCCTGGGTTACATAACCTTAAGAAGGCCGAACCAAACATAAAACATAGATCCATTATGAATACATTTCAGTTCGACTGATGTGATGACACAAGGGCAAGGTTGCAATGAATGAAATTCAGATAGACAAAGAGGCTAGCAAAAGATGATTTTTAAAAGAGGGTGATGAATGCAATAGGTGTGTAGGAGCTCCTGAGGCAGAAAACTGCATGGCCATGTACAAATAAATCTCATCACTTCTCAGTTGAAAAGGGGCCATATCAGCTTCATCACTGACACTAATCATTGGGTACAATGTGAGCTTAATGTCACTTCTTTATTTACACTGTAATTAAGACACTAAAATTGGTCATTTAAATTACACGTATAGCCACTGTGCAAAACACTGTGCTACATCTGATTAAGACAGTGAGTGCAAAATTACAGTTATTAATATTTCATGGAGGGTTAGTCTTTTGTCAAGAGCATTTCAAGAAAACTAAAGTTTGATTCATTATCTACCTGGCAACTGAATGATTAATGAATTATCCCTTTTGTTTTTGCTCCTATTGTCAATTACGTTTGATTGCAACAATGTCGCGTAACACTGTATAATTTCTGTCTTGGCTTACGGTGATAAATTGATGATGAGCTTCCAAATGATAGCTCATTGCTTTTTCATCAAATATGCTTTTCCAATGCTGCACTCATTACAATTAGATGGTAATAGCAGTATAATGGGCTGATACTATGAACATTCAAAGTCTACGATTGTTCATCTTTTGCCATTTCATAAACCAGGTTAATTCCCTCCCTGACTCTCAAATTGGAATCTGCTGCAGAATTCTAAAATTGTTATTCTCAAGGCAGCTATCAGCAAGTAACTATTGTCAGATATTTCAAAGGTTTGAGAATTTTTTTGAGCTACACCTCTTCCATTTGAACATGGCAACTAAAGTGTTCCACTTGATTCTTCAAGCTCTTGTCACTGGACCCGAGACCCAAACCAATGCTGTGGGGAACTGGTTCCAATCCCACTCTGGCAGATGGTGAAAGTTGAATCCATGGAAACTTTGGAATTAAAAGCTAGCCTCAAGGTAATCCACTGTTTAAAAAAAAAATCTTATTCACTCATGTCCTTTGTGGAAGAAAATCTGCCATCATTACCTAATCTGGTTTACATGTGACTCTCAACCCACAACTATATGGGTAACTTTGAAATGGTCCGAGCAATCAGGTCATGTAATGAATAGCAATGGGCACTAAATAGTGGATTGCTGATAACCCACGGTTGATTTTTAAAAGAACTGATGGCTGATCTAATTATAACCAACCCTTTCTTTGCTCCATTCTGTTACTTACCAAAGATATAAGCATATGAATTCTGCCTATGAGTAGGCTGTTCGTCCCTCTGAGCCTGCTGCCCAAAAATCATCCACTCCCAGTCTTGTGAAGTTGAATTGAACACCTAGCATCTATGATGGTGTGTTTCTGATCCCACTCTCTTTGGAAGAGAGAAAAAAAAAATTGCTTTCTGCTTGCACTCTGAATTGAACTAGCTCTAATTTCAGAATGATGCCTTAATGGTCTAGGTTCTCACACAATGCGAACTAGATTCTCAGTTTTGAATTGTAACCATTTAAAATAATGAGATAACAAGGTGTAGAGCTGGATGAACACAGCAGGCCAAGCAACATCAGAGGAGCAGGAAAGCTGACGTTTCAGGCCTAGACCCTTCTTCAAAAATCTAGGCCTGAAACATCAGCTTTCCTGCGCCTCTGATGCTGCTTGGCCTGCTGTGTTCATCCAGCTCTACACC
>NC_063345.1:7371201-7438714 GCF_021869965.1 Rhincodon typus
CAGTTCCTACTATCTCTGAAACCATTTTAAATAATGTTCAGGTTTGCTTCTCAACCATCTCAACTCAAGGGAATGGATGTTGAGCTTACACAAATCATCTGGCATGACAACAGAAAATCTCTTGTTATTTGGAAAGAATGCCAACCAGACGGAGGTAAATTGGAAGGAAAAGTCCTCTTTGTAATTCACTGTCTTAACTACCAAAAGGAGATAGACCTGAGCAAATGAAAAATGCTCTGTTCCTTCTTTCATACCGGTACATAACAACTGGAAACAAATGACATGTGACAGACTTCATCTACTTAGTGAAGTTGCTTATAGAAGTGCAAGAAACATGGGCAAATTATGAGTTAGCAGTCTCTGACCAGAGCGTGTCTGACAGAAATGTACATTGACAATTCATCAGCAGGGGAGTCCAAAAATAGAGGACATAGGTTTAAGATGAGAGGGGAAAGACTAAGGAGCAACGCTTTCACACAGTAGGTGGTGTGTGTATGGAACAAGCTGCCAGAAGCCATGGTGGAGACTGGTACATTTAAAAGGCATCTGGATGGGTATATGAATAGGAGGGGTTTAGAGGGATATGGGCCAAATTGGACTAGATTAATTTGAGATATCTAGTCAGCATGGAAGAGTTGGACCAAAGGTCTGTTTCCATGCTGTACATTTCTAGAGCTCTATTTAGGTCTGTCAACATCTGTTGAGATAGAACCAGAGCTAAAGCTTTGAGTGCAGAATTTTGCCCTCATGGCATGGTTGTAAGTGGCTTAGAAGGGAATTTGCAGATGGTGGTGTTCCCATGTATCTGATGTCCTTGTCCTTCGAGATGGAAGTGGTCATGGGTTTGGAAAGTGTTGTCTGAGGAGCTTTGGTGAATTTCTGCAATGCATCTTGTAGATAATACACACTACTGTGACTGAGCATCAGTGGTAGAGGGAGTGGATGTTTGTGGACGTAGTGCCAATCAAGTGAGCTGCTTTGTCCTGGATGGTGTCAAGCTCCTTGAGTGTTGTTGGAGCCACACCCATCCAGGCAGGTGGGGAGTATTCCATCACACTCCTGACTTGTGCCTTAATGATGGTGGACAGTCTTTGGATATTCAGGAGGTGGGTCACTTACTGCAGGGTTTCTAACCTTTGACTTGCTCTTGTAGCCACTGTATCTATATTGCTGGTCTCGTTCAGTTTCTTGTTAAACAGTAAACCCCAAAATGCTGATAGTGGGGAATTTAGTGATTCTTAGTATTGCTGTCTGTGTGTAATAAATCAGATTTTGATAATCCTGATATTTTTCTTACCCCAAGATCGTCTTTGAGAATCTTTCATTTTCGTTTGGGCCATGCTGATCATCCATGGAAGTGGAGACATTCCTTGCTAACCATAAGCAAGATTTTCAGAGTTCATAGAATCCCTACAGTGTGGAAGCAGGCCATTCGGCCCACCGAGTCCACACCGACCCTCCGGACAACATCCCACCCAGACACATTGCCTTACCCTATCTCTGCATTTCCCGTGGCCACCCACCCAGCCTGCACATCCCTGGATATTATGGGCAATTAAGCATACCTAATCCACCTAACCTTCACATCTTTGGACTGTGGGGGGTAACCAGAGCACCTGGAGAAAACCCACACAGACACAGGAAGAGCATGCAAACTCCACACAGACAGTTTTCCAAGGCTGAGAATCGAACCTGGGTTCCTAGCACTGTGAGACAGCAATGCTGACCACTGAGCCACTGTGCCGTTCTTTACTAGCATTTATCAATGGCTTGATTTGTAAAGTAGACCTGCATGCATTGTTTAAATAGTTGTAATTCAGTAAGTGTGTCACTAGAAAATGAAGTTTATGCTGTCTATAATTCCACCTTAAATAATTGGACTCTACCATCTTAATCCATGTGCCTCTTTGTCTCAGTATGGATTAAAACCTATTCCTCTGCTATGAAAACCAGCTCTGCAGCTGCTGTTCTGATTACTTGCTACTTATGCATTGACTGTCAGGAACAGGGCATTCCAGCCTCCAGCTCCTGTGTTCTGCACTTCACTGGTTTTGGGTTCCAGCTCTGAAGTGTACTGCAGTCCTTTATTTTCCTTTCTTTTAATTAAGGCAGCCATAGATGTTCCTTTTGAATTGAACGATCTCATATTCCGAATCAAATATGAATTTAGCTCTGTTTTCTTGATGTTTAATCTTTACCTACAGATCTGTACAACAGTCTGCACTCACAGAAACTGACATCGCTGAAAGATGAAGTTCTCCTCTTGTCAAATTCTCTATTGTCCAAAGCTGTTGTCTGATTGGTCATTGTAGTGATGGTAACGAGGTCAGCCAGGTGGACCTCATAGAATATGAGTTCCCTGATTGGGGCTGTTCATCTGGTCCAATCAGGGAGTCCTGCCTGACAGATATAAACAGGAGTGTCAGAGATTCTGTTCACTCTGAGAGCTGTCTCTGACGGAGCTGGATCAGTGTCAAGAACTCTCCATGTGTAAATCAAGGGGGACTTGGTGACAGTATACCAGACTCTGTAGAGTTATTTCATTGGTGACGAGAATGAGATTCCCAGAAGTATGCTACAATGAATGATCTTGGTATTGAATCTGATGTTGTTGACCTTGAACATTCTTTTCCTCAGGTGGCTGAAAGCTGCACTAGTACAATATGGCGGATCTCTTCAACAATAGCTGCTTTGGCCAACAGGACACTCCTGAGGGATTGGAAGTGATCAACATTCTCTAAAGCCTCCTCATGGATCATGGTTTGTAGAGCTGTGGTGGAGCCCGCCCTCCTAAATGGCTCTCAGACACGGACTGTCTACAGGAGACTCCTCAAGGCACTGGGGCAGTACCACCACGCTGCCTGTACAAGATCCTGAGAATCCGCTGGGAAGACAGACACACAAACACCAGAATCCTCAACCAGGCCAACATCCCCAGCATCTAGGCACTGACGACCCTCAATCAGCTACAATGGAGATGTCGTCTGCAGGACTGACACAAGGATCCCTATGCAGGTGCTCTGCTCCCAGCTTTCAAATGGCATGTGAGCCCCAGGTGGACAGAGGAAATGCTTTAGTGATACCCTCAAGGTCTCACTGGCGAAGTGCAGCATCCCCACAGACACCTGGAAATCATTGGCCCAAGACCATCCAAACTGGAGGAGCCTCCTGGAAGGCATCGAGCACCTTGAGACTTGCTGTTGGGAAACAGCAGAAGCCAAGGCAAAAGGAACACACTGCCACACCAATTGTCCCAGTTCCTATTTGATTATAGGACACCTCTCATACAACTACAGGGATAGCTTCAGCAGAGTCGCTAATAGGGAGAAGACTCCACACCAAGTTAAATCTGATCTTTCCAGACCTGGGGAGGAGAATGAAATGGCATCCGGGAATGCCAATACTGGGCACAAGACTCAGCCAAGTGAGAGAGAGAGTTTACTTCAGGGAATGAAGTTTGGTGTAGGAACCATGGGAATGGCCGTGCGTGGGTAAAAGGGTTGGTCAATGCCAGATCTGGTCCAGTGACATAGAAAGTTCGAGTCGATGCGATGGTTCTGAACAAGCATGTGAACGATACGAAAGCTGCAAACTCACAAACGGTGCAGGATTAAAACATGCTGGGCCACTCGACTGCCTTTTCAACTGTTCCAGAACCTATGGCGTTGAAAATACTTCAAAATCTGAAATGGACATGACCGATGTCACTACTTCAATGCCTTTGCTGCCTGAAGAGCAGAATGAATTTCTCCTGAGACTTCCCAAGTGCAAGAAGTGAGCTACTGTGCATTACATGCCATCCATATCAGAGGCAAAGTCAGAGGATCCTGACCCGGTGCTAAAACACGTCAAGAGGAACTACAGAGAAAAGAACCAGCTTACGTCCTCCGACTCAGATGGGGAGGGACATAATGATTGTAACAAGGTCAGCCAGGTGGACCTCATAGATTGATTTCCTGGATTGGGTTGTTAACCTGGTCCAATCAGAGAACCCCGATTGACAGATATGAACAGGAGTGCCAGAGGTTCTGCTCACTCTGACAGCTGGCTCTAAGGAAGTTAGATCAGTGTCAAGGACTCTCCAACTGTCAATAAAGGGGGACTTGTTGACAGGATACTGGTGTCTGCAGTTATTTCAGCCTTCAATTAGTTTTTCAGATATCTACCGCAAAGATTTTGGAGCACTTTGTAGATGGCTGTTGCTGATACCATGATGTGAGTTTGCTTCCAAAATGGTGTTTTACTCAATATAGCAATGCTTATTTTTTTCTAACGTACCATAAGAAACTGGCTGTGGATATTGAGAGTTTTAAAAATTCTGCATCTATTACAACTGACTATTATGCATGAACATTGCATTCCTGAGAAACATAAGTGCCTAGGCTAATGTTAAGCTAATTACTACAACAGAGCAGCACTTTTCCAGTACAGTTTCATGCTTTAATAACTCTACATCAAATGGATAATGATCTGTGTATACCCTTAGGCCACATTCTTTGAAATAGTGGTATCATCATGAGAATGTCTGTTAAAGGTATACTGACATACTGTCTGTAAGATATAACACAACAGATAGCAAAAGAGGTCAAAGGACTTGCAATAGTGTGAAAACAAGGTATAGAGCTGGATGAACACAGCAGGCCAAGCAGCATCAGAGGAGCAGGAAAGCTAACGTTTCGGGTCTGGACCCTTCTTCAGAAATGTGAGCTTGCTTGCAATAGTGTGCCTGCTTCTGAATCACACAACTCCCAGGAATGAGCCAGGATTTGGTGGTCAAGGGAGATGCATTCAGAACATATTGACCTGTAAATCCATCCAAACACACACCGATCAAAGTGGGAGAAATTCCTGTAAAGCCATATGATAGAAAGTTGAAACCTCCACCGTCATAGCTCCAGACTGCAACGTGTACAGAAAATGCGCATGCTGTGACAGTAACCCAGGCTCCCTGAGTGAACTCTAAGACACTTCCATCATTTTACTAGGAATTTGGGGGGGAGGGGTGGAAGAACATTGCTCCTCCTCAGATAACCATCCAGGCTTTGAAGATAAATAAAATTGCCCCATTTGTGCTTAGAATTTACTCTCTCTGAGCAATGGAATCAGCATTGAAATGAGTTAGAGATAAACAGTCTGAGATAGTGGATCTGAGAGAAGCTGACAAACTAGATAATTGCAAACAATGTGTCTATCGCAGAAAGTAGTTTGTTTCACAAATGTTAATTGTGCAGGAATAGATTTCCATGCAGAGAAGGAAGAATACTGTAATGTTTTAATTACACTGTCTTATCATTGAACAGTGAATTATGGAAGCTGGAGCAAAGATTAAACCTCACCCAGGCTTCTGACTCCTTCCTTGCTGACTGACATTGCCAACTAAATATTACACTGAAAATGGCACTTTAATTATTATCATGCCCCAGTGAACAACATGCTCGGCACCCTGCATTGTGCAAAAGCAATTTGTGATAACAAAATCGGAAACAGGAGGATATCGTAGATGAAGATAATTTTCCCAGTTCATCCTTGAGTCAGAAGTTTTTGAAACTGACTCCATAGTCTGGGTTGAGGTTTCAGTGCAACACTAGGGTGGGTTTGCACAGTCAGAGAAGTCATTTGATAATTTAAGTCAGCATTAGATGACAGGGAGGTAGAGGAGGGAACATTTTCTCACCATGATGGTTAGGATTTAACAGTCAATGTGATAGTTTACTCCACTGGTTGGAGTACTCGTAGCAATCCTTTTGCAGCCACTCCATAGGTCTCTGTTGGGATTTAATCCCAATTGGGTAGTCCGCTTTTCTGGCGTTCCTGCTCCTGCAGACGGAGCTACTCACATTCCAAATGGTACCAGGCAATCAGAGGCCAGGATCTCTCAAACTGGCGGCTTGCTCACATGACATAAACCCGCCCACCACTGATTGAATCCCAGTGTTGGAGGGAAGAAGCACTTAATAGACCATTGATAAATTCACGGGATGAGGGTGTTGCTGGCCAGGCCAGCTTTTATTACCCATGCCTAATTGTTAAGAGTCAACCACATTGCTGTGAGTCTGGCATCACATGTAGGCCAGACCAGGTAAGGATAGCAGCTTCCTTCCCTGAAGGACATTAGTGGGTTTTTTTTCTGACAAGCATTTGATGTTAAGTGGCATGGTGGCCCAGTGTTTAATACTACTGCCTCAGTGCCAGGAACCTGGGTTCAATTCTGCTCTTGGGTGACTGTCTGTGTGGAGTTTGCACGTTCTCCCCGTGCCTGTGCAGGTTTCCTCCGGCTGCTCTGGTTTCCTCCCGCAGTCTAAACACATGCAGGTTAAGTGGATTGGCCATGCTAAAGTGACAATAGCGACCAGGTGGCTGTAGACTAGAAAGATTAGCCATGGGAAATACAGGGATAGGTAAGGGGATGGGTCTGAGTAGGATGTCCTTCAGAGGGCTGGTGTGAACTCGATGGGCTGAATCACATGCTTCCACACTGTAGGGATTCTGTAATGAATACCAGATTTTTTTTTCACTGAATTGAGATTCTGCCACTTGCATTGGCAGGATTTATACTTGAAACTTAAGGGCTTCAGTTGTCCTGCAGTTGCTATAGCTGTCCTTCCTGAACTTAATTGAGCAGAGTTAGGAAGGTAACAGGTCCTGCAGACCGATCCTTTCTGCATCATCATATGCTTAATCTCTCTCACCTACCACATTCAAACCTGCTCCTGCAGAGAACGTTGAATTGCACACAATAAGCCTGAAAGCTGCAGTTAGATTCTGAATACACAGCAGCACACATTGAGGAGAACAAGATGCTTCTGAAGTGCTTCACAGAGAGAACTCAACACCTTTTGAATGTATAAAGTAACAGACTGCAATAAGCATCTGCAGGACAGACTCCTGATAATCAGCTTCATTGGAAATATGAATCCAGCAAATTATGTGATAATACTGCACAATGGGAAACATATTAAAGACATTTATTAAGCTTTGTGAATAGTAAAGCATTGTATCTGGAATGTAAATGAGTGATTGAAATTCTAATAATGTGCATTTGATTTCCATAGTATAGTTATTTGCATGCTCCGTTTGCTTTCTCACTATGTAACTAACTAGATCAGAGGCTTCAAAGATGGTTATATCCATTCTAAAAGAATAATCGGATTACATAAGAGATCTTTTTTTAAAGAAAAACCTTTGG
This sequence comes from Rhincodon typus, assembly GCF_021869965.1. Taxonomy (NCBI): domain Eukaryota; kingdom Metazoa; phylum Chordata; class Chondrichthyes; order Orectolobiformes; family Rhincodontidae; genus Rhincodon; species Rhincodon typus. Next base: position 7,378,388 of record NC_063345.1, read on the forward strand.
TGTTGCAATGTCAGAAAGCTTACAAGCATTTGATGTCCCCGTGACCTTTGAATATTGCCATCCTGAAAATATTGAAGACAAAAGGCACCGTTGTCACACTATTTTAGAGGTTTTCTTTCAGGGTCCAATTCCTAATTTAATATTTGTCTTTTAAAATTGATCTGAAATCCATACTGCAAACTGTAACATCATGTTGACGAACTATGTTAATAACTCTGAGAATATTAGCTTTCAATTAAATGATGATAAAACAAGCTTTCTGTCTATAAATTGTAACCTATAATTATTCAAACCAGCAATTAGGACACAGGCTCTTTTTAATGAATTCTAAAATGATACTGACCAGCAAGAGGCTGTGTTACTCTTGATCCTGTCAAGCTGCAATTTCATTCCGTGAAATATTATAACAGCTGGGGAGAAATATTATGAAAAATTGACTGCATTTTCAGAGAAATCTCATGTTTAGTGTTACACTGAAATAGAGGTGGTCAACAAAGAAATGGTTGCAATGAAAAATAGACAGTTAGCTTGGAAGAAATATATTATTTTCAATTAGGAGGATTTTCAAGATGTCATGATTTTATTTGCTTGGGCTCGAAAGTGATGATAGAGAACGCAGATTTACAAATCACAATTACAAGCAAAGAATCGTTGAATCCATGCAGTGTGGAAGCAGACCATTCTGCCCACACCTATCCTCCCAAGATCTTCCCACCCCCTATCCCGGTAACCCTGCATCACTGCAATTCTAATGGCTAATTGACCTAAACTACACATTCCTGGATACTATGAACACTTCAGTATAGCCAATCTACCTAAACTGCACATCCTTGTGACTGTGGGAGAAAATCCACGCAAAAACAGGTGGAATGCACAAACTCCACACAATTACCCAAGGCTAGGACCAAACCTGAGTCTCTGGCACTATGAGGTAGCTGTCCTAACCACTAATTCACCATGCTACCCGTAATTTCTAGCAATGCTTTCTTTCTCATCCCAACACCTTTAACTCTGGCATCCTCCATGGACATCTCCATTTCCTCATCTATACCCTGCTCTTTGGTGACAGCGCTCGAAGTTATGGAGATCAGGTTCAAATGAAAATACCCGATTCTACCCTTCTGCCATTTCACCTGAGTCTTTCAGGATGAGTAACACTTCCACATATCCCTGCACTGCCTGGCATTCATCCCTAGGTGAGGCACAATTACTTCTTCATGGGCATTTCCTTCCCTAAATATGTCCTCTCTCCACTTTTTAAGGCACTCCTTAAAATCTACCTCTTTCATCCAGGTTTTGGTTATTTGATCTAATATTTCCTGATGTGGCACAGCATCAGATTTATGACATTCCTTGAAAGTGACATGGAAAATTTTGTTACGTTGAGGATGTTCCGTAAATACCCAGTTAATCATTGAGGTGACACCTCTGCATGTGTTGTATTGATGTCAATGAAAGTCTACACAAATAGGAATGATGAAACAGCTCCACCTCGCTGACGCCTCATCAGTTGAAGTTGCTGTGCTGGTTCAATACCAAAAAGGCAGTGGGAGAATTTCACTTCTGTTTCAAAGAATCAGAAATAAGACAGCCGACATTGGTAAAAGGATTTGTGATTCTGTCCTTTTGAGGAGGAAATCTACCTCCCCTACCTGCCCTGCCCTTTACATCACCCAAATCCCAGACAGAGGTGATAGACTCCCCGTGTCTGCATCTGTTTCCTCCCAGTGCTGCAGTTTCCTCCCACAGTCCAAAGATGTACAGATTAGGTGCATTGGCCATGCTAAATTGTCCACAGTGTCCAGGAATTTGCAGGCTCAGTGGGAAATGTAGGGTTACAGAGTCAACGTGAGATGCTCCTTAGTGGGTCACTGCAGAGTTGATGGGCTGAATGGCCTCCTTATGCACTGTAGGGATTTTATGCCTCTAAGTGTTTCCTGAAGCTACTGATCAAATACCTGTACCAAATGGAGCAATGTAAGAAATAGGCCATTGGAGCAGGTGTAGGCCATTCAGTCCATTGAGACTGCTCTGCTATTCAATGGGATTGTGGCTGATCTGATAATCCGCAATTCCACTGTCCTGCATTTTCCCTGTCATCTTTGATTCCTTTACCAATTAGAGATCTGTCTGTCTCAACCTTGACTACATGTAATAATCCAGCCTCAGCAGTTCCCTGTGATATATATACATGTCCCCTTGCCAATGAAACCTGCATCCAGAGAATTAATATATTACAGTAACAATAAAGTTACCATAGTCCCACTCTCTCATTAGAGAATAATGATTGGTGGTGAGTTTAACCTGAGGGTCACCATATCTCAGATCAGGGTGAGATTGAGAAAGCAAGTTCTTCATAGTAACTTCAGCTGCTGCAAGAACAGAACTCATGTATTTCAATGTTACTCTGCATTACAAGCTAACCAACCATCTGTAATACAGTAAACCATTGACAGCTGTTGATCAACTTTGATGAACCCAAGGGAAACAAACGAGTGGTTTTCCACCTCTTACTGGTGCTGAACTAACAATGCTACGGCTAACATGTTGTATTGCATAGCACTTGCTTTGAAGTGTCCTCTAAGATACAAACAGAATTAAAAGATTTTAGCGCATAGAGCTCTCCTAAATCTGGGAAGTCCATTTCCTGCTATGAACTTCAATTGACTGTCACAAGAGTGAAGAAACAAAATCTCACGGCAGGAGCAATCTTGACAAAATATCGTTCAGTGTTCTAATATTCCTTTGACAATGATTTCTGCAACACCTCCCCTGCAGCACGTTAGAAACAATTAGAATCGATTAGAGGTGAAAAGCATCACAAGAGAATTCAGAAAAGTTGTCAGGGGTGGGCAGTAAAAAGAAGTTCCAATATTAAGAGGCCCATCAAATTAAAAGCTGAATAAAATCCGAAAGAGCTGCGGATGCTGTAAATCAGCAACTGAAACAGAAGTTGCTGGAAAAGCTCAGCAGGTCTGGCAGCATCTGTGAAGAGGAATCAGAGTTAATGTTTCAGGTCCGGTGACCCTTCCTCAGAACTCACGTTAACTCTGTTTTCTCCCTCACAGATGCTGCCAGACCTGCTGAGCTTTTCCAGAAACTTCTGCTCTTGTTTTTGTATTAAAAGCTGAACTGCGAATGTCATCATCGTACAAGTATAATACTGAAATAATAGAGTGCTTCTTCTCTCATGTATATCTTTGTACAGGCAATCTCTGCTCTACTCAGCCAAAGTTCACTGAAGGCAGAATACTAATGTTCAGAAAACAAAGATAAATGAACACAGCGATTCCAGTGGAAAAATCTAAACCCGCATTATTAATACTGCAACTTCATTCATTTCTCAAAGACATCCACTAGTTCATTACTATTTTGATCAAACACTTGAAATTATTTTGACCTTGAAATTTGCATCACACTCTTGTTGGCAATGAGGAGTTTATAATTTTGAGGCAGCAAACTTGTGTGTACAATGTTCACCTCATCTAATGAACTCCTTCCAAGGAAGAATTTGACAGTGTGAAAGGATCCGCAGTGCAGGGGGCTGGGTGGAGGGATGCTAAATAAAACAGTAATGCTAATCAACTGTGACCTAACTGAATGGTAGTAATGCTGGAGAGGCTGAATGGCCTATTTCTATTCTTTTGCTCCTTCTTAAGTTGTTGGAAGAATCATGGAGCAATACATCACAAATGGAGGCTATTTGACCCAGCGTGTCTATTCTATCACTCTATTCTATTAATCCCACTTCTCGACGGCTCATAGGTCTAGGGGTATGATTCTCACTTAGGGTCTTATATACTACTGATGTGCGAGAGGTGCCAGATTCAAATCCCAGAAAAGACCAGATTTCTAGGGTGGCACCGTGACTCAGAGGTTAGCACTGCTGCCTCACAGTACCAAGGACTTGGGTTCGATTCCAGCCTCAGGCAACTATCTGTGTGGAGTTTGCGTATTGTCTGCGTGGGTTTCCTCCCACAGTCCAAAGATGTAAAGGTTAAATGGATTGGCTATGCTATAGTGCCCAGGGATGATTGGGTTAGACATGGCAAATGCAGGAATAGGGGAATGGGTCTGGGTGGGATGCTCTTCAGAGAGGCAGTATGGACTTGTTGGGCCAAATGGCCTGTTTTCCCCATTGTAGGGATTGTATGATTCTGATATCTCCACATCTTTTCTTTCTCTCAAATATTCATCCAGTTGTTATTATGGCTGCATCTTCTAAATTGTATGCCCTTTAACCTTTATGTCAAATTTAAGGTTACCCTCCATATGAAAACATGGCAACTGGAATGTATTAATCCAATACAGTGTTCCACTTAGGTGCCTAATCTCGGATCCTGATATAGTTTGACACAGGCTTTCTCTGCACCCTCTCCTCCAATGACTTTTCTCCATCAGGTAATTTGTGTCACTGTGCAGAGATGCAAGGTACAAGGACGTCAGACTCTGAAACATCCAGAAATGTCAAGCATCAGAGCTCCATCAGATGCCTTAGTGTGGCAAACTTCTCAGGGAACATTTTGAAGAGAGCTTGTCAGTTGTCTCCATTGGAGGTTTGGATCAGTCACAGCTTCGTCCTTGAGTGCAGACTGTCTCACTGCGGCCTGTGGTTAGGAGAAAGGAAGCAAATTTGCGTTGCATTTTTTCACCAGAGCTGATTCAGTGGATCAGTGCAACATTGTGCACCTGTATCTGAAACTAGGGCACCAATCCTGACTTTGAGCAAGTGTGCAAAGTGAGTCCACAGTCTATTTTACATATGTCCCCATTTCTAACAGCATTGGAAGCTGATCAGAAATAAAACAAAAATCTGAGGGATGGGCAGCTGACTGACTTGCAAAGTTGTGGACTACCCCCAGATGTATTTTGATTTTCCTTGGCATCAATCTTACTGTCAAGCTGAATATGAAAAGTGAATAAATTTCATTAACAAAGCATCCTTTATAGGCTTCAGGCAAGGTATTCAATGTGGAAATTGAATTCAATCAGAGATCTCAAGGTGCACACATATAGAAAGAGACATTGTGCCTCAATGTTGCCATGGCAACAGTTCCTAAACCCTGTGAAAATAATGCCGTAGATCAAGATTGTTGCTTGGCTACATCATACTTGAACATTCATGTAAATAAGCAAATAGTTATACTGTTTATTAAAATTAATTGGCATGGAGTAAATGAGGATAGTCATGGGTCTTGTTTAATGTGTTAAAGCAAATGAAATTTGTTGTACGTTGAATGCACAAATGAAGACAGAAAAGTGATGAACACAGTTTGTTGAAAAATTCAAGAATGTTTATATTATTTCTACTCTATAATGTAATAATTTATTTGACGTCTGCTAATTGAATTAACAGATAAATTGCTTCAATCCAAAGAAATTAGAGCTTTCTTTTCATCACACTCCAAAGATTCTGTGTACAAGAGTTATAGCAATTGATAAGTATGTCTTAATGCAATCTTTGTGTTAACTTTCGAAAAGAAAGGATACAGGAGCATATCAGTAAAACCAGATTCAAAATGAGTAAACCTCAGCAGTAATTTCCAAGGGAGAACATATCTGATTGATTAGCTCAGTCTCTTGATCTCTGTGGCAGCTGTCAGAATTGACCCCCTGAGTTTAATATCTTCCAAAACACAAAAGGGAGGGAGGAAGACATTGATGCAATGCATTAAAAGAGAAAAGATCGGATTAACATGGCACTCTATACACCTGTCATACCCATCTTACATCCAAAAGCATTTCTCAACTATTTAATTACTTCTGAAGTCTAGTTGTTGCAACGGTGCAGGGAAACAAATTTTTCCAAGTTAGTCTTGGCCGGGCCTAATAAACAGAGCAGCGTGGATGATCCATCGCTGAGGAATGTTAAAGTTATGAATCACAGATCTTTTATTCTGTTGGGAATTAAGGGACACGAAAGGGTCCCGACCCGAAATGCCAGCTTTTCTGTTCCTCTGATGCTGCCTGGCCTGCTGTGTTCCTCCAGCTCCACACTGTGTTATCTCAGACTCCATCATTGACAGTTCTCACTGTCTCTCAAGTAGAATTGAGGTTGTATTGTCTAGTGGAGAAGACGGTAGAGATCGAATGGCCTTTTTCTGCTTTGATATTTTTAGGTTTTCTTCACATTTTTAAATGATCATTTTTTTATTGTTGTGGTTTGACAGGGGTAAATATCGACCAGAACAGCCAGGGAAAATTCCGTGTCGTTCTTGAATAGTGCAATTGGATCATTTACTGATGATGTCTGAAGGGCAAATGGGATCTCAGTTTAAGATCTAGTCCAAAAGAAAATGCTATCTCCAGCAATTCAACACTCTCTCGCAGTCCTGCTCCAAACGTCAGCCTTAATTTTAATTGTCAACATGTATGGGCACCTGAACCCATGAACATCTAATTCTTATGTTTCAGTCAAAACTCAACTTGTATGATGTTTCTTATATTATGGCCACTTGGGAACTTTGGAAATACTTGAGGGATGAAAAATAAATGCTGGGCTTGCCGTGATGTTCACACCCAATGAATGAACAAAAGATGTACAGTAATTTTTTTACAGCTGACTTCAGAAGTATGTAGCATTCAAGATTCTTGAACATGGTGTAGTGATGGACTGGTGGCATTATTGCTGGATTTTTAATCCAGAGACGCAGGTAGTGTTCTGGGGACTGGGCTTCAAATCCTGGAATTAAGAGTATAATGATGACCATGAAACTGTTGTTAATTGTCAGGGGAAAAACCCATGTGGTTCACCAAAGCTCTTCAGGGAAGGAAACTGCCATCCTTACCTGGTCTGGCCTACATGTGACTCCAGACCCACAGCAATGTGTTTGACTCTTAACTGTCCCCTGGGTAATTAGGGATGGACAATAAATGGTGGCCCAGACAGTGACGCCCACATCCCATGAGTGAATAAAATAAAAATTCACTCCAGACGCTTGAACTTATCATCTAGACAGATACTTCAGTGTAGCACTGAGGGAGTGCTGTATGGTAAGAGGTGCTGTTTTTCACAGGGACATTCAAGCAAGATCCCATCTGCTCTCTGAGGTGAATCCTCACAAATCCTTCATTGTCGTCTGGTGAAAATCCTGGAATTCCCCTCCTAACATAACTGTGTGTGTACCACACCAGAGGGCAGTCACTTGTCCAGGGCAATTAGGGCCGGGCATTAAATGACAGTCACAACCACCCATATCTCATGAATGAATGTAAAAAAAAACAGACCTTGATACCATTTTGAAGAACAGCAAGGAATTTTTTGAAGCCATTTTTTGACACCATGTTGAAGAACACCATTTTCTGTGGATTTCTGATCAATATTAATCCCTCAATTAAAATCTTTAAAACAGACTATTTGCTTACTGTTATGTGAATGACTACAAGAGATTGCTGGGCACGGATTGTCTGGGTTTCTAGTGGAACAGTGATCGCAATTCTGAAACAAGTCATTGATTGCAATGTACTTTGAGATGCTTCGAGGTCATGAAGAGTGTGATAGATACAAGTCTTGTTTTCTATTTTCATGCAAAGTTGATATCGGGGGGCTATTTGACTGACTAAATATAGACCGCTTAAGTGATTAGGCAAGAAAATGGTTGATGAGTTACAACACGGAAAAATATACAAAATTAATCTGACAAACAGTCTCTGGACTTGAAATATTAACTCTGTTTCTGTATGAACAGATGCTGAAGGACTCGCTGAGTTTCTCCAGCACTTTCTGTTTTTGTAGGAAAGGCCAGCATTCTCTGAAGTTTAGAAGAATGAGACTTGATTGAATTAAAAGAAGGAAAATGATTTGAGTGTTTCATAGGACAGATGCTGATAGGCTGTTTTTGCTAAGAGGAAAGCCTAAAATTGGAAGCCAGGTCAAAGGTTCATGAGTTAGGACTGAGATGATGAGAAACCTCTTCACTCAGCAATTTGGAATTTTTGACTCAACTGAGTTCTATGCTGATGAAAAGAGTTAGAATGATATTGGTTAGAGATTGAAGGGACGATTTGGTTTGATTTATGATCATGAAATGTACTGCGAGACAGTGAAAAGTATTGTACTGGGTACTAACCAGACAAACCATACCTTACATAAGTACATCAGGATATTGGAACAGAATGCAGAATATAGAGTTACAGTTACAGAGAAGGTGCAGATAAAGATCAAATTTAATATATGAGAGGCCCGTTCATAAATCTGTTCACAGTGGTGCAGAAGTTGTTCTTGAATCTGTTGGTTCGTGTTTTCAAACTTTAGTATCTTCCTCCAAATGGAAGAGGGTGGGAGAGAGTATAACCAGATGGGAGGGGTCTTTGTTTATGTTGGCTGCTTTCCCAAGGTAGCAGAAAGTGTAAACAGAGTCTACAGAACAGGCAGATCATAGCATACAAATTGCATAAGGGTAACAGAACAGAGAGAGGAACACAAAAACAAAGTTACTGGAAAAGTTCAGCAGGTCCTGACCCAAAACGTTAACTCTGTTTTTTCCTTCAAAGATGATGACAGACTTGCTGAGCTTTTCCAGCAATTTCTGTTTTTGCTCCCGATTTACAGCATCAGCAGTCCTTTCGGTTTTTAGCTAGAGAGAGGAACATATTGTTACAGCTGCAGAGAAGGTCTACAAACAGCGACATCAACATGAGATTTGAAATTTGAGAGGTCCTTTCAGAAGTCCAATAACAGCGGGAAAGAAGCTGTTCTTGAATCTGTTGTTATGTATGTTTAAGCTCGTGGATCTTCTGCCTGTCAGAAGAGGTCGGGAGAGATTATAACTGGGGTGGGAGGAGCCTTTGGTTATGTTGGCTGCTTTCCCAAGGTAGTGGGACGAATAAACAAAGTCAGTGGATGGAAAGCTGGTTTGCGTGATGGACTGGGCTGTGTTCACAACTCTCTGTAGTTTCTTGCAGTCTTGGGCTGAGCAGTTGCCATACCAAGCTATGACACATCCTGATAGAATGCTTTCTGTGGTGAATCTATAAAACTTGGTAAGAGCCATTGTGGACATGCCGCACTTCCTTGGTTTTCTGAGGAAATGGAGGTTTTGGTGTACTTTCTTGAATGTAGCATTGATGTGCATGGACCAGGATAGATTATTTACTCGAGATGTGATAAGACCAGAAAGTGAAGTGGATGCTCAGCTGTGATGCCATTGAGCATGGAGATAATTCAAGAGGCTACATGAATTCCGATTTCTAATGTTTATGTATTAATATGGTACTGGCATTTATGTCAAATTAATAAATTAAAAAAAGGCATCGTCTCTGATGTTAATTTTGACTCCTGATTAAAGAGATTAGTTGATGTACTGTACTCACTGTAACTACCCAGCTGGCTAATGATACAGAGGACCTGGCAGGGAGAATGAGCTTGGCACTGGCCCTGAATAAACGGAAATCAGGATTTGCAATTAATCTCACAGATTTGCACCGGAACATTCGTGACTCTGTACACTGGGATCTTTTGTTTCTTAAAGTCACAATATAAATGAAGCTTATTATTTTCAGCAGCTAAACTGCATTGAAATGTTACAGAGCCTGTAACATTTACAGACTTTTACAGTGCATGCTGTCGATGAACTCTCTGACTAAAACATAAAGGGAGGAAATCGATGATCATGAAACATGCAAGTTCCTCAGCATCTTGGCAGCAACAAACCATAATTACCATCGAAGCATGAAGCTGGCAATTGGATCGAATTAAATTCTTTCATTTGACGTTATCTTCACTGGTGTCTACTCCATGATGCTCCCTCATGTTATATAACAATGACCAGAGGTGCTGGTGGAAACACAGGACCACAGGCATTAACTATAATGGACTGCAGCAAAACTGCAGTCAGTGCCATGCCTGAGTCAGTGGCAATTGTGTCTGTAATATTAGAAACTGCTGAATTCAAGACAAACCACAGATACTTCAGCCCAAACTCTCAGTTGGCTTTTCCTATGCAAAAAGTGTTTTAATAAGTCATTGATTAAAGACCGTGTCTGTCCTCTCTGATGATGGTAATACATTCTACAGGACCTGTTTGATGAGGAACAGTGGATTCTCATATGATCATGGCTACAATTTATCTCCTGGAGAGCATGGTTAAAACAACGTAGATTATCTAGTTGTTACCACTCATTGAAGCTCACGTGCAAATTGGCTGCTGTATTCCTTACAACAGTGACATGACCTTTCTGACTGAATTGCTTTGTGACTCATCAGTTCATGAAAGGTTCAAGACTTTCATTTTTTTTGATGAAAAGTGGAAGAAAATAAAGTTTTTTTTAGGAGCGGGGATTCATACTCAATGATGTGAGCTCTGAGGCCAAATAAAGTACTAAAAAATTAATGAAGTTTCCAAGCTTCCGCAAAGTATCAATTACTGGCAAAACTGAGCAGGGCAATAGATTTATATTTGGTTATCAACCACAAGCCTTAGAGTCAATGCCTGAGTCTGTTAAATCAATATGAAACTGTTGGTTAACTTTTGACTTAACATTGCACCCAAAAGACAGCACCTCTGAAGAACATTTCTTTCTCGACCTGAAACGTCAGCTTTCCTGCTCCTATGATGCTGCTTGGCCTGCTGTGTTCATCCAGCTCTACACTGTGTTATTTCAGATTCTCCAGCATCGGCAGTTCCTACTACCTCTGTACTGACACTGGGTTTGAATTGTAAGGAACGTAGGAGGTTTGTAAAATAATGAGGCATATAGATAAGGTGAATAGCAAGTGTCTTTTCCCTAGAGTGGGGGATTTCAAGACTAGGCAACTAGAGAGGAGAAAGATTTAAAAAAGACATGAGGGGCAACTTTTTACACAGAGAATAGTTCGTGCGTGGATTGAGCTGCCATGGAAAGTGGCGGATATGGATACAGTTATGACTTTTAAAAGACATCTAAATAAGGACATGAATAAGAAATGTTTGGAGGCTTATTGGCCAAGCACAGGCAGGTGGGACTAGTTTAATTTGGGATTATATTCGGCATGGACTGGTTGGACCAAAGGGTCTGTTTCTGTGCTATATGACTCTGTGACTCTATGGTATCTGCCCAGGTTTTATATTCAACTTCCTAAAGAAGGATTTGAACAAAATAATTGTCTAATTCAGAATAAGTGTCATCAAGAGAATCATTTTTCTCCTTCAATCCATCAATTAATACAATAATAGTAGTTGCAAGAACAAAGCTATATGGAAATTATGACAATGAAAACTTGTGGTGTACAATTTCATTTATTTTGTGTCCTCAGCCAATTGTGTCAGTCATGGTTCAGTTAGGAGCATTTTCACATTAGGAAAAGAAGGGTTGAGTTCCAGTTGCAACTCCAGGTGTTGAACACAAAAGGTGAAGGCTAAGAATCACTGCAGTACTGATTGTTACAATAATGGAGGTGGTATCTTTCAGGTGGGATGTGGAAACTAATGCTCCATCACTTGTGTTTTCAGTGCTATCAGCCATTCATATGATCTGGTTACTAACCACATGTGGCTGGGTCATTAAATGTATTCAAGGTGGAGATGGAAAGATTTTTAACCTAAGAATCAAGGCCTATGGGGAAATAGCAGGAAAGTGGAGTTGAGGATTGTCAGATCAGCCATGTAGGCATTGGATGGCAGAACAGACTCGATGGGCTAAATGGCCTACTTCTGCTCCTACATCTTATGGTCTAACTAGTGACTGAGGTGTTTTGCTGCCACCAGGGAAGTGTTGAATTTAACCATTCCCCTCCACCTCTTCGCTCCTGTCTGACCATCCCCTCTCTCACACATGACCACGCTTTCCTTCCCACACACCCTTCACTCGCTCACCACTTTACTGAGAGGGGATTCTCCCTGTAGACAGCTCCAAAAGGCCACCCTAGTGGTCATCAGTTTCAGGTGGTGAGTTGAGGCCCAGATGGGGAAATTATGTGTGGGAGTTAAAATCTCTCCAGGCCTCGGGGTGTCACCTTGCTGCCAACCTGGAAAGATCCCAAATTGTGATCAAGACTCAAATCATTTGCCTCATTCCCTATGAGCGGAGGAGCTTGGCTGTTCTTAGCCTGGGCAGCCATATTACTGTCTGACTTGGAGATTGATTCGATACAAATGTGCATCCCTAAGGCTCCCAAGTTTAAAATATGTGCTTTCAAAATTCAGTCAGCTTATTGCAATTACCCATTAACTGGCTTGCTTAATTTGAATATTGATTACTTTAATATTTAGCTGATTGTTGTGTCACCACACCATGGTTTGCCATCTTTTCATTTCTTTAATTTGACATCTGAGAAACATCCAGATGCACTCCCAAGCTGTTACTTTCACTTGCCTCAATAGATTCTCAGCTTTGAAAGGAGCTGGTGAGTGAATTTCCAGTGTATGATTCAATTGAATATACTCTGCTTAACTTTTTTTTCTGTCTGTAGATTTGACTACATCTGAATCCTGGGGTGTTGTGCTCATTAACACAGCACCAGAGGGATTCCTGCATCCTATACTAAAATATGAAATTCTATCCATGTCATTGTAAAATCCGGAATTAGAATGTCATCCACTGCTTGTCCCACTTATTACAAGCATCACTAAAAAGTTCTCCTTCTGGAATTCACCATTGAATACATCACATTGAGGATCCCGCACTTTTCCCTCTACCTTAAAAAGCAAGGATTTGAATTTATATTACAGAGAATTAGCTTGAAATTTGAGCACTAAAACTAGCCATTTCATGGAACTTCTTTGTTTGACGCGAATCTCATCCTATGTTATTAACTTTAGGTGGAATTTCATAGCAGCTGAATGATGTGGGAAAAAGCAAGAAATCTGGGAGAAATGCTGAAGACCAGCAAAGCCTACCTTGACATCAGAAGCAACCGGCTACCAAGTGCTGAGCATCAAAATGAGATTCTCGCCTGACAGTGGCGAGATGCTTACTGATGGTGATTGCTGCTTGTTTACAGACTTGTCAAAACCCACATCTTGCCTCAGAAATGCACAGCTCCCCATCCTGACACCCATCACTAGGAAACTTAGATGTTGTCAATTCCCAACGTGAAAGTGAGAAAGAGCATGTACCTGGAGACTCTATTCAGTGCTTGGGCCATAGGCTGCCAGAAAACACACCTCAGGGCAGGCTCCATGGCCATGCACACCCAGCATCCATTAAGGCTGGCATCTGACCCCTGCCTGCCTCTCATCATGGCCCATCTCCTACACACTTGTTGGTCTCTTCTGAACTTCAATGTTTCACCTCGGGCTGCACCAGCAAACTAGAACTGTATTACAATTAGAGGAGGCATGGTGTAGTGGTAGCCACTTGGTTGTGGGGTAAGTTTAAAGGAGAGGCACGAGGCATTTTTAAAAAAAATGTATTGGCTGGTAGGTGCCTGCAAGACACTGCCAGGGGAGATGGTAGAAGCAGATCTGATAACAATGTTTAAGAGGCATTTAGACAGACATATGAACAGGCAGGGAATACACAAATATGGTCCATGTGCAGGCAGATTCAATCAGTTTAGAATGACATTATATTCAGCACAGACTTAGTGGGCCAAATGGTCTGTTTCTGTGCTGTACTCTTCGGTCCTTTGTCCTCTAATGTCTATCTTCTAACTTCTATCTTCTGTTTTCTCTGAGCATTCCAGTCAAAATCATTTATATATACCATTAACAGTAAGGTCCCCAACACTGATCAATGCCAAACCCCACTTGATACAAAAACACCCCTCGACCATCATCCTCTGCTTTCTGCCACTCAGCCAATTCTGGATCCAATTTGCCAAATTTCCTTGGATCCTACAGGTTCTTGCCTTCACTATCAGCGTCCCATACAGGACCTTATCAAAAGCTTTGCTGATGTCCAAGAAGACCACGTTGAATGAATTGCTCTCATCTATACGTGCGGTTACCTCATTGAGAAATGTACTCAATTTCATCAGATATGGCCTCCCCTTAACAAAACCATGCTTGTTGTTCTTGATGAATCCTTGCCTCTCCAAGTGGAGATTAATTCTGTTCCTCAGAATTGTTTCCACTGAGGTTAGACTGACTGGCTTGTAGTTTCCTGGTTTATCCATGGCAGTCTTCTTGAATAATGGTACCACATTGCCTTTAATGAGATCACCTCACATTCTGCTAAACTGGAGCAAGCACAGGCCCAATTTACTTAGCCTTTCAATTCTATATATACAATGCGGGCATGTTCATGAGATACCTTGTCTAGACTCACTGGCACCAATCCTTCTGATTAGTCTTGGTTATTGATAGCCAGTGGGGAAGGATGTACACACAAAGTCTTCAGCAGAAGGCAGGCTTGGTCTGGGGTGTCTTGACAGTGATTCAAGAAGCAGCTCCCTTTTGTCAGGACAATTAGGATGGGCCATGCAAGCCCAGCCAATGACACACCCCTCTCAAGAATGAATGCAAAAAATGTACTCATTATATTACATCTGAGTAACCTTCAAAATTCTGTGGATCCTCAGATTGGACTTAAGCTAAGGACATGTTACTATTCCCCTACATAGAAGTCTTCAACAATGAAGACTTAGAAACTGATTAGCTCCTATGAGGATCAGTTCCTTTTTATTCTGATGGATGGACCTTACCTTGTGATGTTATTTAACCTTTTGAGGTACAAAATGCATTCTCAAATATCAATCTCAAACAAACTGCTTATCCGGAAATGGGCAAAATGAACCTCACCCCTCATTCTATGAACAAAGTCAGGACAAGCAGCAAAATGACACAAAAGCAAGGAGGAGAGGGTGGTGCAGTGATGATGTTAATGGATTGGATATGGTGTAGTTCAGGCAAATGTTACAAACGTGCAGATTCAATGTGAGCTAGTGACATATCAATGTAACCGTTAAGTTCTGGAATTGGAAACTAACTTCAGTGATGAAGACTATCACTGACTTTTTGTGATAATCCCTCTCATTCATTAATGCCCTTTAGTGAAGGAAACCTGTCATTCATACCTAGTCTGGTCAACATGTGACTCCATACCCACAGCGATGTGGTTGACTTTTAAAAATCCCGTGAAATTGTATTGCAAGCCACTTAATTCAGTGGTGATTAGGAATGCAGAACAAGCACTGGCCTCCCCATTGAAACCTACATTCCATGAAATAATTGAAATGAAACCAAAATATTCTGTAAAGCTGGATTTCGATGAAGGAATTGAATGCCATATCTCCAAATATGAAACTACCAGCGGACAAAGGGCACATGACCATCGTTATGATCAAACTGGGCTATATTGAGAAAGCACAGGCACTGCTGTAGATACAAACATTTACGGCGATAGACCCAACATTGCAGCGAGATAATAGGATCACCCAGACACTGAAGAGGCTAAAAGATGCAGGACAGATAGCCAAGATGGACAACATGAGAATGAAACCAGAAGGCACAAACACCCCCTGCTTCTACAGACTTTGTAAAGTACACAAACCAGACATCTCCCTCAGACCCATTGTCTCCCTACTGGGCATACCTTCACACAAGAGATAACAAGGTGTAGAGCTGGATGAACACAGTAGGCCAAGCAGCATCACAGGAGCAGGAAGGCTAACGTTTCGGGCCTAGACCTTTCTTCAGAAATGAAGACCCTTCTGAAGAAGGGTCTAGGCCCGAAACGTTAGCCTTCCTGCTCCTCTGATGTTGCTTGGCCTGCTGTGTTCATCCAGCTCTATACCTTGTTATCTCAGATTCTCCAGCATCTGCAGTTCCTACTATCTCTGAAACAATTTTAACCCCACTGCGAAGCCTCTTCTAAGGATGCCATTTCTGAAGAAGAGTCTAGGCCCGAAACGTCAGCCTCCCTGCTCCTCTGATGCTGCTTGGCCTGCTGTGTTCATCCAGCTCTACACCTTGTTATCTCAGATTCTCCAGCATCTGCAGTTCCTACTATCTCTGAAAGAATACCTTCACACAAACTGGCCAAGGACCTACAACAGAGACTGAAACACCTAGTCAATGGATCACCCCATTCCAACCACTCAACTCAAATTCCTCAATTCCCTCAAGAACATAAAAATCAGTGACGATGAGATTGTGGTATCCTTTGACGTCACAGCATTATTCACGTCAATTGACATCCCACCAGCCAAAGAAATACTGGCCACATTACTAGAGGAAGCAGGAACCCAGACCAGCAGCTCCATCAACAATGACAATATGCACTAACTACTAGACTTGTGCCTCACCACACACTTCATCTTTAACGGTCAAGTATACCAACAGATCAATGGCATACCCATGGGGTCACCCATCCCAGGACACATTGCAGAGGTTCTAGAAGACTGGAACACACTACCCTCCCCTTCATTCAACCTAAACTGTGGATCTGGTACGTGAACAATACATTTGTCATCATTAAACACACCAAACTAAAAGAGACCCATCACCTTATCAACAATGTATTCACCAGGATTAAATTCACGAGAGAAGAAGTAAGCAACAATCAACTTCCGTTTCTGGAGATCAGAGTTGAACATATGATCAACGGGGAATCCCAAACGTCAGTGTACAGGAAAGCAACTCACACTGACCAAATCCTCAACATCCACAGCAACCATCCCAACATCCACAATTAAAGCTATGTTAGAACGCTATTTAAATGGACCACCACTCACTGCAACATGCCAGAACTATGCAGGAAAGAGGAAGAGCACCTATACAAAATCTTTGCTATGAACGGATATCCCCGCAACTTCATTCGTAGGTACCTACTAAATAGACAACAACAAAAGGAAACATTACACCCTAACACCCTGGTCACACTGCCCTACATCAAGAACATATCAGAACTGACAACAAACTCCTATGACCACAAGGAATCACGTTACCCACAGACACGTTACGACAAACACTCACAAGGATTAAAGACCCCATACTTACAACATGCAGAACCAATGTAATTTACGAAATACCATGCAATGACTGCCACAAGCATTACATCAAACAGACAGGAAGGAAACTAGCCATCACAAACATAAGCTGACAGCAAAATGACACGACAAAATTTCCCTAATATCAGCACACTCAAACAATGAAGGCTATCAGTTTAGCGGGACAACGTAACATTCTAGCCCAAGCCAAACATGGACAGGCACAGGAATTCCTAGAGTCATGGCTATCAACCCATGATGCAATCAACAAACATACAGAATTGGACCCCATATACAAACCCATACAGAAAAAAACAGGAAATGGCACTGCTCACTATAACACACCAGACAAAATAAATTCTGAGCAGAGTAGAACAACATCGCTTCATCGGAGCCTCAAGCAAGTCAACAACCTTACCCACAACCCGAGCTACAGATCTTTGCAAAAACATTAAATTTTGCCACTGAAACTATTCACCTCTATCTTTCTTTTTCCTTCTTCAGATCATTCCTTAAAACTAAACTATTTGACTGAGCTCCTCTGTTCTAATATACCCTAATGCAGCTTGGCATCAAATATTGTCTTTTGATGGTGATGCAAAGCATCATGGGATGTATTATTATCATTATCAAAGTGTTATATAACTGCAACCTTTTCGTGTTAAACTGCCCTGCTAGTCTTGGATATTATGCAATATGAATTCTAAATTTGATCTTACATTCTGAGAATGTGTGAATCATTTGATAGGAGCTAGATTAAACTGAAAAGCAGAATGTACAGGAGTGAAACTATTCTATAAGTGGACTCTCATACTTCAAGAATTCTGAACAAAGAGCCCATTACCTGGTACTCCTTTTTACAAAAACCTTCAGCTAACCTCATTTCAACACTTTCAAGATTTCAACTTTTTAGTTATTAAAGATTGCTGGACAATGAAAGGATTCTTCACTAAATAGGCCAAATATTTCAGCTTCAAGTCATAGAGATGTACAGCATGGAAACAACCCCTTCCATCCAACATGTCCATGCTGACCATATATCCTAAATTAATCTAGTCCCATTTGGCAGCATTTGGCCCATATCCCTCTGAACCCTCCCCTAATTCATGTATCCATCCAGATACCTTTTAAATTTTGTATTTGTACCTCCACCACCTTCTCTGGCAGCTCATTCCAGACATGCACTACCCTCTGAAAAAGTTGCTCGTTAAGTCCCTTTTAAATGATGAACCTGTAAGTATCCTTTAACTTTGGAATTCATTGCTCTAGATGAAATAAAAGTTACTGCAGTCAGACATTAAAATAAGCTTTGCAATGAACTATTTGAAGATCTTTAGTTCTTTGGAGTGAGAGGCTACTTCAACCTTTCATCTGTGACCCCTATGAACCTAGTCAGAAGTCAATGACCCCAGGTTATAGTCCAACAGGTTCATTTGAAATCACAAGCTTTCGAAGCGCTACTCCTTCGTCAGATGAGGTCATCTTATCCCTATGAACCTAATAGGGCAGGGTCACAGAAGTGAGGAAACACCATCCCCTCAAAATTCCTCTCCTGTCACAAGATAATTAAAACTGAGCTCTTGAAGGTGCTGTAATGAGGTTAGCTGAACACTTTTGTAAAAAAGATTAGACACAAATGTTAGTACCTGACCAATTCGACATTATCGCTGTGCTGTCCCTTTATTGTCGCTGGGTCAAAATCTTGGACAACTTGGTCTTTCCTTGACCATTAATTTCCCATGATGTGGAGGTGCCAGCGTAGGACTGGCGTGGACAGGTCAGAAATCAGATGGCACCAGGTTATAGTCTAACAGGTTTATTTGAAATCACAAGCTTTCGGAGTGTTGCCCTTTCATCAGGTGAAGTGAGAGAGAAGCAGACAGGGGCAGAATTCATAGGCAGAGAGATCAATGGGCAGAGAGATCAAAAGATTATACAAATGGCGTGAGTGGACACGCCAAATAATAGGTCTCTGCAGGTGATCAAGAATGTCAGACAGTGTGAGTAAAGAGTCAACGGCTGAATAACAAGCAAAGGGATGACTATAATCTTATTAAATGAGGCAGAAATAATGACAAAACTTAAAAATAAGGTGGTGCTTGAGACAAACCAAATGGGGGCGGCACGGTGGCTCAGTGGTTAGCACTGCTGCCTCACAGCACCAGGGACCTGAGTTTGATTCCACTCTCAAGCGATTGTCTGTGCGAAGGTTGCACATTGTCCCCATGTCTGCGTGGGTTTCCTTTGGGTGCCCCAGTTTCCTCCCACAGTCTAAAGATGTGCAGGCTAGGTGGATTGGCCATGCTAAATTGCCTGTAGTGCCCAGGGATGTGTAGATTAGGTGAGTTATAGGGGGATGGGTCTGGGTGGGATGCTCTGAGGGTCAGTGTGGACTTGTTGGGCTGAAGGGCCTGTTTCCACACTGTAGGGGTTCTATGAGACTGGAGTAACATAATAGGTATAAGAGTATATGCTGAGGGTCTAACCAAAGTAATAAGGAATCCAAAACTGTACAAACTAATTAAGGTAGAGAGATCATAACAATTTATCAAGGCAATGGTGTCAAAATAGGACAGTAAGGAAGACTTCACAGATGCAGAACAGTGTGATGGGGTCGCATGTCATGCAACATGAACGCAAGATCACGGTTGAGGCCGTCTTCATGGGTACCAAACTTGGCTAACAATTTTTGCTCGGTGATTCTGCACTGTTGTGAATCTTGAAGGCCACCTTGAATGACATGAAGATTAGAGACTGAATGTCGTTGACCACTGAAGTGTTGCCCAACTGGAAGGGAACATTCTCACGTTTGTAACTTTCTCGCGAGTAGCATGGAGGCAGCACCCTCACTTCAGCTGTCCACTGTACTTTCAAGGGCGACCAAGGATGGACAATAAACAGCAGCCTGATTGTTGCCATTCCCCAAAATTAATTTTCAGAATGGATAGCTGTGTCTGCCTATGCCTTATTTCACCAAAGTTACAGATTAATGGTGCGATCGTGAGCAGAGTTATGGGGAGTATCATCCTCGAGATTGTAAAAATAACAGACTGTGCAACAGGTTCACATGATTCACATTTAGTACTGAAACGGAATAATTTCTCCCGTAATCTCTAGATAAGTAATGTCGGCAATAATTTGAACAAGGGAGGACAAGTAAGAAATAAAGTACAAAAGTAAAATCGAAACAGAAGAATTTTGAGGTGGCTATTGAAAGCAGCAAAGTGAGAATAAAGTGTTGGGAATACAAGAGTGTCTGAAGGACACGGAAAAAATTATTTGAGTATAGTTGATCCTTTGGGAGCTTTGAAAATCACTGAAGTGCAGCACATCAGGCAATGTAATTCCTTTTTATAATAGATTTAGGCCACTAGCTGTTGTTAATAGGCAGACAAATCGTATCATCATCAAAGAGAGAGACACCACTTTATAGAATAGTAGCCACTTGAGATCATAAAAGAAATGGATCTACCGGAAGATGTCATGTGATTCTTCAATGTGGACGCTATTGAGCATGAAGTTAGAAAACAAAAAAAAAGAAGTGCTTAGTTTAAAGATAATGGACAAGTACCAAGAGACAGATTTACTTGAACAGATAAGAACTGAACAAAGAAATTCTGTTGGCTCACTGAGAGATGGGCAACAACCTGTTCCTGAGAGTTATTTATTTTAACCAAAGTTCTGCAAAGAAGTTTTCAAAAGGATTTCATCTGACTGCTGTCTGTTAAATCCTTCGAGATGTGGCTTCAAATTTCAATTGCAGACTGGGTTCAACAGCTATCTTTCCTTGCTTAATAATTACACTCCCAGCGATGCTAGAAAGCTAGAAATCATCTCCGGTTATGTTATGTATGGCAAACTTCTCTCACCTGCAGAATTTAATTGACTTTGAATTTTTCCTGTTTATAACAATTAAACTGTGAGCCCTCAATACAGTGTAAAGATTAAACAGAGCTGCATCTTTGTGACACGGTGTATGATTTGAGGCTCCTGTGATAGCTCACTTGATCATGGGAGTAGAATGTGACATTCTCGAGGCTTTGAGAAAATGATCAGAATTTATCAGTTGCAAGTCCATTGCCTGCATTAGTAGAATAAGATAATGAGTTATATTTATATAATGGAGTTAAACACTCAAAAGGTAATGCACTGGAGCATTACGAAATAAAATACAACACTGAACTGCATTATGATATATTAGGAACGATGACCAAATGTTTGACATAGAAACATAGAAATTAGGAGCAGGAGAAACCCATTCGGCCCTTCAAGACTGCTCTGCCATTCAATTTGAACGTGCCTGATCCTGAAACTCGTTGCTATATTCCCGCATTTTCCCCATTCCCCTTGACGCCTTTGCAATCTAAACATGTATCCCTCTCTTTCTTGAATATATTAATCCAAAGATTTCAATCAGAGTTTTAATCACCACCTTGAGGGAAGTGATTAACACAAGGTGGACAGTTTAGGAACTGAATTCCAGAGTTTCTGGTTTCGCCCCTGAAGACATTTACCTCTTGTTGTTTTCGAAGAATGGTGTTGTGAGGTTCAAGCAGACTATGGAAATATTGAGGGCTGAGGCCATAGAGAGATTTGTAAGTAGAGGATTTTAAAATCAATGGATAGATCTGGACTCAATGCAGATCAGGAAGCACAGAGGTAGTGGTTGAAATGCATTGAAATGCATTGAAATGATGGATTGCAGATTGGTGTGTTGGTAGCATATAATAAAAAGGCATTATTCCTAATCCAGAGGCACCAGGACAGATAATACATTGCATTCTTGCACTTCTTAGCTTGCGGTAGAGATTCATAAGATACAAGGTTGATTAACGTATACTCTGTGACCAATGTATAGGAAGGTGGAAAACTTAATCATCCTACAAAGATCTTTCAATGCCTTGGGTACAAAGTCCACTTCAACAGTTTGAGCAGATAATCTGCACTGAGGGGCCATTGCCATGTCAAGAGGTGTCAACTTCCAGATGAGTCTGTCCTCTCAGAGGGGCTTAAATATTTTGCGACACTATCTGAAGTGCTGGACCTTCTCCCATCACACAACACCACAGGAAACAAATTATTTGGTCCCCTGTCCCATTGCTGTTTGTGCAACCTTGCTGTACAAAGAAAGACTGTAATTTTTTTCTTGCATTACAACAGTGAGTACACTTTAAAAATATTGCATTTGATGTGACTCCCATTTGGAACATGGAAGGCATTAGAAAAACATGTTTCTTTCAAATGAAACTGAAAACTGAATTACAGCCTTTGAGATCTAATCATTTCATGGAATGTGAAGGTTACACATTTCATAGCATTAAGTCA
Source organism: Rhincodon typus (assembly GCF_021869965.1). Classification (NCBI taxonomy): domain Eukaryota; kingdom Metazoa; phylum Chordata; class Chondrichthyes; order Orectolobiformes; family Rhincodontidae; genus Rhincodon; species Rhincodon typus. The sequence continues at coordinate 7,400,562 of NC_063345.1, forward strand.
CATGGACATGGGAAGAAAAAGATCTAATATGTTTATCAAAATAATTTTTCTGAAAAAATGCCTTCATATAAGTGTTTTCTAGGTTGCAACATGCTCATTGCATTTTAACCGAGTGCTTTTCAGCTGCAAAATTGCACAGTTAAATCAACTTGAATGCAAGAAAGTTGAAAGCAATTTCCATTATAGTTTATAGCTTAGAAAAATCTTAAGACTTTAATAAGAAATAACAGAACAGTTTTTTTTTAAATAACAACTCAATGAAACAGTTTGATTCTAAGTAACACTAAATTATAACAAAAGTCTTCATTGTTATTAGGAAATACGATCTGTGCTGATTACATGCCAACCTTCAATTAGCAGTATAAAAGACATTGACAATATTGATGTCAGCACAAATTATCTTCCCACTTAAACGTTCCACACTGGGTCTAATTTCACTTTGTGGTATGAAGACTATTCCTTTTCGGCTTCTTTCAATGAAGAGAAGGCTGACACACAGTCTAGAACTTCTGCCTTTGCTCTATAGTTGTGGATGCAGCTCCCTTCCCCAGTCACTCCGAGGAAGTGATGGCTGAATCTTTTTTCATTGCATCAACTGTTTCAGTGGCTGAAACTGCAAGAGGATTAGCTTCATAGATTGAGAGGCAGAAATGATGCATTGGCCAGACTGCGTAGGAAAGGATGCTTCACACCTTTACTGAAGGCTATCAGTCTACCAGTTGTAGTTCTGTAACAATCCCAAAGCTTTCATCTTTGGTCTTTGAGCCTTACCCCATTGGATGGCTAGCTTGTATCTGAGACTGCAGGATTCTGGTTTAAGACCCCTCCAAAGATTTTAAGAACAAAATCCAGCCTGGAACATCACAGTGCTCAGCATGTGTTGTACTGTCAGAGGTGTCATATTTTCAATTGAACTCACACAACACCAGGTTATAGTCCAACAGGTTTATTTGACAAAAACCTGGTGTCATATGATTTCTGACCTTGTCCTCCACAGCCCAACACCGATATTTCCACATCAATTGAACTGGGATGGGAGGAATGCTCTCTCTCTCTCTCTAGTCCCGCTACTTTTCTGGTCATATCTTAAATTTAATTTTGTTTTATTTATTCACAGGATAAAGGCATCTCTGGCTAAGCCAGCATTTTTTATCCAGAAGGCAGTTAAGAGTCAACCACATTACTGTGGGAGGGGAGTCACGTGTAGGCCAGACCAGGTTAGGATGGCAGTTTACTTCTCTCAAGGACGATAGTCAAACAGGTGGGTTTTTCTGAAAAACAATAATAGTCTCATGGTCATGATTGGACCCTTAATTCCAGATATTTTATTGAATTCAAAGTCCACCATCTGCCATTGCAGACTACACACCTGGGTGCCTGGAACAATAGAGATAACAAGGTGTAGAGCTGGATGAACACAGCGGGCCAAGCAGAAATGAAGACCCTTCTGAAGAAGGGTCTAGGTCTGAAACGTCAGCCTTCCTGCTCCTCTGATGCTGCTTGGCCTGCTGTGTTCATCCAGCTCTACACCTTGTTATCTCAGATTCTCCAGCAGCTGCAGTTCCTACTATGCCTGGAACAAGACCAGGATCTCAGCATTAATAAGCCCATTGATAATACCATTAGGCCATTGCCTCCCTGTCCACTAGGTCATTGCCTCCCAGTTACCAGTATGGCCAGTTATACATTTTTTCGATAGTAGGCTCTATTATGTTTAAAAAGATCCAATAAGCAGATTTTTTCAGTAAAGAACAAAATAATTAATTTACGGTGAAAATGCTACTTATTCAGCAAAGATGCTGGTCATGTTGCAGCTGTACAAAGCTCTAGTGCAGCCGCACTTGGAGTATTGCGCACAGTTCTGGTCACCGCATTATAGGAAGGATGTGGAAACATTGGAAAGGGTGCAGAGGAGATTTACCAGGATGTTGCCTGGTATGGAGGGAAGGTCTTATGAGGAAAGGCTGAGGGACTTGAGGCTGTTTTCGTTAGAGAGAAGAAGGTTAAGAGGTGACTTAATAGAGACATACAAGATGATCAGAGGATTAGATAGGGTGGACAGTGGGTGCCTTTTTCCTCGGATGGTGATGGCTAGCACGAGCGGACATAGCTTTAAATTGAGGGGTGATAGATATAGGACAGATGTCAGAGGTAGGTTCTTTACTCAGAGAGTAGTAAGGGCGTGGAATGCCCTGCCTGCAAATGTAGTAGACTCGCCAACTTTAAGGGCATTTAAATGGTCATTGGATAAACATATGGATGATAATGGAATAGTGTAGGTTAGATGGGCTTCAGATTGGTTTCACAGGTCGGCGCAACATCGAGGGCCGAAGGGCCTGTACTGCGCTGTAATGTTCTATGTTCTATGTTCTATGCGTTGCTGATTGACACAGAGTTTGAAATATGCTTGGATAAGTACCTGAGGAAGGGTTACTGGACCCAAAACGTTAACTCTGTTTATTCCTTCACAGATGCTGCCAGACCTGCGGAGCTTTTCCAACAACTTTGTTTTTGTTGTTGGATAAATACCTACTCTTCAAAACACATATATACACAATCACATACACACAAACACACAAAGAAGCAAGTAACAAAGGCAAAAAAAAGTTATTTCCCTCCTGAGAATCACTTTGAAAAATTGTATGCTTTTGGCTAATAACGATTTGCTCTTGAAGGAAAAAGGTGAGAGGGAAAGAATCTAAAAGGGACCTGAGAGGCAACTTTTTCACACAGAGGGTGCGTGTATGGAATGAGCTGCCAGAGGAAGTGGTAGAGGCTGGTACAATTATAACATTTAAAAGACATCTGGAGGAGGACATGAATAAGAAGAGTTTAGAGCGGTATGGGCCAAATGCTGGCAAATGGGACTAGATTAATTTGGGACATCTTGTCAGCATGGACAAGTTGGACCAAAAGATCTGTTTCTGTGTTGCATGGCTCTATTACAAAGTATAGAATTTTCAAATAGCAATTGGTCTGCCACTCTGGTACGAATGGACGGGACTCTGAATGGGAAGGGTGGTCTCTGGCTGGGATCTTTGCACAGATGGACGTCAGAGCAGGCACTTGGGGACTTCACCTTGCCTCTGGCAGTGAAGTGCCTCCACGTTGAACATCAAAGAAAAAAATCTCTGGGCATATTCCATGGTCACAGAAATTCTCATCTACAGACCTTGTCATCCAAAGTCTACCAACCTCTAAGAACCCTTATGGCACATCTCCATTCCACTGACCTCTCAGAATGAAAGAGAGACAGGTATTAAGGGAGAAGAAAGTGGGCGGTGCAGCTGTTTCTTTAAGTTTGTCCTTGTGCGTCAGTCGCTGAAGGTAAGCATGCAGGTGTAGCATGTGGTAAAGAAGGTAAATGGTATGTTGGTCTTCATTGCGAGAGGTTTTGAGTACAGGAGCGGGGATGTGTTGTTGCAGTTATACAGGGCCTTGGTGAGACCACACCTAGAGTATTGTGTGTAGTTTTGGTCTCCTTTTCTGAGGAAGGATGCTCTTGCTCTCGAGGGAGGGCAGCGAAGGTTTACCAGGCTGATTCCGGGGATGGCAGGTCTGACATATGAGGAGAGATGGACTAGGTTAGGATTGCTTTACTGGAGTTCAGACGAATGAGGGGTGGATCTCATAGAAACTTATAAAATTCTAACAGGACTGAACAGGGTAGATGCAGGGAGGATGTACCTGATGGTGGGTGTGCCCAGAACCAAGGGTCACAGTATGAGGATTCGGGGTAGACCATCTGGGACGAAGATGGGGAGGCATTTCTTCACCCAAAGAGTGGTGAGCCTGTGGAATTCATTACCGCAGGAAGTAGATGATGCCAAAATATTGAATGTATTCAAGAGGCAGCTAGATGTAGCGCTTGGGGCAAATAGGTTCAAAGATAATCAGGAGAAAGCAGGATTACGCTACTGAGTTGGATGATCAGCCATGATCGTGAAGAATGGCAGAGCAGGCTGAAAGGGCTGAATGGCCTCCTCCTGCTCCTATCTTCTATGTTTCTATGCATACGTGGAGGTGTCCCAAGTGAGTGAGTAGGCAGCGCAGATGGTATATTTGGTTAGTGTTGTCAGGATGGATGACTTTGGATGGCCTGCAATATGAAAATGGAAGAGCATGAGCCTTGGTGGAATGTGAACAGTAGCAAAGATAGAGTGACTGTGAGGTATCTGCAGTATTTTGCTCCTGCTGTCACCTGAGAAATACATGTTAGGTTTAGTATCAGAGGGAAGATGGTAGGTTATTGGAATTGTCACCCAGACTAGTAATCCAGAGTCCAGACTAATCTTGTGGGGCCGTAGATCTGAATTCCCCATTGCAGATGGTGAAATTTATATTCTGGAAGAAAAGGCTAGTGACCATGTGACTATTGTCAATTGTCACGAAAACTCAGCTGGTTCACTAATGCCCTTTGGGGAAGGAAACTGCCATCCTTACCTGGTCAGGCCAACATGTGACTCCAGACCCACAGCAATGTGGTTGACTTTAACTGCCCCCTGGGCAGTTAGGGATGGGCAATAAATTCTGGCCTAATTAACAACACGCTCATCTCATGAACAAATAAAAAAAGTCATTGACAGGAGGAATTGACAATTTTGTTTTTCCAATTCTTTCATTGGCTGTGGGTGTAAAGCCTCCATTTGTTATTCATCCTGAATTGCCCTTTCAGAGGGCAATTATAAATCAACCAAATTGCAAGTCAGCCTGGATTGACGTCTAGGCCAGACCAGTTAAGGATCACAAAATTCCTTTACTAAAGGAGACTAGAAAAACAGATGAATTTTTCTTTACAACAATTGATATAACTTTAATGGTCACCATCACTGAGACTAGTATTTAACTTGCACTTGTTGGAAATGAATTACATTAGCTGTCATGGTGAGATTCAAACCCTATCCCCATGATGTTAGCCCGGGCCTCTGAATTACCAGCCCGGTAACATTAACACGATGTCAATATCTCTCTCACATAGTGAGATACGAAACAGGAGAGCGGAGATTATGGTGATATGAGTGCAATCTTGCACAGTTCTGTAGCTGCATAAGCAAACAGACACTGACTCCTGGTATCCCACCGTAAACAGAATGGCTCCAACTGAACACCTGGAGAGTCTACATGGCCTCACCTCAGATGTGTAGCTGATGATGTCTGAGGCGCCAGCACAGTCTGATTCTTTGTGATCCAGTAAAGTACTTAAAGTAATACGCAGCGTGAAACAAGAGAGAGAAAGACGAAGAATTCAATTCGTTGCAGGGATCCCTCAGAGCAAGCATCAGCTGCAGCATCTTCTAACTTTTCCCTGCTTCATGTTTGATGTGAGGAAGTTAGTCAGCTGTGAAGGATTGTCGTCCAAAGGGACCACCTCTGAAGGGTCAATCCAATTGCAAAGTTTTTATGGCAGCTCTATTTGCTTGAATCTTTCTCAGGAAACTAAGGTTCTTTGTGGCTGTCTGAGGCATATTTTGCTGCTGATGGTCGTATAGCAGAAAGGGTACCCTGAGTTCCATTCAGAAAAGTAACGTTCGCAGTTTGGAGCTTGCTTCCCCTCATGGCACAGAGGGGAAGCATCAATCAGCTCGCCGACCCTAATCTGCTGTTTACACGTCCAGGGCTGACACCTGGGATGAGAACACAGCACCTCTATTGAAGAGGCTCATTATTACCTGTAGCAGCCCAGCTACCTCCCAGGACCCCTGGTGGCCCGCTGAGGTGCTGGAAAAGAACAGAGAAAAGCTTGTACAGTCACAAGGATGCCCATGGAGACAGAACTAAATAATGCTTTTGTAAACAGTTGTAATAAATCACGCCATTGCTGAGTGCAAAGGCCACTTTCAAATGGGAATTAAATCTATTCAGAAATGAAGGAGAATTTTGTAAGATAACGGGGGAAGAACAAAGAGTTGTGGAAGCAACGGGATCACCCTTTTTAAGAGCCAGCAAGGTCACAATGGGTTGAATGGCCTCTTTCTGTTCTCTGTCATTCTTTACTTTGCGATTGAAGGTAAAGCCACCTAGCTCCAACATACTATAAGGTTACTCTCTCTTATTAAAAAGAGAGACAGAGATGACTGTCGACATTTAACCTGAGGGCAACTAGATCTCAGGTGAAGTGAGAAGTTGAGAAAGAGAGTCTTTCGTGGTGACCTCAGCCAATGCAAGAATTGAGCCCATGCTGTTGGTATCACACTGTATTGTAGACCAGCCACCCAGCAAACTCAGCTAACCAACCCCTTTGTGAGTGAATAAACAATGGATGCTGAAGATCTAAAATAAAAACAGACCTCCCTGGAGAAACTCAGCAGGTCTGGCAGCATCTGTGGGGAGAAAGCAGAGTTTCGAGTCCAGTGACTTTCTGTTAGAATTCAAAATGCTCACCACTCTCTGATTCTTCCTCATCTCAGTCTATCCTTTATTCTGAGACTGTGTGCCCTGGTGCCTGTGTTCCACAGCCAGCAGAAATAACCTTTCAGCATCTGTCTGTCAGACCTGTAAGAATTTTATAAGTTTCAATACTATCACCTCTCACTCCTCTAAACTCCAGGGAATACAAGCCCAGTCTCCTCAAAGTCTCCTTAAAGGACAATCCCATCACCCCAGGAATCAATCTGGTGAATTTAAGTTGCACTCCTTCTATGACAAATGCATCGCCCGATGGTAAAGGGGCCATATTATAGAAAGGATATTATTAAACTAGAAAATGTACAGAAGAGATTTATTAGGATGCTATCAGGAGTGGAAGATTTGAGTTATAAGGAGAGTATGGATAGCCCCTGGACCTTAGCAGACTGAAGTGTGGCCTTGTAGAGGTCTTTAGAATAATGAGAGGTGTAGATAAGGATGATAGCCAACAACTTTTCTCATAGTACGGGAGTCCAGAGGGGCAATGTTTTTCACATAGAGGATGGTGAGTGTCTGGAATGGGCTGCCAGAGGTGGTGGTAGAAGCGAGTACAATTTTGTCATTTAAAAAACATTTGGACAGGTGCATGGGTGGGATAGGTACGGAAGGATATGAACCAAATGTACGCAAATGGGACGAGCTTCATTGTGAAAACTGGGCAGCATGGACAAGTTGGGCTGAAGGACCTATTTCCATGTTGTAGACCATTATCACTTTATGACTCTTAAACTGTACATAGCACTCTAAAAGAAATCTCACCAAGGCTCTATACAATGGCAGCAGGAAAGACAGGTGGCTTTGGACATCAACACTTCTGAAATCTTACCATTTAAGAAATTTAAATTCATGAAATACTCTGCATTTATTTATTTATGACCAAAGTAGACAACTTAATATCTTCGTATTATATTTTATTGCCATGTACATACCCACTCACTAAGCCTGTTCAAATCCATTTGAAGCCTCTTTGCATGCTCTTCACAACTCACATTACTGCTGAGTTTTGTGTCACCAGAAACGTTAGAAATAATACATTTCATCCCCACATTCCAAATCTTTGATATAACTTTTGGACAGTCAGTCCCAAACACTGATCCATGTAGTACCCAACTAGTCACAGTCTGAGAATGACCTATTTATTCTTAATCTCAGCTTTCTATCATTCACACTATCACGTATACATATATAATGTTGTCAAATTATATTGTGAGCTCTTGCCAATATTCTAGGCAATGATCAGCTCAAAAACAATATTCCTAAAAGAGATCGTCTGGTCATATTGCCTTGGCATTTTGGAGGATTTTGTTGTGTGCAATTAACTGTTGCTGTGCAACGTTGTAACACTGACTATGCCTCAAAACTGCTTCTCTCACTGTACAGCCTTTTGGAATATCCCGAAGCATCAAAATGGTGAGGTGCTACAGAAATGCAAGTTTTTTTTGTTGCTTCTTGATAGGACCATAGAGCCATCCTGTGGACAGTAGAACTATCAACTGAAAAGTTATGAAGCACACTACACACAATGGACAAGTAGATACCTCAGGCTAACCCCTTCCCCTCCCCCTTTTCTGATGAAGGGTCTAGGCCCGAAACGTCAGCCTCTCTGCTCCTATGATGCTGCTTGGCCTGCTGTGTTCATCCAGCCCTGCACCTTGTTACCTCAGGCTAAGCCTGGCCATCACCTGAGTTTGCTGACGATTGTTCAGGAGCCACAATAAGGAATTACAAATAAACTGCACATTGACTGATTAGAAGACCATAAAAATACAATGGTTCACATTTAGGCATATAACACCACAAGACCACAATCAATAGTTTCAGTACCTGAAGGTAACCTTGGGTTTTGGAAAAGTTTCATAGCCCTTACAATCATCTGTGTGAGAGTGCCATGAAAATCTATCTGTGAGGCTGCCCCAAACCAAAAAAACAAATATGACTTCAGTATAGTGTTACAGTCCCCATACAGGATCCATGAATCAAAAGAACAGAGTTACCAAACAGCATTGAAATAACTGTACAGAGGCCAGTATCCCATCACGAAGACACCCTTTTATTTACTTGTGCAACATACACTGGCTGTGGTCAGCCAGCTCAGAGTCAGTCCCCAGGACTGAAGAGGTTCTAAATCTCCTGGTTATATTGGTTAGCCATGGATTTCCTGATTGGCCCAGGTTAACAACCCCAATCAAGGATCTCGTAGTCAATAAGATCCAGCTGCTTCCAGTCACTACAAGAATCTAGCCCACTCCACCCTCACCCCATGAAATGCTTTACTCACCAGGAGGCCTCTTTTAGTAACCGTTACTTCAACAGAAATCAGAACCAAAGTAAAAATAAACAAAAAATGACAGATAAATCACTGTCAGTATGAAGTGTAAATTACAAATGGAATATTACTTACTACTTATTTTCAGCTTCAATTATCATCCAAGCTTGCTCTGCCTGAGACAGATGCCTGTCTTTTCCTCTCAAGGACTTAGATAATTCTCCACAGGTAACATCAGCACCTAAATAGATTTCCTGTGGAATGTTCCTTACAATGGGTGTAATTCTGTCAAGAACCTTCTCAATTCTCAGTACCCATCATCCACGGTAGTGTAGATCTACCAAAATCATTCCTCCCTATCTCTTTTGCAGTCTGCCAGATGGCATCCATATTTTTCTTTCTTCCTGTTGACACTGCATCCAGGTCAAGGGACATTGGGCTAGATGGGCCACTATTATATTTGATATGAGTGATACAATTCTTGGGAGATATTTTCAATATTTTTCAAAAAGTTACTACAAAGTTCCTCATTGCAATAGCTTTCAGGTAAAAGCTCATTAAAATAGAGAAGAAAAAGGAAATTGGGTGGACTATTTTGCCTTCCAGAAGTGAGCTGGTGGCATAACAGTTCAGAGCTGTGATAACTCCTGTTGCCATTGGTTGCCATTGGACCCTGTGACTCCCCCTTGATAATACCTAAGGAGTACCTCAGCCACTTACATACCACCAGGTCCAAGGATAAAGCCAACTCAAGGGGAACAGTGGCTCAGTGGTTAGCACTGCAGCCTCACAGTACTAGAGACCTGGATTCAATTCTACCCTTGGTCAACTGTCTATATGGAGTTTGCACATTCTCCCCATGTCTGCATGGGTTTCCACTGAGTGCTCTGTTTTCCTCCCACAGTCCAAAGATATGTAGGTTAGATGAATTGGCTATGCTAAATTTGCCCATAGTGTTCAGGGATGTATAGGTTAGTTGCATTAGCCATGGGAAATGTAGGGTTACAGGGCAAGGGTAGGGAGATGTGTCTCGGTAGAGATATGCTTCAGTGGGTTGGTGTGAACCTGTTGGGCCAAATGGCCTGTTCCACACTTTAGGGATTCTGTGAGGTGAGAAGCAAGTATTGACCTTGCCAGTGATGCACATATAATAAGAATAATTCATTATAGAGAAGATTTTTCCAAACAAGGAAAAGCTAAAATATGGTACCCTAATAATAAAATAGGCACTAAAGTATCCAAACAGGAGTTCAGGAGAATCCACAGGAAGGAAGAGCTGGAAGGAGTAACTAAGATACATTTAAAGGGAATCTAGATGAAATCACAAGGAAGGAGAGGAGAGATGTTTATCTTAGCAAGTGTTTGATGAAGAGTGTTAGATAGGTGCTCTTGCTGAGTGTGAAAATGTCACATCAGCTCTGATGAAGAGACATCTGGACTGAAAATGTTAGCTTGTTCTCTGTCCACAGATGCTGTCTGACCCACTCTGATTTCCAGCATTTTTTGTATTCATGTACCTTTAACGACATCAGTGATGAAAGAAGTTGGGACTATTCTCCTTGGAACTCACTGGAACTCAGTTCTCATTGATTCCACTATTCTAAAGTTCCCTGATGCCACATTCAGTCAACTGCTATTTTGATGTCAAGGCAGCCACTCTGAAGTTGAGCTCTTTTGTCCATGTTCAGAATAAGGCAATAATGAGCTAAGTCATCTTTAATGGCATCCAAATGGAGTGTCAATGGGCAGGTTATTACCGAGCAGATGCCATATGATTACACTGTCAATTACATCTTCCATTACCTTTCTGATGATTGAGAATAGGCTGATGGTGTTATAATAGGCCCATTTGGATTTGCCCTGTCCTTTGAGTACCTGGGGAATTTTCCACACTTCGGGTGAATGCCAGTCGTGTACCTGGACTATCACAGTTTGTTTATAGTTGCAGCAAGTTGTCATGCAGACATCTTCAACACACTTGGCAGAACGTTGTCAGGATCCATTGACTTTACAGTATTGAGTACTATGACCCATTCCTTAATATAATGTGGAATGTATCAGATTGGTTGAAGGCTGGCATTTGTGATTCTGCAGTCCTCAGGAGGAGCCTAAGATGGGTCATCCACTTGACTCTGTTGGCTGATGGTAGTTGCATATACTTTACCTTTATCTTTAGTGCTGGGTTCGCTGGTCATTGATGATGGGGATAATTGTGGAGACTTCTCTCCCTGTCCATTGTTTAATTCCCCACCGTGCTTCACAATTGGATTTGGCAGGACTGCCAAGCATAAATCCGATCCATTTGTTATGGGATTGCTGAGCCCTATCTACTTCATGCTGTTTCCACTGTTTGCAAGACACGAGTCCTTGTAGCTTTTGTTATGCTCCTGGCATGCCCTTCTGCACCTTTGTTGAATCAGGGTTGACCCCTAGTAACACTAGGGTGGGAGTTAAGCAAAATTTTGAGATTACAGATTGTGGTTGAAAACAACTCAAGCTGCTGCTGACGGCTCACAGTGCCCCATGGATGCCTAGAGTTGAGTTGCTAGATCCGTTTGAAATCTACCCCAGCTAGTACAACGGTAATGCCACACAACACAATGGAATAATCCTCAATGTGAAAATGGGACTTTGTCTCCATAAGGACTCTGTGGTCTCTCTCCTACTGATACTGATGTGGACATTGATCTGTAACAGAGAGATTATTCTCTTGTCATAGAATCATACAATTATAGAGTCATGTAGCTTGGAAACAGACTCGTTGGTCCAACTAGTCCACACCGACTATGTTTACAAACTAAACTGTCCCACCTTCCTACGTTTGGATCATATCCCTCCAAACCTTACCTATTCATGTATTTACCCAAATGTCTTTTAAACATTACAGCTCACCTGCCAGAGGCCTGGTCGAGCAGTTATGTCATTTAGGATTTGACTCCTTCCATACCACCTCACAAATCCATGACGAGTAGAACCGAGAGAGATAAAGACAACAGCTAGGTGTGAGAGCCATCACATTCCTCCAATTTCCCTTGCAACCTGCACGCCATCCTGACTTGGACATAAATCACTGCTCCTTTGTTGTTCTTGTTTCAGGCTGTTGGAAGTACCGTTACGGCAGCACTGTGGGACCACCTTCAACACGCAAACAATAAGGACTCAAGTTGAAGTCCCTGAGCTGCCATGCTGAAGCCTTCTTGTCTTGTGACTCTCACATCCCAAAAATGAATCTGAAGAAAAATGAGCTTATGCCCATTTCAAGGGACAGTCTTGCACAGTAGTAACATCCAAAATTTTTTTTGATCTGTTGTACTGAATCCCAATTTGTTATTACACCTTTCCACTCCTCCACTGCTATCTGCTTGTGTCAAAGTACCTTTATAATGTAGGACCTTTCAGAAAGGATTCTCCTTCTCAACTTCTCCCCTTGCCTAAGATATGGCGACCCTTAGGTTAAACCACCACTCGCTATCTCTCTTTAATGAGAGTGCAGGCCTATAGCTTGGGAAGACGATGGGGACTTTACCTTTAGGACAGAATATGAAAATGTGAAAATGGTCAATTCATCCAATAGCAATGATTTGAGACTCTAAATCTTTTTTGTTGTCTGAATAAAATGTCAACTGAATGAAATGTAAAACATAATTTGTCGGTTTGTTCCTCTTGTACATCTTTGTTAAATGTCAAAGATTTTGCAGTAAATGAGGCTGTTTCCAAGTGAAGAACAAATGAAACATCATAGATTCATAATGATGGAGCCATACATCATCGAAACAGACCCTTCAGCCCAATTAGTCCACAATGACCATGTTCTCAAACTAAACTAAACTAAAGTCCCACCTGAGACAACAAGGTGCAGGGCTGGATGAACACAGCAGACCAAGCAGCATCATAGGAGCAGAAAGTCCCACCTGCCTGTGTTTGCCCATATCCCTGTGAACATTTCCTATTCATGTACTTATCCAAATGTCTTTTAAACGTTGTAACTGTACCTGCATCCATCGCTTCCTCTGGCAGTTCATCCCACATACAAACCACTCTATAAAAAATTTGCTCCACATGTCTTTTTTAAATCTTTCTCCTGCCACCTTAAAAATAGTCCATTAGTTTTGAACTCCTCTATTCTAGGGAAAAGACCTTTGTTAGTCATCTTATCTATGTCCCTCATGATTTTTTAAACATCTATAAGCTCACTGCTCAACCTTCTCTGTTCCAGTGAAAATATGTCCGAGTCTATCCAGGTTATCTCTAAATAACGCAAACTTACCATCTCTTCTGAACCCTCTCCAATTTAATGGGTTACTGCATGAAACCATCTCTCAAAATGGCAGTGGCGGCGTAAGTAGCATTTGAGGTCTTGAGACCGGATCTGACCCATTCTGTCTCTTTCCCTTTTATTTATTTCCTTCTTTTTCTTCTTTATCCTTTTTTTGTTAGAGTGTTTTCTTACTTACCCTTTTGGAGAAAGCTCAGTTATAGAGGCAGTGGTGGCAACAGAGCATGGCAGTGGCTGGGGCCCAATGTGGGCCCTGAAAGCAACAGCGATGGCCAGTGATGAAGTAGTGGTCAATGGCAAAGGATGGCAGCAGCAATGGCTGACTGCAAACAAGGGTGGTGGCAGTAAGCAGTGAAGTGGCAGTGGGGGCTGAAGCATTGAGACCAATGGTGAAACGTGGCGTTCCTGATGGTGGTCAGCAGCAGCAGACTGTAGCAAAGTGGCTAGCAAACCCCAAACAGGACTGAGTAAATGTGACAGTAAATGGAAAAGCCCTGGGGAAAACTGATGCCCAGAGAGATCTGGGTATTCAGGTCCATTGTACCCTGAAGGTGGCAACGCAGGTGGATAGAGTGGTCAAGAAGGCATACAGCATGCTTTCATTCATCGGGCGGGGTATTGAGTACAAGAGTTGGCAGGTCATGTTACAGTTGTATAGGACTTTGGTTCGACGACATGTGGAATATCGTGTACAGTTCTGGTCGCCACATTACCAAAAGGATGTGGATGCTTTGGAGAGGGTGCAGAGGAGATTCACCAGGATGTTACCTGGTATGGAGGGCGCTAGCTATGAAGAGAGGTTGAGTAGATTAGGATTATTTACATTAGAAAGACGGAGTTTGAGGGGGGACCTGATTGAGGTCTACAAAATCATGAGAGGTATAGACAGGGTGGATAGCAAGAAGCTTTTTCCCAGAGTGGGGGACTCAATTAAGAGGGGTCACGATTTCAAGGTGAGAGGGGAAAAGTTTAAGGGAGATATGCGTGGAAAGTACTTTACGCAGAGCGTGGTGGGTGCCTGGAACGTGTTGCCAGCGGAGGTGGTAGAGGCGGGCATGATAGTGTCATTTGAGAGGTATCTAGGCAGATACATGAATGGGCAGGGAGCAGAGGGATATAGATCCTTAGAAAATAGGTGACAGGTTTAAGGATCTGGATCGGCGCAGGCTTGGAGGGCCGAAGGGCCTGTTCCTGTGCTGTAATTTTCTTTGTTCTTTGTTCTAGAGATAGTAGGAACTGCTGATGCTAGAGAATCTGAGAGAACACAGTGTGGAGCTGGATGAACACAGCAGGCCTGGCAGCATCAGAGGAGCAGGAAAGCTGACGTTTCGGGTCTGGACCCTTCTTTAGAAGTGAGGGAAGGGAAGGGAGCTTTGAAATAAATAGAGAGAGGGGGAGGTGATGATAGAAGGTGGATAGAGGAGCAGATAGGTGGAGAGAAGATGGACAGATCAGGGTGGAGGGGACGAGACAGGCAGGTCTGGAGATGACGCTGGGGGTGGGGAGATTTTGAAGCTTGTGAAATCCACATTGAAACTTCACAAGCTTCAAAATCTCCCCACCCCTGACCTTATCCCAAGACCAGTCCATCTCGTCCCCGCCTCTTTGACCTGTCCATCTTCCCTCCCACCTACCCGCTCCTGCCTTCTCACTGACCAACCCCCATCCCAACTCCCCACCTACGCTCATCTGCGCTGGCTTCATCCCCGTCTCCTTGACCTGTCCGTCTTCTCTCCAACTATCTGCTCCTTTATCCACCTTCTATCATCGCCTCCCCCTCTCTCTATTTATCTCAGAGCCCCCTTCCCTTTCCCCATTTCTGAAGAAAGGTCCAGACCTGAAATGTCAGCTTTCCTGCTCGAATGGGACTTAGCCTGGTGCGAGAGAGAACATGCCAAGCATGGGAGAGAGTGTGCCCAGTGCAGGGGAGAGCATGCCCAGTAAAGGGGACAGTGAAACCAGTGCAGGGGAGAGCTAGCCCAGTGCAGGGGGCAGAGTCCAGTGCAGAGGAGAGTGTGCCCAGTGTGTGGGAGAGTGTGCCCAGTGCAGGGAAGAGTGAGATAAGTGCAGGGCACAGTGAGCCCAGTGCAGGGGAGAGCGTGCCCAGTGCAGGGGAGAGTGAGCCCAGTGCAGGGGAGAGTGTGCCCAGTGCAGGGGAGAGCGAGCCCAGTGCAGGGGAGAGTGTGCCCAGTGCAGGGCAGAGCATGCCCAGTGCAGGGGAGAGCACGCCCAGTGCAGGGGAGAGCGAGCCCTGTGCGGGGGAAAGCGTGCCAAATGAACATAAGAACATAAGAACTAGGAGCAGGAGTAGGCCGTCTGGCCCTTCGAGCCTGCTCCACCATTCAATAAGATCATGGCTGATCCTTTCGTGGACTCAGATCCACTTACCCGCATTCTCACCGTATCCCTTAATTCCTTTATTGTTCAAAAAATATCTACCTTTTTTTTAAAAGTGTTTACTGAAGTAGTGTCAACTACTTCACTGGGCAAGGAATTCCATAGATTAACAACCCTCTGGGTGAAGAAATTCCTTCTCAGTTCAGTCCTAAATATGCTCCCTCTAATCTTGAGGCTATGCCCTCTTGTCCTAGCTTCACCTGCTAGTGGAAACATCCTCTCTACTTCTATCTTATCTATTCCCTTCATAATTTTATATGTTTCTATAAGATCCCCCCTCAATCTTCTGAATTCCAATGAATATAATCCCAATCTACTCAGTCTCTCCTCATAAGCCAACCCCCTCAACTCCGGAATCAACCTAGTGAACCTCCTTTGCACCCCCTCCAGTGCCAGTACATCCTTTCTCAAGTAAGGAGACCAAAACTGCACACAGTACTCCAGGTATGGCCTCACCAGCACCTTGTACAGCTGCAACATAACCTCTCTGCTTTTTATTTCAATCCCTTTAGCACTGAAGGACAAAATTCCATTTGCCTTCCTAATTACTTGTTGTACCTGCAGACCTACCTTCTGTGATTCATGCACAAGGACACCCAGGTCCCTCTGCATAGCAGCATGCTGCAACTTTTTACCATTCAAGTAATAATCCTTTTTACTATTACTCCTACCAAAATGTATGACTTCACATTTATTTACATTGTATTCCATCTGCCAGACCTTTGCCCACTCACTCAATGTATCTATGTTCCTCTGCAAAGTTTCACAGTCCTCTGCACACTTTGCTTTGCCACTCATCTTAGTGTCATCTGCAAACTTTGACACCTTACACATGGTTCCCAGCTCCAAATCATCTATATAAATTGTAAATAATTGCGGTCCCAACACTGATCCCTGAGGCACACCACTAGTCACTGACTGCCAGCTGGAATAGCACTCATTTATCCCCACTCCTTGCTGCAGGGGAGAGCGAGCCCAGTGCAGGGGAGAGTGAGCCCAGTGCAGGGGAGAGTGAGCTAAAGCTCAGCTTGGAGTGACTGCAGTTCCACAGCTTAAGAAAGGACTGTAATGTTTGACTTTTTAACTTATTTCTTTAATTTTCTACTTTTACACTGAGAAGAAACTGTAGTGCTTGACTGTAATGTTTGTCTTTTAAACTTATTTCTCTATTTGTCTATTTTAGTACCAAAGATTTTGAAACTAGGTATCTTTGTACATAAGATGGTACCGGGAATGACGACATTGTACACTTTTCACTGTACTCTTCTACCCGACCCTTGAGTACGTATGACAATGAAACCTAAATCAAATGAATCAAATTAAATTTAATAATACCTTTCCAATTGCAGGGCAAGTGGTTGGAGTCTATATGGCAGATTTCACTTCAGTAATGTTGTGCAGTTCTGATGTGCCACAATCAATCATAGAATCCTACAGTGGAGAAAGAAGCTATTTGCTGCATTGTACCCTGTCTGGCTCTGATAGAGACCCAATTACACCCAGTCCCCACTCATTGCTGCAAAACCCTGGAAAATATTGCCCTCAAGTACTTAACAGATAATGTTTTGAAAATTTTAATTGAATCTCCTTCCACTCATTCAGGCCACACATCTCAGCTGAGAATACAATGTGGAGAAAACACGTTTCCTCCTCTCTCTTATTTCTTTTGCCAATCACCTGAGTTAAAGGTTCAGATTTAAAGCTGTCAATGTGAGGCAATAAATCTGTTTTTTTTCCTCAATAGATGCTGGAACTGTTGAGCATTGTAGGTGGGTCTGGAAGTGTTAAAACTGAGGAGTGTCCCAAACACTACCCAAAATGTTGATATTAAATAGATTTGTGGGCAGAACAATTATGGATCTCAAAGGAGTGAGAGATAACACTTAGGACCTCACAAAGTCTCTGCAATTACATCAACCATGTCCATGCAAACATCAATTAGCTGCTATGATGCAATAAGCCATATTTTGTTAACTGCAAGAGACTTTCTAGTTAAACCAAGAAGTGTGTTCTCTTCCCCACACGGAATAAAACAGGGTCAGACATTACACCTGATGAAGGAGCAGTGATCTGAAAGCTTGTGATTTCAAATAAACCTGTTGGACTATAGCCTGGTGTTGTGCAACTTCTGACCTTGTCCACCCCAGTCCAACACAAGCACCTCCACATCATAGATAAAGCAAACCCTGTATTTTCCTACACTTCATGAGGATGGCGGCAGAAACTTCCATCTTGAGCAGTAGCTCATACCATGTAGTGAACTGGGCATGGCCGTACAACTTTGTGGGCAGCGATGTGGATCTGATTTAATTATAACACATTGCAAGCAATGACGTGAGATCTTTAGACTTGGCTTGAAGTCACCTACTCATACAGCACAGGGAAGAGCCGAAGATTGAAGTACCCTTTGGAGAAAAAACACATGACAATCCTCAACAGGGTCAAATATTCTAGTGAATGGGAAAAGCAGTACTGACCTGGTAAGAGACATGCTGCAAGAAGAGGGTTAGCAATTCCTTGGAGAAAGAGAATCAATAAGTGTAAAGCGGATGCAGGATGCATTCAGAGTTGGTGATCTGTGTGAGCAGAGCGGTTCCAAGTTCTGTGATGTATGAACAGGCATCCAAGACCTCCGAGGTAAAGCTTAAATACCCTGGAGAGCCAGGGGAAACTTAAAAACGGTGCTGTAATCTGATCTGCAAAAACAAAACGTGAAAAAAAGAGTTACAGCTCAGATTAACCATCATGGCCATCATGAGCTGACACCGTGAAGCATAACTACAGAAACGGAAGTAAAAAAATCACAAAAGAAATATTAATCCAAGGTCACAGATCAGGACATCACGAAGTCAGTAATTAAAGCGATAAAGTTGGGAAAATTAAAAGCCTAAGTAGACCTTAGGTGGTGGAAAAGATGGGAGATTCTTCTTGAGAGCTGTGATAAAGGCATGAATCATATTTTTAAACTGCAAGGTGATGATATCATTCAATCAAACTACAATTAAAGTAGTAATTATTAATTAAAGTTGCAAACATTGAGATTCGTATAGTGAAGTGGCCAAAAAGATGGTAATCCTTTATTTTACCCATGAAGTGTGGGACTCTTTTAAACTCAGAGAGAGAAAGCGTTGAAAGACATGAGCATATTTTTGTGCTTAGGAAACTCAAAGATTGATTTTAGCTTATTAAAACATTAAGATTGGAAAGCTTTTACACAGTGCACTGAGGTCAAATGTAACTATAATCTCTCCTGGAAAATGAAAAGCAGTTAAGGAATTAAGTTACCTTCGTGCAAAGATGCAGTTTATGAAAATTCCATACCAGAAGTGTTTGTTTCAAACTCTATAAATTATTAGAGGAGGGGAAGTCTAAGATCTCAGTTGTGTGAATATTCCATGGAAAAGGTGTCAGAGTTCATAGACTGGAACAAAAAAAGAACCAGTTAAGCCAAACCCATAGATTTATAACAAATAGAAATGTATCTGGTTCTTGAGCAACTTCAAAGTGATTGAAACAAGAAAACATAGAAAATAGGAACAGGAGTAGCCTACTCCACCTTTCAATATAATCATGCCTGATCATTCACTTCTGTACCCTATTCCTGCTTTCCCCTTTCGATTCCCACAGCCCTAACAACTATACTTAACCCTGTCTTGAAAATGTAAATATTTTGACCTCAACTGTTTCTGTGACAGAGAATTGCACGGCTCACCACTCACTGGGTAAAGGAACTTCTATCATCCCAGTCCTAAATGACCTATCCCATATCCTTACACTGTGACCCTTCGATCTGGACTTCCTGGTCATTGGAAGTATTTATCCTGTCTAGTCCTGTTAGAATTCTGTGTGTTTTTAGGAGATCTCCCCTTATTCTTCTAAACTCTAATGAATCTAGTCCTAATCACTGTAGTCTCTCAAATAGTGGTTAGAACATGAACTTAACACAATTGCAACACCATATACATGTGACTTCAGACCTACTATCCTGTTGGCAACCATGCTCATCCTGCAGGTCTCAGCATCCATAAAACTAATTGCAGTCTCCATCTCCATTCTGAAATCTTACAGACCAGAATTGCCAGTGAAATATCAATGCTTTAATACCAGTGTTGTACAAAAGAAGCCACAAGCCATTGCAATGATATTGGGTCTCTAATTAGGAGGGGTACAGTGATTCTAATGTAAAAATATATGAAACAGCTCCAGAATCAAATTCTAGCTGAATCTTTATCCAGACATTATACTGTTAGTTACTTTTAGAGATTTTTTTTTTAAATTCAATGTTTAATTGCAAAATATAAGACTATTTGGGTAGAATGAGTTGGTTAACTATTTCTCGTCAGAGTCATATAGCCATAGGGCTGTGCAGCGTGGAAACAGACCCTTCGGTCCAACTCATTCATGCCGACCAGACATCCTAAATTAATCTAGTCCTGTTTGCTAGGATTTGGCCCATATCCCTCTAAACCCTTCTTATTCAAGTACCCATTCAGATACATTTTAAATGTTGTAATTGTACCCACTTCCTCCACTTCCTCTGGCAGCTCATTCCATCCATGCACCACCTGCTGTGTGAAAATGTTACCCATTAGGTTCCTTTAAATCTTTCTCTTCTCACCTTAAACCTATGCCTTCAAGTTTTGGACTCCTCTACCCTGGGAAAAAAATCCCTTGGCTATTCACCCTATCCATGTCCCTCGTGATTTTATAAATGTCTGTAAGGTCACTCCTCAGTCTCCGATGCTCCAGGGAAAATAGCCACAGCCTATTCAGTCTCTCCTTATAACTCAAACTCTCCAGTCCTGGTGGCATCCTTGTAAATCTTTTTTAGACTCTCCCCAATTTAATAATATCCTTTCTATAACAGGGTGACCAGAACTGTAAGCAGTGCTCTAAAAGTGGCCTCACCAATATCATGTACAACCGCAACATAACATCCCAATTCTTATACTCAATGGTCTGTACAAAGAAGGCAAGCATGCTAAATGGCTTCTTTACCACATTGTCTACCTGTGACACAACTTCCAAATATGCTGAACAGATAATATAGATGCTCTGATTGGAATGCTTAATCAGTAGTCCGAAGATTGTCAATGTGCACATTCCATATCTTATTCCAATTCAATTCATATTATTCAAAAGGTCTTCCAATAACAAATCTTCTAATCTCAGGTGCATAAAGTGAGACTGGAGGAAAAGCTGCAATGCAATACATATCTTCCCTAAATCCTTAAAATGAATACCACTGGTGAATTAACTGCTCACCGATATTAGTCATGTCTGAGGGTGTGTCGAGAGAGTTAACTCTCTTTTGAAGTTGTTTGAAAGATACATGATCCCCAGAATAAGGAAATGGCTTCAGACAGTTATCTCTCTGTGAGGTGTGCACTCTTCCATAACAGTACCCATCAAGACACATGGCAGTCTTGACAGTCAGACCTTAACAGTTTATTCAATAGGCTAAAATTTGTTTGAAATGTGTTTGATGTGTTTGGTTCAAAACTTTGATTCAGAAATTAAAGAAGTTAAATGTGACCTGAAGCTAATTCATGTCAACATATGCAATGATTTGCCTTTATAGAGCACCTTCGATCTACTGTAACATTCAAAGACATCTCACAGAGGCAGAATCAAGCAAAATTCAACACATTGCCCATAAGAAAATGGTAGGGCAAAAAGCATGGTCAAGAGATAGATTTTTGACATGAGTAATGTGAGGTAATGAGGTGGAAAGGCAGAGAGATGAAGAAGTCAAAGGAGAGAATATCTGAGTTTTGGAATTTGGCAACTGAGAGCATGATCAATCATTATTTTCACAGCACCGACATTTATTGTCCAATTAATACTGGGTACTTTCAAGCAGAGGTTACTATCTGTATGTTCCTGCTTTAAGGTTATAGAATCATGGAGACATAGAGATCTACAGCACAGAAAAAGGCCGTTTAGCCCATCAAGCCTGCGCTGGTCAAAAACAAGCACCTAACTATTCTAACCCCATTTTCCAGCACTTGGCATCTTGCTCTGAATGTCTTGGCATTGGGAGCGCACATCTCATTACTTCTTAAATGTTATGAGTGTTTCTGCCTCTACCACCCTTATAGGCAGTTAAAATTGCTACAATTTTCAAAAGTTAATGAATAGAAAATCACAGCCAAGAATATGCAAACTTAACTGATGCACACTCCCAAAATGGATCAGAGACGGAGGGATGGGAAACATATCCTTTGTTGAGTTTGTTAATTAAAGATTCAGGTTTCAAACTCATTTGGGCAGATAATATTGCTGTTGAATTGTCCACCTGCTTTTTGAAACTTTCACTTTAAAGAGAAATAAAAATTAGACAATCTGGTTTCTGCATAGGTGGTACTTCAATTCCTCGACAAAATAGAAATGATTGGCTAGTTCCGCGGTCAATTATTCTGGGCGATTGCACTTCTGGATGTGACCGTGATTAATTCAAGTCACATGACACCAGGTTATAGTCTAAAACATTTATTTAAAATCACAAGCTTTCAGAGTGCTGCTCCTTCACCGCCCAATGAAGGAGCAGTACTCCGAAAGCTTGTGATTTTAAATAAATCTGTTGGACTATAACCTGACGTTGTGTGGCTTTTGACTTTGTCCATCCCAGTTCAACAGCAACATCTCCACATCATGACCGGGATTAATGTTATACATGCATTTAAACTCTATAACTTTTTGTTGGAGAATTAGTTTTTTTATTGGTAGAAGGTGCTTTCTGATCCTGACATATAACTGCTTTGAAATAGATTGTTTCAACTGTTTATACTGTCTGAAATAAATGTAGTTGCTATTTGCTGACTGTAGTTTCTGTTGATTGTACACTATAAGACTTGCCAATATTAGGTTCCCTGCCTGAAACTCAGTGCTGCCAACAGAAGGTCTGATATTTAGCTATTAAGAGTGACCAGCTTTACGTTGGAGTGACAAATTGAACAAATCTTGCAGCATGTAATGGTTATATTGCTGGCTTAATAATCCAGAAAATATGAGTTCAAGTCTTGTCATAGAAATTTGACAATTGGCATTTTGCTGATACAAAACAAATTTAAACATTTATTTTCAATTTCCTTCCAAACTTAAAACATGAAAATAAGCCACTCTGCCTTTATATGCCTCTTCTAATTACTACAGAGAGATGTCATTGGCTTAATAGCTTGTTCCTTGTTGCAACACATATGACTCCTGATTAATAATACATAACTTAAGGAAATAAAGGTAAAGTTACCATAGCCCCAGAGGGCTACTGTCCTATTTGAGAGAGACAGAGAGAGTGGTCTATAGTGGTTTGATCTGAGGGTCACCATGCCTTAGGCAAGGGGAAAGGATGAGAAGGGCTGGTCCGATGGTAATGGGTTATCGTTGATATTTGCTTACAAAGGCAGGACTTTCACAGTGACCTCAGCTGGTGCAGGCACTGAACCCATGCCATTGGCATCACTCGCCAGCCATCCAGCCAACTGAACAAACCAACGCCATTGGAGAAGTATAATCAACATTGTTAATGTTTTTATCATCCTATTAACATTGTTTGTAGTTTATTTTTTCATTGGATGTGGACATTGCTGGCGAGGCCCACAGTTATTACCCATCTCTAATTTCCCTTGAACTGAATGGTTTGCCTGCCATCGAGGGCAGCTAAGAGTCAATCACATCACTGTGGTTGTCAAATACACAGCAAACCAGCACCGCAGGTCTCGTTCCCAAAGGGTAATAGCCAGATGGGTTTTTTTGCAGCAACTGATGACAGTTGTCATGGTGACCATTATAAAGCTTAGCATTCAATTTCAGATGCTATTAATTGAATTTAAATTCCACCAGCTGCCACGATGGGATCTGAGCACACGTCCACTGAAGTATTTAGCCTTTGAGACCACTAGGCCAGTGACATGTTCACTACTCTCTGATCACCACATGCAAAGCTCAGTTATGCACTTGTCATTGTCTGCTTTTCCGTGTCTTATACTGGGGCAAAGAGCTTTGCTTCCAGCTGTCACATAATGCCTGCCTTGCCATCTGATTTCACTTCAAGGCTGGTGACAAACGCAGCGTTGCCTTTGTGGGAAACCACTTTCATTGAATTTTAACACGGTTTGTCATGTTCATAAAGAGCTAGAATAAAAATAGAAACAATAGCAGAAATTGCCAGAAAAGCTCAGCAGGTCTGGCAGTATCTGTGGAGAGAAATCAGAGTTAACGTTTTGGGTCCAGTGACCCTTCCTCAGAGCTCAACTTCTTTGAATTCTGAGGAAATGTCACTGGACCTGAAACATTAACTTTGATTTCTCTCCACAGATACTGCCAAACCTGCTGGGCTGTTCCAGCAATTTCTGTTTTTGATTCAGATTTCCAGCATCTGCAATTCTTTTGTCTTTTGGTTAGAAAAAAAAAGACTTGAAATTTTATTGTAACTTCCATAATTTCTGAATGTTGTAAACCTCTTTATACTGAAGGACATTTAAAATGAAGTCTATTTTAATGAATTTATTTTTATTTTTAGTGCCTTTGGTTAACAAAAACATATCAATCTCAGTTTCAAATTTAACCATTGACCTAACATTAATTGCTGTTTGCGAAAGATTTCCAGATGCTTTCCATCCTTGCAATGAGTCCATGTCTGTCACATCCTATTATATGAAACTATTATCAGATACTCACAGAGGGTTTCCTATTTTCACAGTGCTCATCTAAATAATCTACAATAATGCTCTGCTGGGGGAAGAAAAGTCTCTTGTCATCTAACCTTTGCATTTCACATTTGCCTGGATTTCTGATAGTATTCTTTTCTTCCGTTGCTTGTGAAAACAATGCTAGTCATGAATTCACCTGAAATATTGAGAACTCCGTGGAGTGTCATATTCAAATGAGCAGAGGCAGCATATCGACTTTGCAAAATTATCCAACGTTGCAGCTTTCAAGTGCTTGCTTCATTCAATTGCAATTGTGTCATAGTACTATTGAGCAAGTAGCAAGCCTCACCTGGAAAAGAAAAATGGTTTCACAGAAGGAAATATGATTTTACTGTGCTTTGGTCTGTATAAATTATATGCAACCATGCTGGTGCTTATATTTCACTGCATTAAATGGTTAGCAGGAGCCCTCCCAATGTGCAGGGATCCCCAACGTGTTTTTCCTCTTGAGTAAGTGGCAAATCCATTGACTGGGGCAAGTTAGGGGAGATTGGCTTGTTCTTGATACATGACCAGCGAATCACCAACAACTGGGGGGTTACAAGGACGTTGAGAAGTGAGATTGCAAGTTCATTGTTCTGGCAGTTATGCTATAGGCGATCTCCGCTTCTGACCAGACTACCTGGTGACAGGCAGAACATGGAAAAAGGAGGGGACAAAAAAAAAGTGAAAAAGAGCTGCAACTAAATAACATCAATCAACTTCAGGCCAACTTAATTTATGTGTCTCAAATGTGGAAGGGCCTGCCACTCATGAGTAAGCTTCTACTGCCACAAAGAATAATGTTCAATCCAGACATGACAGACACTCTGGGTGCAGCCAATCATTTTCTCGAGATATTTGGATGTCAGCAGCATGATGTTTTAAGATATTAATTTCATGGCTGGCCTTTATGCTTTGATGTGTCAGAGAGTTTCACAATCCTATGATCCACTGGCTAAATCAAATATACAGTTGGGACACACAGCACAAGTGCTCCCATGTTTGATTCTGACTTGTGTTGGATAAAACAATCTCAGTTATCTCAGGTGGAAGCAGAAGGATTGCCTCAATATCTCTTGGTGAAACAAAAGTCAATTGCAGCTCCCCATTGTTTTTTGTTTATTGCTGCCCAGTACAGCATATTTGATTGGCAACAACGTTTTTTGTTCATTTCCACAGCCTGTTATTTGAGTTCTGCTTGGTCACAGCAGGAAGATTTGTAGGCACCTGTCAGCCAATTGCTTTCAACACCACACAAGTTGAAAGAAGGAAGCAAGTCTTCTGTCATGTTTCCATGCTTGATTGCCCTGTTACTACTATCTGGAGGCAAAGTTGGGTGCATAGTGTCACTAAATGTATATCTCATCCAACATTCAAATCCATAACCTTCAAAGGGAACATTGCACAGTGACCAAGTATAGTGAGATATTAAACCAACTCTAACAGCTATATATAGCAACATTACTATAGTAAAACATCCCAAGACGCCTCACTGCTGTGATATCAAACAATAGTCAGTTGGCAATACAAAATGTAAGCAATGCTGAAGAAGACACAAATACAGAGAATTCTGGAAAAACTCAACAGCTCTGGCAGCATTCCTGAAGGGAGAAACAGAGTTAGTGTTTCGAGTCTGGTATGGCTTCTTCAGAACTTTGGGAAAGAAGACTTGCTGTTGAAGATTTTCATCTCGCACTTGTCAGGGTAGATAAATCTGTTGACAGAGTCCTGAGTATACTCTGAACATAATTATGGGATATGGTTCTGTGATTGGCAGCAGTTACTGAATGATCCCAAATGCTAAGCATGACATGAATAACCAATTCGAGCTTATCAGTTGGACTCGCAATGTGGTTCACCTTTGCTTGCTAAAATTAGACATGTCCATCATGACTAATGCTAGATTCGGTTCTGCAAATGGACAGCAATTGCTGAATGATACCAAATGTGCTTAGCTTGATACTAATAGCCAATTTAAGATTAAGTGGGCTTGCAATGTTTGCTAATAATGATTAAGATTAAATGTGATTCTCCAGTTGGACAGTATTAACTAAAGGATCTCAAGTGTGCTGACATGACACTAATACCTAATCTAAAATTACCAGTCAAGGGGTGATTGGCCAGTTCAGTTGGCTGGACAGCTGGTTTGTGATGCTGAGCAATACCAACAGCATGGGTTCCATTCCTACACTGCCCGAGATCACCGTGAAGAATTCTCCTTCACAACCACCACCCTCACCCAAAGTATGGTTGTCCTAGCCTCAGAGTAAAGGCGTGACTCTTTTGAACTGAAATGACAAGGAGTTTTTTTCATCCAGAGGGTGGTTAATCTGTGGAGCTCATTATTACAGAAGGATGTAAGATCAAGTCACCTAGTGCATTTAAGACACAGGTAGATAGTTCTTGATGAGTAAAGGGAGAAGCTAGGAGAATGGGGTGAAGAAACACATTAGCCATGATTGAATGGCAGAGCAGACATAATGGGCCAAATGGCCTAATTCTGCTCCTACCTCTTTTGGGCCCTCAGTTTAAATCACCACTAGTCATCTCTCTTAAATGAGAGAGCAGTCCTATGGTCTGTTAAGGCAATAGTGACTTTACCTTTGCTAGTCAAGCTCATAATATGAGCCACAACACATGCTAAAATCTACATATAATCATCCTCTGCAGTAAGAAAGGGACAAACAGTTTGGGGGAGCTGATAGCCTAGTGGTATTATCACTGGACTGTTAATTCAGTGACCCAGGTAACATACTGGAGACCCGGGTTCAAATTCCTGCTCTGGCAAATGGTGGAAATTAAATTGAATAAATATTTTAATTAAAGAGCCTAATGATGACCATGAGTCAATTGTCAGGGAAAAGCCCATCTGGTTCACTGATGTCCTTTAGCAAAGGAAAGTGCCATCCTTACCTCGTCTGGCCTACGTATGACTCTAGACCCATAGCAATGTGGTTGACTCTAAATTGCCCCCTGGGCAATAAATGCTGCCTCGCCAGCAATGTCTTCATCACGTAAATGAATAAAGGCAAAAACAAGTACAGGTGTTGCATTACTTTTGAATTAAACTGAAGAGTTGGTGTACAATAGCTCTTTGGTGCATTTTCTCATGATAAAGTCTCAGCAAAATCAAACCGAAGGGTCTAGACCCGAAACGTCAGCCTTCCTGCTCCTCTGATGCTGCTTGGCCTGCTGTGTTCATCCAGCTCTGCACCTTGTTATCTCAGATTCTCCAGCATCTGCAGTTCCTACTATCTCTGAAACGATTTTAACCCCATTGCGAAGCCTCTTCGAAGGATGCCCCATTTCTGAAGAAGGGTCTAGGCCCGAAACGTCAGCTTTCCATCTCCTCTGATGCTGCTTGGCCTGCTGTGTTCATCCAGCTCTACACCTTGTTGTCTCAGATTCTCCAGCATCTGCAATTCCTACTATCTCTGGCAGCTAATCATGATTTGTGCACCTTTTGAAATTTGACATTCGTGCCTCTGTCCTGATCAGTGCAAGGCTAAAATTCTGACAACTTTTTTTTTTTCAGAAATGTCAAACAATATTTGATACTGAACAGGTAAGGATAATATTATGGCAGATGATCAAAAGTCTGCTCAATGGAGTAGACATCAAGAAACAGAAATTGCTAGGGGATCTCAGCAGGTCTGGCAGTATCTGTGGAGAGAAAGCAGAGTTAACGTTTCGGGTCCATTGACCCTTCTTCAGATCTGCAATATTAACTCTGCTTTCTCTCGACAAATGGTGTCTGACTTGGTGAGCTCTCTCAACAATTTCTGTTAATTGTTTCTGATTTTTTTTTTGTTTAGTCATCAAGAATCATCTAAATGAATGAGGAAGACATAGAGAGGAATAGAGGTTTAGAGAGAGAGAATTTGAGCAAAAGCAGCTGAAACACTGGCCATCGATAGCAGAGTAATGAAAATTGTAGATGCACTAGTAGAGATCAGAAGAATATACTGTCCTCTGCTGTGGCTCTATGCCTGAGTTCAATTTGACCCTTAATTGATTGGTCTCCTCCTTGAAAAATGGCTTATTTGCTGAGGCAGTAAACTGCTGTTCATTAATGTGTATTGTAACCAGGTTTGTGATATTCAAGAGACGAGAAAGCAAAACTGAAAAGTAGATGCACAATTTTATTTTTCTTTCACTATTTCTATCAGCTCAGGGCGAATTTGAATTGCTGTTTCACTGTCATGTGAACTGGGTGATCAGCAGTTGAATTCTGTAGAATGGAACTGGTACAGAGATGGGTCTGGGAAGTTATGTTGGCCAAACCATCAGCCCAAAACCGACATAATCCAAAAATGTTTCCGTGTTTATTGATTTTACTCACAGTTTGTCACTTATTGATGGGGGGACAGGATGTGTTGGGAGTTGGTTTACTTGTTACAAAAGTCTCAGCCTCTGACCTGCTATTCTTGCTCCAGTAGTTATGTGGCTGGTCCAGCCGAACAGTCAAGAGTGATTCCAAAATGTTAAGAAAGTATTCAATGATGGCACTTATTAATTTCAAGGAGATGTGGCAAGCCCCTCTTTCTGGGAATGGTCATTGCCTGGTATATGTGTGGCATAACCATTAATATGTACTACATAGGAGTGCTCAATTGACATTTGCAGCTCTTACCAGAGCATTGAAATGATGTTCAAAACTTAAATTAATGAGCTTATATCTAGCCAACTAGGCAAGAGAGGAGAGGCATTGAAGACCATAAGAAATAGAAACAGGAGTAGGCCATTTGGCTCTTCGGACCTGCTCCATCATTCAATAAGGTCATGGATGATCTGACATTTCTCATATCCAATTTCCTGCCCTTCCCCTAATCCTTAATTCCCATACTGATCAAGATTCTCTGGTTGGTTCGCTTACCGAGCTGGTTCGTTGGTTTGCAGATGTTTCATTACCCTGCTGGGTAACATCATCAGTGCAGCCTCCGATGAAGCATTGTTGTGTTTTCCTGCTTGTTACTTAAACTCTGGGGTCCATTGGAGTTGATTACCTCATTTCTGGTTTTTCTTTGCAGTGGTGTGTATATAGGGTCTAATTCCAAGTGTTTATTGATGGCGTTCTTGGTGGAGAACCAGACTCTAGGAATTCCCGTGCTGGTCTCTGTTTGGCTTGTCTTCGGATCCTGACGTTGTTCCAATTGAACTGTGGTCCTCCTTGTCTGTGTGCATGGGGACGAGTAAGTATTGGTTGCATCAGAGGAGCAGGAAAGTTGACATTTCGGGTCGAGTGGGCAACGTGAATGAAGAATAAGGAATGATATTTTTGTAAAAAAGGCAGTAATATGAGGGGGCTTGACAAGTAGGATATTGATGGGATGTCTTCCCTTGTGGAAAAATCTTGGACTGGGGGCCACAATTTGAAATTCAGGAACATTTTTCTTCTTTTGATTTGGACATTAATTGTCCATACCTAGTTACTTTTGAGAAGGTGATGGTGAGCTGCCTTCTTGAACTGCTGCAGTCCATTCTCGTCAATGTTAGTGGAGGATTCACTGACAGTAATGTCATTGATGTCAAAGGAAGATGGTTAAATTCTCTTATTAGAGATAGTCATTGCCTGGTACTTCTGAGCTCCAAATTTTACTTGTTACTTTTCAGCCCAAACTTGGTAATTGTACAGATCTACGCTCGGATCACACCAAACATCTGCACCTCCCAGTCGTGAACCATTTCAACACCCCCTCCCACTCCTTGGATGACATGTCCATCCTGGGCCTCCTGCAGTGCCACAATGATGCCACCTGAAGATTGCAGCATCTCATATTTCACTTGGGAACCCTGCAGCCCAATGGTATCAATGTGGACTTCACAAGCTTCAAAATCTCCCCTCTCCCGACCGCATCCCAAAACCAGCCCAGCTCAGCTTGTACCCGCCTCCCTAACCTGTCCTTCCACTTATCCACTCCTCCCACCTGAAGACCCACCCCCATCTCCTACCTACTAGCCTCATCCCGCCCCCTTGACTTGTCCATCCTCCCTGGACCAACCTATCTCCTCCCTAACCCCTCACCTACACTCACCTTTACTGGATCCAACCCCGCCTCCTTGACCTGTCTGTCTCCTCTCCACCTATCTTCTCTTTTATCCACCTTCTATCTGCCTCTCCCTTTCTCTCGATTTATTTCAGAATCCCCTTCCCCTCCCGCATTTCTGAAGAAGGGTCCAGACCCGAAATGTCAGCTTTCCTGCTCCTCTGATGCTGCTTGGCCTGCTGTGTTCATCCAGCTCTACACCTTGTTATCTCAGATTCTCCAGCATCGGCAGTTCCTACTATCAATTGTACAGATCTAACTGCTTTTGAGCATGGACTGCTTCAGTATCTGAGAAGGCACGGATGGTGCTGAACATTGTGAAATCATCAGCGAACATCCCCACTTCTGACCTTATGAAGGAGGTCATTGGTGAAGCAGCTGAAGATGGTTGGGCTAGATTGAGATGAGGAGAAGCTAATTTTTTCCTCTCTTAGAAATTCGTTAGCCTGTATAATTCTTTTATACAGCAAGCAGTGGATGATGGATCAGTACTGTGACTCTTTGATCCTTTACTAATAAATTCTGTGTCTGATTTCACCTCTCTCACTAACACCTGAAGAAGAAGTGAGGCTCCGAAAGCTTGTGTTTTCAAATAAACCTATTGGGCTATAATTCTGAGGAAGGGTAATCAGACCCGAAATGTTAACTCAGATTTTTTCTTCACAGATGCTGCCAGGCTTGCTGTGCTTTTCCAGCAACTTCTGTTTTTGTTACCTGTTGGACTATAACCTGGTGTTGTGCGATTTTGTTTTCCTTTATTCATTCACGGGATGAGGGTTTCGCTGGCTAGGCAGCATTTATTACCCATCCCTAATTGCCCAGAGGCCAGTTAAGAGTCAACCACATTGCTGTGGGTCTGGAGTCACATGTAGGCCAGATCAGATTAGGATACCAGTTTCCTTCCCTAAAGGGCATTAGTGAACCAGGTGGGTTTTTACAACATTCGACAATGGATTCATGGCCCTCATTAGACTCTTAGTTCCAGATATTTATTGAATTCAAATTCCACCATCTGTCGTGGCAGGATTTGAACCCAGATTGCCAGACCATTGTCTGGGTCTCTGGATTAACAGTCCAGCGATAACACCACTAGGCCATCTCCTCCCCATTTGCATTACTGAGCTTGTCCACCCCAGTCGAACATCGGCATCTCCACATCATGAATTTATTCAAGGCTTTTTTTTTATTGACAATGTGGTGAAGGTTTATGGGGACAAGGGTGCTTATTCAATGGTGAGACAGGCTCGAGAGACTGAATGGCCCACAGTGTCTAAACCTTGTATTTTACAAGAAGCTTTGCGACAAAGCTGCACTTTTTAATTCTCACAGTCAGAACCCTGTCTCAATAATGTTTGGCTATAAGAATCAATGGAATGAGTCATAGAATCATACAGCATGGAAACAGACTCTTTGATCCAACAAGTCCACACTAAACTAGTCCCAAACTAAACTAGTCCCACCTGCCTGTGTTTAACCCATATCCTTCCAAACCTTTCCTATTCATATAATTACCCAAGTGCTTTTTAAAATTTGTAACTGTACCTGCATCCACCATTTCCTCTGGCAATTCATTCCACACACGTACCACTCTCTGGATAAATAAATTGCCCCTCGTGTCCTTTTTAAATCTTTCTCCTCTCGTCTTAAAAATATGCCCTCTAGTTTTGAACTCGCCCAACATTGGGAAAGTCCCTTGTCATTCACCTTATCTATGCCCCTCATGATTTTATAAACTGGTCACCTCTCAACCTCCTATGCTGCACTGAAAATATCTGCCTTTCCAGTCTATTTTTATGTCTTGAAGCCTCCATTCCTGTCAATATCCTGGTAAGTCTTTTCTGAATTGAAAGAGGTGCACAGAGGCCGGTATCCTGTCTCCTTTATTTACTTGTGCAAAGTACACTGTCTGTGGCATAGTCAACATGCAACCGAGCCCAGGGTTTGTCTGGCTATTCCCATGAATGTGGGGGCACTGTTGGTGGCAACTTTTGTCCTTAATAGTAATGCGCCACCAACACAGCCATGTCTGCATCCAACCCTGACCACCCAGACATAGCTTCTTGCTAAAATTTTCACCTTGGAAACCCCTGGATGCCCCTGGTGGGGTTTAACCAGTAACTGATGACAACCTTTACTCGGGACAATCATCCTTGCTCCCCGTACACACACTCACGCACACGCACACACACACTCTCATGCACATGCACACGCGCACACCCACACACACGCACACAATGAATCTACAGGATGGATTTGCAGATTTGCAGATTTATTCTATTTTGTTCAAAAAGCACACAATTTATAGGCAGTCAGTCAAGGTGGTGTTTTATAAATTCCTACTTTAGAAATAAAACCAGTCTGGCTCCAAACCAAAATGCAAACAGATTCTAAAATCAAG
Source organism: Rhincodon typus (assembly GCF_021869965.1). Lineage (NCBI taxonomy): Eukaryota > Metazoa > Chordata > Chondrichthyes > Orectolobiformes > Rhincodontidae > Rhincodon > Rhincodon typus. The sequence goes on from NC_063345.1 coordinate 7,433,044, forward strand.
GCCTCACACTAACATGCATTGTCTGATCTAAAATGTCACCTCTTCTTTACACTAATAAAACCTTTAGTCCTCTCAGGGCAGTGATTTAAGAACAAAGAACAAAGATCAAAGAAAATTACAACACAGGAACAGGCCCTTTAGCCCTCCAAGCCTGCGCTGATCCAGATCCTCTATCTAAACCTGTCACCTATTTTCCAAGGATCTGTATCCCTCTTCTCCCTGCCCATTCATGTATCTGTCTAGATACATCTTAAATGATGCTATCGTGCACGCCTCTACCACCTCCGCTGACAATGTGTTCCAGGCACCCACCACCCTCTGCTTGAAGAACTTTCCACGCATATCTCCCTTAAACTTTTCCCCTCTCACCTTGAAATCGTGACCCCTAGTAATTGAGTCCCCCACTCTGGGAAAAAGCTTCTTGCTATCCACCCTGTCTATACCTCTCATGATTTTGTAGACCTCAATCAGGTCCCCCCTCAACCTTTGTCTTTCTAATGTAAATAATCCTAATCTACTCAACTTCTTCTCATAGCCAGCGCCCTCCATACCAGGCAACATCCTGGTGAATCTCTTCTGCACCCTGTCCAAAGCATCCACATCCTTTTGGTAATGTGGCGACCAGAACTGTACACAGTATTCCAAATGTGGTCGAACCAAAGTCCTATACAACTGTAACATGACCTGCCAACTCTTGTACTCAATACCCCGCCCAATGAATGAAAGCATGCCATATGCCTTCTTGACCACTCTATTGACCTGCGTTACCACCTTCAGGGTACAATGGACCTGAACACCCAGATCTGTCTGTGCAGCAATTTTCCACAGGGCTTTTCCATTTACCACATAGTTCGCTCTTGAATTGGATCTTCCAAAATGCATCACCTCGCATTTGCCTGGATTGAACTCCATCTGCCATTTCTCCACCCAACTCTCCAATCTATCTATATTCTGCTGCATTGTCCGACAGTCCCCTTCACTATCTGCTACTCCACCAATCTTAGTGTCATCTGTAAACTTGCTAATCAGACCATCTATACCTTCCTCCAGATCATTTATGTATATCACAAACAACAGTGGTCCCAACACGGATCCTTGTGGAACACCACTGGTCACAGTTCTCCATTTTGAGAAACTCCCTTCCACTACAACTCTCTGACTCCTGTTGCCCAGCCAGTTCTCTGTCCATCTAGCTAGTACACCCTGGACCCCATGCGACTTCACTTTCTCCATCAGCCTACCATGGGGAACCTTATCAAACGCCTTACTGAGGTCCATGTATATGAAAGCTACAGCCTTTCCCTCGTCTATCAACTTTGTCACTTCCTCAAAGAATTCTATCAAGTTGGTAAGACATGACCTTCCCTGCACAAAACCATGCTGCCTATCACTAATAAGCCCATTTTCTTCCAAATGTAAATGGATCCTATCCCTCAGTATCTTCTCCAGCAGCTTCCCCACCACTGACGTCAGGCTCACCGGTCTATAATTACCTGGATTATCCTTGCTACCCTTCTTAAACAAGGGGACAACATTAGCAATTCTCCAGTCCTCCGGGACCTCACCCGTGCTCAAGGATGTTGCAAAGATATCTGTTAAGGCCCCAACTATTTCCTCTCTCGCTTCCCTCAGTAACCTGGGATAGATCCCATCCGGACCTGGGGACTTGTCCACCTTAATGCCTTTTCGAATACCCAACACATCCCCTCTCCTTATGCTGACTTGACCTGGAGTAATCAAACATCTATCCCTAACCTCAACATCCGTCATGTCCCTCTCCTCAGTGAATACCGACGCAAAGTACTCATTAAGAATTTCATTTATTTTCTCTGACTCCTCGCATAACTTCCCTCCTTTGTCCTCGAGTGGGCCAACCCTTTCTCTAGTTACCCTCTTGCTCCTTATGTATGAATTTCAAAGGAATTCAGGGATTTACAAATACATATTAGTCAATTTAATTCTTCTAACTGGCTAAATATTTAACAGCATCTTGGGTTGTTTAGTACATCCTCATCAGTGGTGTGACCCTTTGCTCTTTTACTTATAAATTCTGTGTCTGATACCACCTGTCTCACTAACACCTGAAGGACTAAGACTCTGAAAGCTTGTGTTTTTAAATAAACCTGATGGACTCTAACTTGATGTCGGAAGATTTCTGACCTTGACAACACCAGACCAACATCGGCACACCCACATTATGTTTGAAGCCGAGTTAGGCTTTACTTGTCGGAGCTTCTGCATGGTTACATCCTTAATCCCACTTACCAAATGATCTCTCAGCATCTCATTCAGGGTTAACCCAAAATCAGATACCACTGCCGGTCATCTTAATTTCATCAAAAATCCCAATACGGATTCCCTGGTTCTCTAACAGCCAAATAAAACTGATAGTGTCCCAGAATTAGAGGAATTTTGGGGTCATAATATTCCTTCACCAACTCCATCAACTCTTGGAAAGTTTCAGTGTCTGGTGCCTCTGGGAAAATTAACCTCCTGATGAGTAAAATTGCTGCCGGTCCACATGCAGTCAGAAGGATTACTCAATGCATTTCATCTGCCCTAATATCATTTGCCCAGAAGAAAAATATTGCATTTCCACATACTGGGCCCAGTCTTCAACAGCAGGATCAAACAGGTCAACGTTCCCAAATAAAAACAGAAATGCTTACCCCAAATCCAAGATGACTATTACAAGTGAATGTTCTGCAGGCGTGTACTGTTATTTTTTCCCTATTGCCACTGAAATAACTGCACAGAGGCTGGTATCCCATCACCAAGTCACCCTTTATTTACTTGTGCACAGTACACTCAGCCAGCTCAGAGTGAGTCCAGTGAACTGAGGAGATTCTAAGCTCCTGCTTATATTGGTCATCCATGGCTTTCCTGATTGGCCCAGGTTAACAACCCCACTCAAAGACCTCATAGACAATGAGGTCAGCCTGGCTCCAATCACTACACGAACCCTCTCCAGTTTAATGGTATCCTTCCCATAAGAGGGCAACTAGAGTAGGACTCAGTACTCCAGAAGAGGCCTCATCAATGTCCTATACAATCTTAACATGATGTCGCAACTCCTACACTCAAAGGCCTGAACAATGAAGGCAAGCATGCTAAACGCCTTCTTAACCATCCTGTCTACATAGAACATAGAACATAGAACAGTACTGCACAGTACAGGCCTGTCGGTCCACGATGTTGTGCCGAACTTTTACCCTAAACCTAAGGTCTATCTAACCTCCACCCCTACCTTATACTATCATCTATATGCCTGTCTAATAGCCACTTAATTGCCCCTAATGAGGCCGACTCCACTACCCTCTCCAGCAATGCATTCCACGCCCCGAACACTCTCTGAGTAAAGAACCTACCTCTGACGTCTCCCCGATACCTACCTCCACTCACTTTAAAACTATGCCCCCTCATAATAGCTACTTCCATGCTCGGAAAAAGTCTCTGGCTGTCCATTCTATCTATACCTCTGATCATTTTGTACACCTCTATCAAGTCACCTCTCATCCTTCATCGTTCTGAAGAGAAAAGCTCTGGCTCTCTCAACCTTTCCTCATAAGACCTTCTCTCCGTTCCAGGCAACATCCTTGTAAATCTCTTCTGCACCTTTTCCAACGGTTCCACATCTTTCCTGTAATGAGATGACCAGAACTGGACACAATACTCCAGATGTGGCCGAACCAGGGTTTTGTATAGCTGGAGCATAACTTCACGGCTCTTGAACTCAATCCCTCTATTAATGAAAGCTAACACACCATACGCCTTTTTAACAACTCCATCCACCTGGGTGGCAGCTTTCAGGGAACTGTGAACATGAACCCCAAGCTCCTCCACACTGCCAAGAATCTTTCTGTTAACCCTGTATTCTGCTTTCAAATTTGTCCTTCTAAAATGAGTCACCTCACAATTTTCAGGGTTAAACTCCACCTGCTACTTCTCAACCCAGCTCTGCATCCTATCATTGTCCCTTTGTAACCTAGAACAGCCCTCCGCACTATCCACAACTCGACCCACCTTCGTATCGTCTGCGAACTTACTAATACACCCTTCCACTCCTACATCCAAATCATTTACAAAAATCACAAATAGAAGTGGATCCAGAACAGATCCTTGTGGTACACCACTCGTAACTGAGCACCATGCTGAATATTTTCCATCCACTACCACCCTTTGCCTTCTGAGGGACAGCCAATTCTGAATCCAATCTGCCACATTTCCCCCTATCCCATGCCTCTTTACTTTCTGCATGAGCCTACCATGGGGAACATTATCAAACGCTTTAATTATATCCACGTAAACCATATCCACTGCTCTACCTTCATCCACGTGTTTGGTCACCTCTTCAAAGAATTCAATAAGGTTTGTGAGGCATGATCTACCCCTCACAAATCCATGCTGACTATCACGAATCAAACTGTGCCTTTCCAAGTGATCATAAATCCTATCTCTCAGGGCCCTTTCCAATAATTTACCCACCACTGAAGTAAGACTAACTGGCCTGTAATTTCCTGGTTATCCCTACCAGTGACACATATTTCAAAACTATGTACCTGAATCCTAGATCTCTCTTCTGCAACACTACCCAGGGCCCTACCGTTAATGATAAAAGTCCTGCCCTTGTTTGCTTTACCAAACTGCAATACTTCACATTTATCCAAATTAAAGTCCATCTGATTTTCAGAAATCTTCAGTAATGATTGCACCCAATTCCAAAGTACTTTGTTTTTTCTGCACACTGACTGTCACTTTTAAAATATGAATTTAAACATCGTTATGGAAAGCTGCTGCAATTTACTTTTGCCTTTGAAGCAAAATTACTTATTTTCAGATCAGATTCACTGCTGGAAGGAGAAGACAATGAATGAGCTTTTCAGGAAAATTGTTATGTTTATGTGTTATTTATAAACACGTGAAGAAATAGCTTTTGCACAGGTGCATAAATCCACCGACAATATTTCAATCCTTCAGCTGCTAATAGAATCGTACACTTCATATTGTGAAATACTGGCATGGTAAAGCACTTCATTAAAATAATGACTCTTGGTTTATATATCCCTGCAAATTCAGTTGACTCCTGTGTTCTGAATCACCACAAGAAGTGTCAATTGTGCAAGGCTGATCTGAAATCTGCAGAGGACATCAGCAATATCTGCTAGTGATTTTTATGAATTTTGCCCTCATATTCTTTGCAATCAGGACCCTGACGACAGACTGACTTGCATTACCTCAGTGCAAAGTGATAGTACAGATGTTACTCCTTTACAGTCCATCTTATCTGTGCTCAACCTTAACTTAACCATAAAATGATCTATGCTTGCATTCTGCCTGGTGCCCTGACTGTCAGCTGGACAGAACTATGTCAAAAATGGTTGCCAAATTGACTACAACAGCAAGAGTTGGATGGGTAGATGTGTCAGATTCCTGCCTTCACATTCTCTACATCCAACTAGAGGCTAGCAAAGGTGTCCCCTGAATGATGTGCCAGCTGTTTCACTTATGCAATTGGTCTGCAGAGAAGTTGCCTCTCCTTATACTGTAAGGATGGATAACTTAAACGGAAGAAATCTGCAACTGGACAGGGACTGAAGTCAGGAATTCCAATTCTGCAGTTGTGCCAATAAAATTTGTGAATACAGTACACTAGTACCCTCTTAGTTCTTAT
>NC_063345.1:7438724-7464311 GCF_021869965.1 Rhincodon typus
TGTTCTTTGGAGAATTGCTATGGACTCGATGGGCTGAATGGCCTTCTTCCACACTGTAGGGATTCTATGATTCTAAACCTGTTATTCCTTTCCCCTCATGTACGTATTGAGCTTCACCTTAAATGCATCTATGTTGTTTACCTCAAATATTCTGTGCGGTGGCAAGTTCTACATTCTAACCACTCTCTATTTAAAAGAAAACAAATTATTGAGTTCTCCACTGGATTTATTTGTGAATATCTTGCTTGCTTTTCTGGCAATAAGCTTTGGATGCATGAGTTCATTCATAAACTGAATCAATTTCTTTAAATCTACCCTTTCAAATTCCGTTATAATTTTCAGGACATCTATCAGATGAAGTCTCAACCTTCTTATTCGGTGACAAAGTAGACATGACAAAAAACAGAAGTTGCTAGAAAAGCTCAGCAGGTCTGGTGGAACAGTTCTGAGGAAGGGTCACTGGACCCAAAACGTTAACTCTGATTTTTTTCTTCACAGGTACTGCCAGACCCGCTGAGCTTTGCCAGCAACTTCTGTTTTTTGTCACATCTACTTTCAGAGTTAAAGTTTCGGGTCCAGTGACCCTTCCTCAGAACTGTTCCACCAGACCTGCTGAGTTTTTCCAGCAACTTCTGTTTTTGTTCCTGATTTACAGCATCCGCAGTTCTTTTGGTTTTTATTTGCGACAAATTCCATCCTTCTTGATTTTACTCATTTTGTGGAATGTGAGCCTCTCCGGCTGGGCCAGTCTTTGTCATTCATCACCAAATGTTCTTGAGAAGCTGCCGGTGACTCTCAGTGGTGGAGGGAGTTCACAGAGAGATGCCAGATGACAGTGCAGGAACGGTGATACAGTTCCAAGTCTGGATTATGTGTTAGTTGGACAATTCTCAGATGGTGGTGTTCCATTCAGCTACTGCATCTATCCTTCTGGGAAGCTATGATTACGGGTTTGGAAAGCGCTGTTGGAGGATCTTTAGCAAGTTGCTGCAGTGCACCTCGTATATAGCACACATTGTAACCACGATGCGTCAGTGGTGGGGGAAGTGAATGTTGAAGATGATAAATGTGTTCCAGTCTAATGGGCTACTTTGTCCAGGGTGGCAATGAGCTTCTTAGATTTTACTGGAGCTGAACTCATCCAGGCAAATGTAGATGGTGGATAGGCTTTAGGAGTTAGGAGGTAGTGGTATAGTGAAAGTATTACTTAACTGATAATCCAGAGGCCTAATGCTTTGACGATGTGGTCTCAACTCATTATGGCTTACGAAACTTAAATGCATTTAATAAATTTTGAATTAAAAGCTCATCTTAGAGAAGGTAATGTTGTCATTTGTAAAAGAAACATGTCTGGCTCAGTAAAGTCTTTGAGGGAAGGAAATCTGCTGTTCTTACCCGGTCTGGCCTACGTGTGACACCACACCCACAACAATGTGATTTTAACTGCCCTTTCATGTGGCTTAGCAAACCAATCATTTCAAGGCCAATCAGGGAAGGGCAACAAATGCTGATCGTGCCAGTGAATCCCAAAACCCAGGAAGGAAGTAAGAAAAAGATGAGTTACTCACCCATATTCTAACTTGCTTTTCTTGACACATGGCTGGCCCAGCTGTGTTTCTGGTATTGATGGCAACCCAAAATATGTTAGGTATTTCCTGTAACTCCTTCCCTAACATCACATAGAGAGCAGCAGCTCAAGAAGACAGTTCACAGTTGGCTCCTCAGGAAAAATGTAAGATTAAGAATAAATGTTGGTTCAATAATGAAGTCCACATTTCAAGACTGATTTTTTAAAAAGATGTTAAATTTAGTGATTTTGTTTGTTGTTTCTGTATATTCCACAGCGTCTCTGTCAGTTCACCAGAGAGAGAGGTTCATCAGAGCCTGGAGCCAGAGGCTTCTGTGGGCCCACTGGGCTTGGACAGGAGGGTGGAGACACTGTCCTTGATCTGAGAGTCAGGACTATGTGCTCAGATGGGTGTAGGGCCTCTGTGGTTGGGCTGAGGGTGGGGATTCTGTGGTCAGGATGGGAGAGGGACTTTGTTCTCAAGCAGGGGTGGGGACTTTGTGTTCAGGCAGGGGGTGGGGACTCTGAGCTCGGGCTGGGGGTGGGGACTCTGTGCTTGGGCAGGGGGTGGGGTAACAATTTTTGGGTCAGAGCTGGGGCAGCTGTTTTTAATCTATGAGTTCAGATGGAGGATAGGGACCAGGATGAGGTCAGAGATGGAGCTAGGAGAAATGCAAGGGTCTGTAATTTCTGTCCCTAGGACTACTCCCTGTATCCTTTTAATACCACAACTGTGAATAGTTCTCCTAGTGTGAACTAAAACAAATCAGGTATAAGTATTACATAACATACAAACATAGAAAATAGGAGCAGCAGTAGGCCATTTGGTCCCTTGAGTCTACTGCACCGTTCAATATAATCATGGATCATCCAACTCAATAGCCTGTTCACACTTTTCCCCCATATCCATTTAGCCCCAAGTGCTCTATCCAATTCTTTCTTGAAATCATGCAATCTTTGGTCTCAACTGCCTTCTGTTTCAGTGAATTTCACAGCTCACCACTCTCTGTGTGAAAAAATTTTCCCTCATCTCAGTCCTAAATGCTTTACACTGTATCATTATACTGTGACCGCTGTTTATGTTTGTCTATTCCTTGCCTCTACAAATGTAAATATTGTTCAGTATCCATGTTATTTTACCCTCTTATGCATGTGAAAAGAGATACCTAGTGTTATTCTAGTGTTACTCTCAAGGGGACACTTTACAATACATAACCTCCAAAGCTATGTCAGCACATTGCCTGGTTTTCACTGGGGAAATCAAGCTGATTTTTGCATGTAAATCAGATTGCCATTTTGATTTCTCACTGGATTGCTGATTTCAGTTTTATTCTCAAGTGAGATTGTGGCTGGGGAGACGAATCAGGATTTCAAGTGTAAATGAATTGTATTCAATTTTGTGTTTGTCAAATTGAACCAAATTGAAACCTTCGGTTAACAATATTCTTCAGCACCACAAGTATCTCTGCTTAACGTAAGTTTTTTTTTAGTTCATGTACAGGATGTGGGCGTCGCTGGCTGGGCCAGCATTTGATTGCTTACCCTAGTTACCCTTGAGAAGGTGGTGGTGAGCTATCTTCTAGAACTGCTGCAGTCCATTTAGAGCAGTTACTCCCACAATGGCTTTAGACGGTGCAATTCCAAGATTTTGTCCCAGCAATGGTGAAGGAACGGCAATATGTTTCCAAGTCAGGATGGTGAGTGGCTTAGAAGGGAATTTGCAGGTGGTGGCATTCCCATGTATTTGCTGCCCTTGTCCTTCTAAACAGTAGGGATTGTGGGTTTGGAAGTCTGCAGACTTGGTGAATTTATCTTGTAGATAGTAACCACTGCTGCTACTGAGCATCGGTGATGGAGGGAGTGGAAGCTTGTGGATACAGTGCCAATGAAGCAAGCTGCTTTGTCTTGGATAGTGTCAAGCTTTGTGAGTGCTTTTGGAGCTGCACCCATCCAGGCAAGTAGGGAGTATTCCATCATACTTCTGACTTGTGCCTTGTCAGGGATGGACAGGCTTTGGGAAATGAGTTACTCACGGCAGCATTCCCAGCCTCCAACCTGCTCTTGTAGCCACACTATTCATATGCAGAGTCCAGTTGAGGTTCTGGTCAATGGTAACCATCAGGATGTTGATAGTGCCAGATTGAGTTAATACTGTTGAGTATCATTGGGCGATGGATAGGTTCTTAGCTACTTGCTACTTGTCAGCCTAAGCCTTGATATTGTCCAGATCTTGCTGCATTCGTATATGAACAGCATTGGCATCTGAGGAATTATGAATGCTGCTGAACATTGTGCAATCATTGGCAAACATCCCACTTCTGACCTTAGGATGGAGAGAAGGTCATTGATGAAGCAGCTGAAGACAGTTGGCCCTAGGATCCTACCATGAGGAACTGCTTCAAAGATTCTCTGGAGCTGAGATGACTGTCTTCCAGCAACCACAATAATCTTCCTATACACCAGATATGTCTCCAACCAGCAGACAGTTTCCCCCCGATACTCATTGATTCCAGTTTTGCTCAGGGTCCTTGATGCCGCATTCGGTCAAATGTAACCTTGATTCAAGGCCAGTCATTCTCACTTCACCACTGGAATTCAGCTCTTTTGTCCATGTTTAAGCTAAGGCTGTATGGCCCCTAGTTATAGATGAGCAAGTGCTGCTTGATAACATTGTTAAAATCACCTTCTGTCACTTTACTGATGGCCGAGAGTAGACTGATGGGGCGGTAATTGGTCCGGTCTGATTTTTTTGTTTTATGTGGGCAGGACGTATGAAGGAAATTTTTGACATTATTGGGTAACTGCCAGTAAGGGGAGAGGATGGCCTAATGGTATCACCACTGGATACTAATCTGAGGACCCAGGTTCAAATGCTTTCATGGCAGATGGTAGAATTTAAAGTTTCAATAAAAATCTTGGATTAAGAGTCTATTGATGACAATGAAGACACCGCTGATTGTTAGGAAAAACCCATCTGGTTCACGATTGTCCTGAGGGAAGGAAATTTGCTAGCCTTACCTGGTCTGGCCTACATGTGATGCCAGACACACGGTATGTGGTTGACTTTCAACACCCAACTACCCTCTGGGAAATTAGGAACATGCTATAAATACTGACCTGGCTAGTGACATCTACATCCCATGAATGAATTTTTAAAAAGTACGTGACTGTGCTGGAACAACATGATAAGGGATTCAGTAAGCTCTAGAGCACGTGTCCTAAGTACTATTGCCAGAATTTTGTCAGGGCCCATAGCCTTTGTTGTATCCAGTGTCTTCAACTATTTCTTGATTTCACATGAAGTGAATCCAATTGGCTGAAGTCTGGCTTCTGTGATCTACTTCTGGAGCTAAGATTAATCATCCACTTGGCACTTGTGGCTGAAGATTATTGTGAATGTTCCAAAGTTATGGTTATTTGCATCATACAGCCACAGAATATTACAATAAAGAATATCATTACTGACAATCACTGCCCTTTTACTTTATTCATTCATGGTCTGTGGGCATTATTGGCTGGGCCAGAATTTGTTTGCCATTGTTTAATTGTCCTGTGGTGGTGAGAATGTGGTGGTGAGCTACCATTGTAAATAACAGCAGTTATTAGGTTGTAAGAGTGCCCTCAATGCAGTAAGGGATAGAGTTCTATATCCTTCTTAATGCTTCGATCGGACCTGCTTCCACCATACTCTCAGCCAATGCAAATAACCATTCACAATGTGAAAAGTTTCTTCTCATGTCACTTTTGCTTCTTTTCCTAATAATTTCAAATCTGAGTCCGTTCATCATTGATCCTTTCATGAGTAGACTAATTTCTCATTATAAACTCTATGTAGACTATAATAAGGGAAAGGGAGCAGAGGTAGGCCATTCAGCCCATCAGGTTTGCCATACCATTCATTGAGACCATGCTGATTTGATAATCCTCAACGCACTTTCCTGCCTTTACCCCTGATTCCCTTACTGATTAAAAATCTATCGCAGCCTTGAATATACTTAATGACCCAGCCTCAACAGCACTCTGCACTAAAGAATTCCACAGATTCACTACCTTTGAGAGAAGAAATTCTTCCTAATCACTATCTTAAATGGGTGACCCCTTATTCTGAGATTCTGCCCTCTGGTCCTAGTCTCTCGCACAATGGAGAAACAACCTTTACATATTCACCCAGTCAAGTCCACTAAGAATCTTATGTGTTTCCAGTGAAACAGAATAATCAACAACAATTGCTCTAAAAATCAAGGGAAAGAGTAAATGAATTGAGGCCAGAGATTACGATCTGGATTGTTAAATTCAATTTTAAGTTTGAGTGCGTTTAAACTTCCAATCAAAAGGGGTGAGGTTTCTCAAGCTTGTCTTGGTCTTCTTTGGATCAGTGTAGGATGAGATAAAGCAGGAGTGGAACCCAATAAATTGTCTGGAATTGGAGAGTTTCGGGAATAACAGAGATAACAGGGCTAAAGAGTTGTGAAACAATGGGACCGATAGGAACAAAAATAATTAGGATTTAAATTCTAATTTAACTTTATGGCATTGATGGACCAGCAGCCAATCAAGGTCAGTGAGCACAGGCTCAAGGTGATTGATCATTTTTTTGCTGGTTTCAATACAATTGCATCAAACACAATGTCTGTTGAAGTTTGTTACTAACTGGATTATTCCATTTGACACTTCTTTTTATGCAATCAAACTTGTTGCACAAGTTTACTTCTAGTTGGATAGTGTTGTCTATCAGAACTCACAAAATAATTAATGCCAGTGTAATGACTGAAGAAAGCAAAGAGAAACGGGTTTCCTGTTTCAACTTGTTTGGTGGTTGCACAGTCCTGAACTAGAGAGATGTTGGCCGTCCATATCCCTTCAGGTCTCAAAGATGTCCACACTGTCCCCTAAATGAGAAACAGGTTGCTTGCACCTAAGACTCACCATTAAAATGAGCTGGATTAAGAATTCTTGATTCCCTGGGGTTCCAATATTTAGATTAGAGACGAATCAGCATGGGAGGAGACAAAGCATCCTTCAAAACTGAAAGGACATCAGCAGGTTCCAGATTGATTTTTTTTTCCTTTAAATAGTGGAGGGTAGTGTAAAAGAGCAAAAGCTAGTTGACCAGAGAAGCTAGGATGTTTCTAGTTGAAGGGTTGTCAGTGGTAGAGGGAGCAATGTATGTTGGTGGGATGTTTGTGTTGTATATGGGTCTGAAAGTGTTCATGTCTGGTAAGGTACAATCATCCAGAAGGCAAGCCAGTGAAAAACAAATTTGATATTTTCATGTATGCATGACAAGTCGGACTAGTTTGTCACAGTTGGAGGTTTTACTGCTTTTCCTTCTGATGAATATCATTCACTGTGATGATGACACAGAGATACACGGGGTCAGTCTGAGATAGTCAGTAGGGAGAATGTTCTGGTATGAACAGCGACACTGATGTTAGGTCTTCACCCAACTCTCTTGATCTTGACTCGTGAAACCAAACAGCTGGATTACTCCATCCATAACAAACCTCAATGTAGTGACAATGGTGAGATGCTGTCAGCAATGAAGAAGCAGTAGCAGTCTTCAGTTAAACACAAAACATTGAAAATCAAGTTAACTTAGAAACCAAGAAGGAAAACCGTTGTGATTGGCTGAAATGGAGGTCTAGTATTATTACTAGACTACTAATCTAGAGCCGAATGGCCTGCTTCCCCACTATAGGGATTCTGTGCTAGGTGGCTTAGCCATGGGGAAATGCAGGGTTACAGGGATAGCATGGCGAGTGTGGGTCTGGATGGAATGCTCTTGGGAGGGTCGGTGTGGACTTGATGCGCCGAGTGGCCTGCTTCCACACTGTAGGGATAATATGTTAAGGACTCTACCCAGGGAATATGTGGATAGCCAGGTTCAAGTCCCAACATGACAGATAGTGGAATTTGAATTCAATAAAAAATCTGGAATTAAGCATCTAATGATGACTATGAAACTATTGATTGTTGCAAAAACCCATTTGGCTCACTAATGTCCATTAGGGAGGGAAGGTTCCATTCTTACCTGGTCTGTGAATCCAGATATACAGTGGTTGACTCTTGACTGACCTCTGGGTAATTAGAGATGGGCAACAAATGCTGGCTTGGCCCACGACACCCTCACTTCATGAATAAACAAAGAAAAACTTGGACCTATCAGAAAGATACAGAAGTAGGAACCTGAGGAGCTTTGAGGCACTGATACAAGGTTCATTGCATGAGACAGTGTCTGCAGTTTTGTACTAGGGAGCTGAACAGTAATTAGGGATTAGATCATTAAACCCTTTGAGCAGGAAGAGAAAACCAAAATAATCATGCAGTTGAAAGGGCAAGGTAGTTTCTAAAAGCTTGGCAGCTCCCACAGATCATTGCTGCCAATGTGCACCGGAACTATGAGGAAGACATAGAGACCAAGAAACTAAAAAAGACCATGAAAATCAGGTATTTAATGAGGAAGGAGACACAAAATTTATTTTCCCAAAACTTGGGAAAGCTGTTTAAGTACATAGACAATTTTGGAAAAAATTTTGGGTCTGGCAGAGAAATTTATCTAAGGGGAAAATAGACCCGATGGGAATCAAACTCAGAAGTATGGAAAATCCATAATTAAAGCAAGATAAGTGAAGTGAAAATAAAGAATAAGAATGCCTAGTAAATATGGAAAGACTTGGCATGCAAATTTTCTTTCCAAGAAAAATATCATCGCAGAGATGCAAGTCAACCTGAGAATTGGACATCATGGAAAAAACAATTTTTAAGAGATAGAACTACTTTAAAGTTGGACAGCAAACCAAACTAACACATTTCTATAAAACAGCTGGAAGCATTACAGATGATGCAATTGTCGAACAAGGAGCTAATGAGCCATCAAATAAATGTGATGAAACGTTAAAAGCTTCTGATAATTCAATCTCTGAACCAATAATATTCAGGAAAGAGCAAGATTCAGTTAAAGAGTCAAGAATCCTGGTAAATTCATAAATGAGTTTATTAGAAACATAAAAAGTAGGAGCAGGAGTAGGTCATATGGCTCTTTGTTCCTGCTGTACCACTCGGCATGATCACAGCTGATCATCAACTTCCTGCTTTTTCCCTACAAACACTTTGATTTGTATTAATGGCTTCAAATATTATTTGAAAGATGTGGATATGGAGATTTTAATATTAAGTTTATCAAAGATTGAAAAGGTGTGGCTACTGCTGATGAATCTTTTGCAGATATTTTACAATCTAAAGAATACCTCACACTGGAGAAAGCTGTCCTTTTGGTAAGAAAAGTAGAGATTCTGAAGCATACTAGTTCTTTCGTCAGAGGAAAGGAATAATTTAGTCCAAGATATCTGCAAGATACATTAACTTCCTTAATATCAGGATAGTGAGAAAATACAAAAAAAAATGATAAAGCTGGGAGGGTAAACAAAAGATGGCAACACTTGTTAACAATGCTGTGCTACCAAAAACCCTAACAGGCATGAACTGTATTCTGTCTTTAAAACAGAACATTTACACAATGTATACCATTTTCAGCAAATGTGTAAAAACCAACACTGATTAAACTAAGACTTAAAAATACTGACAACTTTAAAAAGTCTTCAGTCAGAAAGTATTCAATGTAGTGGGAATAATTTCCATTGAAGATAAACCAAAAATCTTCCTTGGTGAAGTCAATGCCTGATTTCATACACCTCAGCATGTAGATACTGATGTTAATGCCATCTGACAAGTTTCACTGAAAGATTGGAACAAAAGTAACAGTTTTATTGGACAGAAAACTTTGGTTATCGTGGTATTGCCTGGATCCAGCAAGAATTCATCGATACCATTCAGGAGGAGTTGAACTAAAAGTCAAAGATATGCCAGAATGATATGATCAAGAATTTTAGCTGTTAAGCAAAAGAGTTTATGTTGATCTGAATTGTATTCAGAAAGTCAAATAAATTAATCAATAGAAAGAACTTGCCTTTATCAGTTGTGACATAGATCATAAGATCAGGGAAGTTATGTTGGAGCTGTACAGGGCTTTGGTTAGGCCACAGCTGGAGTACTGTGTGCTGTTCTGCTCACTGCACTAAGGAAGTATGCAATTGCATTAGAGGAGTGCCGAAGAAATTCACCAAGATTTTGCCTAGGATGGAACATTTCAGCTATGAAGACAGACTGGATAAGTTCACCTGCACATCTGCTAATGTGGTATACTGTATCCGCTTTTCCCATTGTGGCCTCCTCTACATCGGGGAAACCAAGCAGAGGCTTGGGGACCACTTTGTGGAACACCTACGCTTGGTTCGCAACAAACAACTGCACCTCCCAGTCGCAAACCATTTCAACTTCCCCTCCCACTTCTTGGACGACATGTCCATCCTGGGCCTCCTGCAGTGCCACAACGATGCCACCCGATGTTGCAGGAACAGCATCTCATATTTTGCTTGGGAACCCTGCAGCCCAACAGTATCAATGTGGACTTCACAAGCTTCAAAATCTCCCCTTCCCCGACCGCATCCCAAAACCAGCCCAGCTCGTATCCGCCTCCCTAACCTGTCCTTCCAAATATCCACTCCTCCCACCTCAAGCCCCACCCTCATCTCCTACCTACCAGCCTCACCCCACCTCCTTGACCTGTCCGTCCTCCCTGGATTGACCTATCCCCTCTCTAAAACCCCACCTACTCTCACTTTTACTGGCTCTAACCCCACCTCCTTGACCTGTCTGTCTCCTCTCCACCTATCTTCTCCTCTATCCATTTTCTATCCGCCTCCCCCTTTCTCCCTATTTATTTCAGAATCCCCTTCCCCTCCCCCATTTCTGAAGAAGGGTCTAGACCCAAAACGTCAGCTTTCCTGCTCCTCTGATTCTGTTTGACCTGCTGTGTTCTCTACACCTTGTTATCTCAGATTCTCCAGCATCAGCAGTTCCTACCATCTCTGGATAAGCTCAGGTTGCTTTTATTAGAGCAGCGAAGGCTGAGGTAGGACCTGGTTGGGGTATGTAAAGTTATGAGGGACATGGACAGGGTGGATAGAAAGCAGCTGTTTTCCTTCATAGAAGGTCCTATGAAATGGAGTTATGATTTTAATGTGAAATGCGGGAGGTTTAGAGAAGAAAAATGTTTTCACCCAGAGGGTGGTGGTTATCTGGATTGCACTACCTAGGAGAAACCACAGAACCTTTAAAATGTTTGGATGATCTGTTGAAATATCATAACATTCAAGGCCGAGTATGGAATTAGAGTAGTTGGTGCAGAATTGATGGGCCGATGGGCCTTTTCTGCACTATATGATTCTATGATTTTAACTTGCAAGAATACCTCCAAGAATAAAAAGATTTATATAATGAGATTGATGACATTTGCTTAGTAAACAGTTTATGCACACAGTAAAGTGCAAAAAGTAGCATATGCATTCTCTGGAACAACTATTGAACATGTGAGATGTTAATTCCATTGAAGAAATTAAAACATACATTCAATATTCTGTGGAAGAATGGACAATTAATCAGAATAGACTTAAAAAAAAATCCACCAAGAATAAATGAATGTATCAAACTCCATCAATCTTGTAGGTTGACCAAACTAACAACCTAGTGATATGGTCATGAAAAACTTATTTTGAACATAGGAAATGTCACTATTGTCAATGACATGTTAGTCTACACTGAAAAAAAAACTTATTTCAAATTCTTGCAGAGAAGATACCTTAGAGAAGTTCCATCAATGTTATTTGGGACTCATTAAATATATGGCCATTAGTGAGGTGGCCATACAGTTAAAAAGTATCGAAGACAAGTCATATTTGATAGCCATTGATGACTTTATAAGATGAACTGAAGTTAAGAAGTTGTATAGGACAACTATAATAACAGTCATCAGGATATTCGAAGATATTTTTGAAACACATAGAAGTCCAGATAAAATTGTTTCTGACAATATACCACAATCTGCAAATGAATACTTCAAGCACTTCATAGAAAGTAACGGCTTGGAATGTATTGCAATTTTCCCAATAAATCCTCGGCAGTGAAACTGAGTGAGGAATCTGAATGAGAACGATCATGTCAGTTTTGAAAAAGAATGAAGATGTTCAAACACTGATATTGAACTATAGATCCACTCCATGACAAGTTAGACTAGCGCTTTCTGAATTATAGATGGGAAGAAAACTCAGCTACCTATTATACCAAGATAACTATTTCCGAGATTACAATCCTTGGATTATTAGGGATTTCAAAACAAATAGAGGTCTTTACATAGGTCCCTTCATCTCAGAAAGTTCCAACCTTGTCCAGCTATTGCTGGCCCTGGCTGCTACTTTTAATTAAAGGCAATCAGTGTAAACAAACTGAAAGACTTATCTTGGCCTCTGGTCAATCAACATCTTAATGCTAAAAGCTGTCCTTGTTTTCAAATCTTCGATGTCCTTGCACCTTCCTATCTCTGTAATATTCTCCAAATCCATGACTCACGAAGATATCATTCCTCCTCTGATTCAGGCCTATGCTGAATACCAAACAAAAGTTTCTTCACTAAACTAAAACAAAGAACTGCAGATGCTAGAGACCTGAAACAAAGGCAGAAATTGCTGCAGAATACCAACAGGTCGAGAAGCACCTGTTGGAAGAAAGCAGAGTTAACAATCCAAGTCCAATGATTCTTCACCAGAGCCCAATGTAATTTCTTCATCATTGGTTTAATGCCATCAGATCCTTGGTCTCCAACCTCCAGATTTCCCTCCATACACCTTTCTACCTCTGTCCTTCATTTTTCTCCATGTTGTCACACCTCATGGGGGTAATGTGTTGAAAATAAAGCTCTACTACTCACAGAGCCATCACAAAAGTTAAAGAATTTAAAGAGCCACAAAGATTCCCCAGTTTACCTGAAATTCAGACCCAGGTTGACAGAAGGTATAGACCAGGTTTCTGTACTTAACAAGAATCATTATTTATTGCAAGGAATTAGATTCTAGTTACATGTAAACAATTATGAACTGTTAGCATATAACTCGACTAATTAAAACTCTAATGACCTTATAAATTTCTCCTTAAACGCACATGTAGACACACAGACACACAGATGCACAGACACACACACTCTCATATAAACACACATACACTCATACACAAAGGCACACACACATTCATATGCATACATACACACAGACACACACACAACCACATACACACCCGCATGCACACATATATACACACACACAGATAGATACACAAAGACACACACAAATACACATACATATGCACATACACACATGCACACACGCACATAGATGCACAAACACACACACAAATTCGCATGCACATACATACACACACACACATATTCACACACACACATGCACACACTCACATACACACATACACACACGCACACCCATACACACACAAACACACACACAGATAGATACACAAACACACACAAATTTGCATACATACACACACGTGCGTGCACACATGCACAAACATGAAAAAAAGAACATGGACTTTACGGATGAAGGAAAGCCTGGGAAAGCTGTTCAGCGGTGTCTGTTCACAGAATTTGCCGAGAATAAAAAGACACAGGTTACAGCAACTGCTGAAGGAGAGCTAAAGTGGTTTTCTTCAGGTGTAAAGTAGCTTTTACCACAAGAAACAGAGCGTGCTCTAGAGCTAATGGAAACCTGAAGGCTTCTCACTATCGTGTTCACAGCCCCAAGGTTTATAACTACCTGGGAACCAATTACATCACTGTTGGCAGTCAGAGGGCCTTTGCCATTGATGAGTGGTCACTAGTCCATAGACCGAGCAGCTACCTCTTTCCAACCAAATCTCCATTTTTATATAATCCTTTGTCTCCAGCCATTCTGCAAACTACACTTCAACTACTGCTGGAATCAATAGCTGTAAAAACATTTACAATGGGTGTCAGGTTACTTGATGTTAAAAATGCAGCAATATTTGGTTTATAAAAGAGTTCTTTTCCCACTTCTTTTCACAATTAAAAATGCAGAAAAATAAAAAAGACAAGGTCTTTACAATGTTTACAACTTCTTAAAACCAAACTCTTTGATCAGGGTGTTGATCCTCTGACCTAATATCTCCTGAATGTCAATCTTTGTTTTAAAATGCTCCTGTACAACACATTGGGTTATTATGTCTGATGCTAGAGGACTGCATCAAAATAAAAACAAAATCTCAGTTATCAAGATAGTCAATTAAATATCTTACCTATACCAGGATCCAAATAAAAACACTCTTGTCATAAATGTGTATAAGACATTACCATTTTAGGAATTTGCTTTTTAAAAATACAGATAAATGGATCTTGGTAATTTCTATGAAGGTAAAGTTTCGAAACACACCAGGGTGTCATTTGGACAGTGATAAAAGTGCATACATTTCAAGAACGAGAAATAGAAGCAGGAGTGGGAGATGGCCTAGTGGTATTATCAGTAGACTATTAATCCAGAAACTCAGGCAATATTCTGGGGACTTGGGTTCAAATCTCACCTTGGCAGATGAAGTTGAATTCAATAATAATCTGGAAATAAGAGTCTAATGATGAAACAAATTGAAGGAAACTACATGTGACTCCAGACCCACAGCAATGGGGTTGACTCTTAATCGCCCTCTAGGTAATTAGGGATAGTGAAACTCACATCCCATGGATGAATTAAAAAGAAAGACCAATAGCCCCTCAAACCTGCTCTGCTATTCAACAAGATCATAGCTGATCTGATTATAAACTCACGTACTTGGTGAATAAGAAGTTGTTTACCTAAGCCTTAAAAATAGAAAATGTAATTACAGCCAAGTGCCTGGGACAACTCCTGTAGAGTTAATGGATAAATATATATGTGAAAGTTTATGTTTTATGTCCTGACATTACGAGATACAAAATGGAACAGTGTAAGGGCAGACAATGACACATCCCTCCCACACACTCAATGCTTTCTATTCATGGTTTGAGCAGAATACCACTGGCGTGGTAACACTGGGGACCCCAACAGCCCCAGACACACCTGTTCCCTCTGTCACCATTTCAGAAGCCAGATCAGTCTTCCTGGGAGTCAACCCAAGGAAAACAATGGGCCTGGACAGTGTCCCTGGCTGAGCACTCAGACCCTGTATGGACCAACTGGTGGAGGTAATCACCGACACTTTCCCTCCTACAAACTGAAGTTCCCACTTGCTTCAAGAAGACCACCATCATCCCCGTACCCAAGAAAACAGCGCAGTGTGCTTTAATGACTACCGCCCAGTGGCTCTGACTTCAATAATCATGAAGTGCTTCAAGAGGCTGGTCATGGCCCACATCAACTCAGTCTCCCAGCCTGCCTCGATCCCCTATGGTTTGCCTACTGACATAACGGGTCCACTGAGGATGCCATATCCCTAGCCCTGTACTTATCCCTGGAACACCTGGACAACAAAAATACCTACTTCAGACTCCTGCTCGTTGACTACAGCTCCGCCTTCAACACCATGATCCCCTCCAGACTGATCTCAAAACTGCATGACCCTGGTCTCAGCTCTGCCCTCTGCCCTCTGCAACTGGATCCTCAACTTTCTGACCCATAGGCCGCAATCAGTGAGGATAGGTAACTGCACCTCCTCCACAATAACACTCAACACTGGAGCCCACCGAAGGATGCATCCTCAGACCCCGACTGTGCTCCCTGTTACACCTACAACTGTGTTGTCAAATTCCGAATGAATACCATCTACAAGTTTGCTGACGACATCACTATAGCAGGAGAGATATCTAACAATGCCGAGTCAAAATATAGAAGGAAGATAGAGGGCTTGGTGACGTGGTGCAAGGAGAACAATCTGTCTCTCAAAATCAGCAAAACTAAAGAACTGATCATTAACTTCAGAAAGAAAGGAGGAGAACATGCCCCCATCTACATCAATGGAATTGAGGTTGACAGAGTGAAGAACATCAGGTTCCTCGGAGTGACAATAACCGATGACCTGTCCTACACTTCCCATGTAAATACATCAGTCAAGAAGGCACAACAATGCCTCTTCTTCCTCAGGTGGCTCAGGAAATTTGGCATGTCCAAAAGGTCCCTCACCAACTTCTACAGATGCACCATTGAAAGTATAATGTCTGAGTCCATAATGGCCTGGTATGGCAACTGCTCTGCCTAGGACTGTAAGAAACTGCAGAAGGTGGTGTGCACAGCCCAGACCATCACAAAGCCAAACTTCCAACCTTCCATTCTGAGGAAGGGTCACCGGACCCAAAATGTTAACTCTGTTTTTTCCTTCACAGATGCTGCCAGACCTTTCCCAGCAACTTTGTTTTTCTTCCATCCATGGACTCTATTTACACGGCTCGCTGCTGCAGAAAGGTGGCCCTTAAGTGAAACTTACTGAGAGGCCTCAATAGATTGGAGATGGAGAAGGTTCTTTCATTTTTAGGAGAGACTAAGATCCCAGAGCACAGCATCAGAGTGAAGGGATGACCCTTTAGAACTGAGATGAGGAGAAATTACTTCAGCCAGAAGGGGGCTAGTCTGTGGAATGCATTGCCACAGAGGGCTGTGGAGGCCAAGTCATTCAATGTATTTAAGACAGAGATAAATAGGATCTTGATGAGTAAGAGGATCAGGGGTTATGGAGAGAAGGCAGGAGAATGGAATTGAGAAGCACATCAGCCATGATTGAATGTGTAGCAGACTTGATTGGACAAATTACACATTTTCTTCCACTTACCTTTGTGTCATCTGTAAACTGAGCAACAATGCCCTCAGTTCCTTTGTCCAGATCATTATTGTATAACTTGTGGCGCCACCAAAGACCCTGCAGAACTCCACTAGTCACTCGCTACCATCCTGTAAAAGACTGCTTTATCCCTACTCTCTGCCTTCTGCTCGTCAGCCAATCCTCTAGTCATGCCAGTATCTTTCCCCTAACACCAGGGGCTCTTTTCTCATTAAACTGCCTCCTTTGCAGCACCTTGTCAAAGTCCCTCTGAAAATTCAAAAAATCGTTTTCACTGGTTCTCGTTTTTCTAGCTTGCTCAATACCTTCTCAAAGAATTCTAAGCGATTTGTCAGGCATGACCTCCCCTTGATGAAGCCATGTTATCTCAGCCCTATTTTACCAAGCGCTCCCAAGTACTCTGCAGTCTCATCTTTAAATGTGAACTCTAAAATCTTACCAATGATTGAGGTCAGGCTGACCAGCCTATAATTTCCTGTCTTCTGCCTCCCTCCCTTCTTACACAGGGGTGTTACATTAACCATTTCCCAGTCCTTTGACTCCAGCAATTCCTGAAAGATCACCACCAATGCCTTTACATTCTCTTCAGCGATCTCCTTTCGAAAAAAATGATAATAATTTGCCTTTTTATTCTTCGCACCAAAATGGATAACCTCATTTTTAAGGTCC
The DNA here is from genome assembly GCF_021869965.1 of Rhincodon typus. Taxonomy (NCBI): domain Eukaryota; kingdom Metazoa; phylum Chordata; class Chondrichthyes; order Orectolobiformes; family Rhincodontidae; genus Rhincodon; species Rhincodon typus. The sequence goes on from NC_063345.1 coordinate 7,455,685, forward strand.
ATCTGCCACATTTTGGCCTAAACACCAAACCAACCCATATTGATTTGTAAATTTCTTATATTTTGATTGCAGCTTACTTTCCCATCTATATTTATTTATTCATTAATGGGATGAGGACGTTGCTGGCTAGGCAGCATTTATTGTCCATCCCTAATTACCCAGAGGGCAGTTCACAGTCAACTTCATTGCTGTGGGTCTGGAGTCACACGTAGGTCAGACCAGGTAAAGATGCCAGTTTCCCTCCCTAAAGGGCATTAGTGAACCAGATGGGTTTTTCCCCGACAATCAACAATGGATTCACAGTTATTATTAGATTCTTAATTCCAGGTATTTTATTGAATTCAACTTCTACCATCTGCTGTGGCAGGATTTGAACCCAGGTCCCCAGAATGTTATCCAGGTTTCTGGATTAACCATCCAGTGATAATACCACTAGGCCATTGCCTCCCCTTTAGTGTCTTCTGCAAATTTGGCCGCAGTACATTCTATCTTCGCATCCAAGTCAATATTGTAGATTTCAAATTGTTGGTGTCCAGTGTAACATCCTATTAGTTGCATCTTGCCAACCAGAAAAAGACCCATTTGTCTTAACTTTCTGCTTGCTGTTGGTAAGCCAATCCTCTGTCCAAACTAATATATTACCCTGAGCCTCATATGAACTTACACGGTGTATAACAGTGTATAACCTTTTGTGTGGTACCTTCTGGAAATCCAGATATTCTACATTTACAGGGCACCAGGTTAAATACATTCAAGTAGTTTATCATATTCAAGACTGAGATTGATAGGTTTTTAATCAGTGAGGGGAATAAAGGTTTATGGGCAAAAGACAAAATTGTGAAGTTGAGAATTAACAGATCACCCATGATCTCATTGAATGGCGGAGCAGACTTGATGGGCCTAATGGCCTACTTCTGCTCCTGCATCTTATGGTCTCATGGCTTCAGATCAGAACAATTTGTTTTCTCATATGGGTAAGCTGCTTACCGCAGCAGAAGAGGCTTCTAGTCTGTGCAGTTTCCAAAGCAGGAGAGTTTGCGTGGAAGTCTTCAAATTGTTAGAACTGAGAAAGTTTAAGCCATCAGAATTGTGAAAGGTTCATGCCATCAGACCTGAAAAAGATTTGTAAAACTGTCTCAGCAATCCAAGAGAAAAGAAAGAAACTTGGAAGATTCAGTTAGGTAAAGATATATAAAGCTGAGATGGGAGTGACATTTGTCTTATGTGTCTATAAAATGATGGAATTTGGAAACTTTGTTTTGATGTTTCTGATAAGGACTTTCTAATCATCTTATGCTTGTTGATTTCTACTTTTGTGTCATATACTTATGTATTGTTGTGAAAGGACATCTCCAGCCTGGTGTGAATATATCTCAGTTACTAAACAGCGTGGTGATCAATTGCAAAATTAAATGTATGGCCTATCAAGCCAGGTTTCCTCAGGGATCTAACTTAGAACATTGAACATAGAACATTACAGCGCAGTACAGGCCCTTCAGCCCTCGATGTTTCACCTACTTGTGAAACCAATCTGAAGCCCATCTAACCTACACTATTCCATTATCATCCATATGTTTATCCAATGACCATTTAAATGCCCTTAAAGCTGGCGAGTCTACTACTGTTGCAGACAGGGCATTCCACGCCCTTACTACTCTCTGAGTAAAGAACCTACCTCTGACATCTGTCCTATATCTATCACCCCTCAATTTAAAGCTATGTCCCCTCGTGCTAGCCATCACCATCTGAGGAAAAAGGCTCTCGCTATCCACCCTATCTAGTCCTCTGATCATCCTATCTAGTCCTCTGTCTCTATTAAAAACCTCTTAACCTTCTTCTCTCCAACGAAAACAGCCTCAAGTCCCTCAGCCTTTCCTCATAAGACCTTCCCTCCATACCAGGCAACATCCTGGTAAATCTCCTCTGCATCCTTCCCAATGCTTCCACATCCTTCCTATAATGCAGCGACCAGAACTGTACGCAATACTCACCAGAGTTTTGTACAGCTGCAACATGACCTCATGGCTCCGAAACTCAATCCCTCTACCAATAAAACCTAACACACCGTACGCCTTCTTAACCACCCTATCAACCTGGGTGGTAACTTTCAGGGATCGATGCACATGGACACCGAGCTCTCTATGCTCATCCACACTACCAAGAATCTTACCATTAGCCCAGTACTCTGTATTCCTGTTACTGCTTCCGAAGTGAATCACCTCACACTTTTCCGCATTAAACTCCATTTGCCACCTCTCAGCCCAGCTCTGCAGCTTATCTATGTCCCTCTGTAACCTGCAACATCCTTCCGCACTATCCACAACTCCATCAACTTTAGTGTCATCCGCAAATTTACTAACCCATCCTTCTACGCCCTCATCCAGGTCATTTATAAAAATGACAAATAGCAGTGGCCCCAAAACAGATCCTTGCGGTACACCACTAGTAACTGAACCCCAGGATGAACATTTCCCATCAACCACCACCCTCTGTCTTCTTACAGCTAGCCAATTTCTGATCCAAACCGCTAAATCACCCTCAATCCCATGCCTCCGTATTTTCTGCAATAGCCTACCGTGGGGAACCTTATCAAATGCTTTACTGAAATCCATATACACCACATCAACCGCTTTACCCTAATCCAGCTGTTTGGTCACCTTCTCAAAGAACTTGTGAGTATGAGCACCAGTTGGGATCATAACAATCTGGCAACCAGATTTCTCAATGAAAACAGTTCTAAAATTAATAGCAAAACAAACAAAAAAGCAATTCATAAAGATGCAATAATTGGCAAATGTACACAGTCAGTAACATATAAAGATTTACCTCTTTTAAAAATCTCAAAACATACTTCAGGAAAAGAGAGAGAAAGAAAGAACAGATTTCTCTGCAGAGATTGGCTTTGTAAAAATAAATACTTTGTACTTTGGATTATTCTTGAAGGAAAAAGTGTGGAATGTTCCTGAGTTTGTTACTCTGATGTTGTGGCTTGTGTGGTCACAACACTACTCATACACAATTGTCCCTGAAGCCATGTAGACACAACTTGCTCAGGAAATGTAATCTTGAGCTGATTTTTCCATCGTGCTTTCAAAAGAACAATAAGTTTCACGCTCAACTCAAAAAGAAGGCTTATGCTTCAGAAATGGGAAAGATCAGATGAGCAGCTTTTGTTTTTTTAATTGGGATTACCTCCAACTCAGCCAAGTCAAGCAAATACCTCTTAAAACCAGTCACTGTTTACGATTTACAAGTAACAAGTAGTTACAAAAATATATCTCCACTGTCCGTAGTGAATTTTCAATGAGCTGCTTTGTTGCAAAAGAAAACTTCAATTATTTCCACAAAGCCTGAAATAAATCCATTTTCCACAAATCTTCAATACTGAAGTCCTCTGAGCAATATTAATATAACATGCCTTCATAACACATTCCTGTAAATACTCCACATAAATACAATTTGTGGTTGTTTTTATATGATACAACGAGAAGTTTCTTCATAAAACATCAAGAAGGAGACTGGTGAAACCACCCACACCAGACATGAGGCAGGCTGACGGTTGATAAGAATAAGCCTTCACATGCATGAGCAGAAATGATACAAATTAGGCCTGATTTCTCCAGAATTTAGAAGGTTAAGGTCTTATCAAATCATAGTCTTCAAGACATGAACAGATAGTTAAAAATAAACTGTTTCCACCATTTGGGGATTCTACAAATAAGATGCATTGTCTGAGAATTAAGACCAGGAGAGATGTTAGGAAGCACTTAGAGTTGTAGATTCATAGAGTCATACAGCACGGAAACAGACCCTTCGGTTCAATCAGCCCATGCTAAATATAATCCCAAACTAAACTAGCCGCACTTGCCTGCTTATGGCCCATAATTCTCCATAACTTTCCTATTCATGTACTTTTAAATGTTGTAATTGTACCCACATCCAACACTTCCTCAGGAAGTTCCTTCCACACACGAACCAAACGGTATGTAGGTAGATGTTTGGAACTCACTTTCATGAACAGTAATGAATGCTGAATCAATTGTCAATTTTAAATCTGAGATAGACATTTTTTTAGCTAAGCAAAGTATTAAGGGACATGGGCCAAAGGCAGTAATATGGAGTTAGGACACATATCAGCCATGATCTCATTGAGTGGTGGAACAGCCTTGAAGGGCTGAATGGCCTATTCTTCTTCCATATGTGGTTTACCCCTAGGGATTATGGCCAAAATTAAAGTTTGTGACCTGATTATGGAACTGATCTGGAGGAGCAAATGCAATGCCTTGAAAACCATCACAGGTTTGTATTTGAGTGAGGTATCACCTCCTTCCACTGTTTTAAATGATCTAATTGGCTCATTCAAATGAAAACTTATACTTCAGAAGTCTACTTCTTATGATGATGACACAACTGCTGTTCATAGTCAATGCCTCTTTCTCTTCTTCTTTCCTTTTACAAACTTTAGACATTATCTTCAAGAGGATAAATTTAATAGCAAATGCAGTGAATGCCCTAAATTGGAAACCACTCTGAAATATTTACACTCACTAAATCAGAATGGAAATGCCTGAACAATTTAGTGAGTTAAGATTTTATGGAGAGAATGAAAATAAAATACAAGCTCGAAAGGAGAAACAGTATAAATTATGGCATTAGTTGCCTGGTAAAGCAGAACTTGAAATTGATGAAAATTACTGAATATTGTGCAAATTGCTTAAATATTGAAAATTGCTGAAAAGGATTAATACATTTTTATAGAAACTACATTTTCTGACACTACAAAGACAGAAACATATTTTTCTGCCATAAATTCTCTATACTTGTTTGAGTTATCAGATTTTATGGCAGTTGAAAAGTCTTTTGGTCGTAATGTACCTATTTACTCATCAGGACAAACACAAGAATGCCAAATTTCAGATGTTCACAACAGTTTATATGACAGGAGTAAAAGGGTGCTGATTGGTTGGCAAGTTGACTCTAATTAGCTGAGGTGTTGTGATAGAAATTTTCAGGTAATTATAGACCATAAGAGATGGGAGCAGGTTCAGGCCATTCAGCCCATCAAATGTGCACCACCATTCAACCATTCTTTCTTCGAATTCACAAACTCTTCATTATTCTACACCAACCTGCAGTTATCCAACTCACTTGGCTAACTGACCCCCAATATGTCCTTGTTATAAATAGACCAGTTTATGAGTTCTATTTCCCAAAACAGTGAAAGATTATGATATTTTTCTGATGGATTTCCTTGTGGCTTGACAACTTGGAAACTTATTTCATGTGGAACAAATGCAATCCTAAAGCCTCTGGTCTCAAGTTATGTGCTAGCTAAAGCCAACTATGCCTTTGTCATTTGTCAGTGAGATGGCTGGCTGAGGGTGCATTGGGTAAAAGCCACACTCAGGTCCTGAGGCAGCTTGTCTCCATTACCAGCAGAGAGGAGACGGGTGCCAATTATTTAAGCTGGGGCTCAGTGTGTACCTGCAGCTTTGACTTCAAAGACCCTAGGTTCAATTATCACTCAATGACAACTCGAGCGCAGAATCATGTTTGTCATCCCGATGACATACTGAAAGAGTGCCATATTTTAAGAGCAAGAGGGTCATGTTGCAGAAGTATAGAGCTCTGGTTGGGCCACAAGTTCAGTTCTGATCATACTATTGAAAGGGTGTGATTGCACTGGACAGGGTGCAGGGGAGATTCACCAGAACATTGCCTGGGATGGAGCATCTTATGAAGCGAGTTTGGTTAGATTTTGTTTTGGAGCAGCGAAGGTGGAGAGGGAACTTGATTGAGGTATATAAGATTATGAGGTGCCTGGGGCAGGGAAGATCGAAAGCAGCTTTTCCTCTTATTATAAGGGTCAATAACAAGGGGGCATATGTTAAAGTAAAAGGTATGACATTTAGTTGGGACGTTTAGTTTAGACAGTGGTGGGGGTCTGGAATGCACTGCCGAGGGGGCATAATTTTAAAGTAAAACGTTTTTGAAGTTTAGTGGGGATTTGAAAATAAACCCTTTTCACTGAGACAGTGGTGGGGGTCTGGAATGCACTGCCTGGGGGCTCGTTGAGATGGTAAACCTCACAGCCTTTAAAAAAATACTCCGATGAGTTCTTGAAATGTCATAACATTCAAGGCTATGGGCCTACTGCGGGAAGGTGGGATTCCTGTAGTAGTAGTATATTTTCAACAGTCCAAGCTTGATGGGCTGAAGGGCCCTCTTCTCTACTATTTGATTCTATGGATTGTTGGAGTTGTTCTTTTTCAAATCGGGTATTAAAAACCAAGACCTTATAAATCTTTCAAAGTGCACGGCTGTGACTTTGATGAAGAGCAAGAGAAGTATCACATGTTTTCTGGTCAATCTTATTTCTCAACCAATGTGACTGGAAACGAGTGATCTGGTGATGTCTTTGTGAAATTTTATTGTGTGTAATTCGATTTGCAATGTTTTTGCAGGGTTCTGAAGAAGAGTCATTTAGACTTGAAGCAGTATCTTTGTTTCTCTGTGCTACGTGAACAATGGCATTGTTTCTAACTTTGCAACAGTGACTCTACCGCAAAAATACTTACTTGGTCTGAAGTGCCTTAGGATCCCATGAAAGGTGCTACAGAAATGCAGGGCATCACATCGCAGATTTGTTAGCAAAACTGAAGACTGTGAGATCAAAGGTGTAGTGATTGTAACGAGGTCAGCCAGCTGGACCACATAGAGTCTGAGTTCCCTGATTGGGACTGTTAATCTGGTCCAATCAGGGAGCCCTGGCTGACATAAAAAAGATTGAGTGTCAAGGATACTGTCAGTCTAGTGCCTGACTCTGTATGAGGAGTATCAAAGTCAAGGATTGTTCATACGTAAATATAGGGTGGCTTGCTGATGGGATACCAGCCTCTGTGGAGTTATTTCAAAAGGAAGGCAGTATAAGTAGAAAATTGACTAAGGAAAAGCAAGTAGAGATTATCAGTGAAGGTTAATTTTACAGAACAGAGAGAAGTATATAGTGTTACTTTTTAGGCTTGGTATTTTCTATGGATATACTTTAATGACCTGCATCTGTGTAAAACAACTTAATATAAAAATTTCCTTATGCTCTCTGTATTTGTGACTGAGACTATGGTACCGCTTTCATGTCAAGAAGCTGAAGTGTTTTATTTTAACTGAGCTACATCCAGAAGCTTTTGTATATTAGATGGCAGAACAACATACCAGTTACTCCTTCGAAAGCAAGTGTGTATCACAGGCAGAGAGATAACTCCCCAATACAGTAACTTGCTCTGTGGCAGCCTGCCCTGTTGTAGTTGGAACGTCTGGAAGTAGATTGATCCAAGCAATCACCTAATAAAATACTGAAATCACTGTAGTGCCACTGGAAGAAAGAGAGAGACAAACTGGTGACCGCTACACCTCAGGCAAGAGATGTAACTGAGAAGATAGAACCTTCCCAGTGGTCTCAGCCGATACAAGAATTGAACTCATGCTGTTGGCATCACTCTGTAGCATAAACCAGATATTCAGCTGACAGAGCTGACTGTAGTCATCTACGGACAGTATAAAACCTTAACAAACATCCCAAATGATAAAACAAAACAGAAATTGCTGGAAAAGCTCAGCAGGTATGGCTGCTGAGCTTTTCCAGCAATTTCTGTTTTTGGTTCTGATTTCCAGCATCCGCAGTCATTTCGGTTTTTAACCCACTTGATGAGCATGGACATCTTGACCTTCATGAGCAAGCTTAAAAATGGAATTTGAAACAGCCCAAGTGTTTCAGCTACTGAAGTAAGGAATAATTTTATTGTGATAATCACTACAGCACACTGCTGGACCTTGAGGGTGAGACCGGGTGTGAGTGTCTTTCTAACTGTATGGCCAGCACCTGTGTCATAAATTGCATTCTTTCCAATCTCTTTTATGTCATCTTTGAGGTTTAAGCAATAATTTCTCTTCACAGGATTAACTTTGATTCATTCATTTCCCCAACCTTTGTATTTCTATCAAGCTGCTCAAAAACTGTTGACAATTACAGTAGTATACCTAGACATTGTTATCCTGCTATTTCCAGCATGCTTTCAAGAAGCAATCAAGTGTATGATGAGAAAAAAAGAATTGACAGGAGCTATATGTTTCCATATTAATAAAAGCTCACAGAGCCACAGAAAGTCAGGGTAAGGTAAAGCATAGTGTCCATTCTTGTAAGTGTTATTTTGAATTCCTAAGGCCTGAGAACACAGCTAATAGTGTACACTTCCAGCTGTAAATACCTGGCCTTTTTGAAAAAGATCAGGTGATTTCTACTTCTGCTGAAGCTTGGAATTGTCGATTTACTGATATAACCGATTCCTGTATAGCCCATATAGTCTTCTAATCATGGCTTCTGCAACTCTCTCATGTTCTTCCAACCCTAACAACTAGCAATCTGGCCTTTCTGACAATGTTGCATCCTTTGCAATGAATTATGGGTGGAAAGGCTGACTTTTTTTTTCCTTTATTCATTCACAGGATGAGGGACATCGCTCGCGAGGCAGCATTTATTGCCCATCCCTAATTGCCCAGAGTCAACCACATTGCTGTGGGTCTGGAGTCACATGTAGGCCAGACCAGGTAAGGATGGCAGTTTCCTTCCC
>NC_063345.1:7474311-7514717 GCF_021869965.1 Rhincodon typus
GAAATGGTTCGCGACTGGGAGGTGCAGTTGTTTAGTGCGAACCGAGCATAGGTGTTCTGCAAAGTGGTCCCCAAGCCTCCGCTTGGTTTCCCCGATGTAGAGGAGGCCACAATGGGTACAGCGGATGCAGTATACCGCATTGGCAGATGTGCAGGTGAACATCTGCTTGCTGTGGAAAGTCTTCTTGGGGTCTGGGATGGGGGTGAGGGAGGAGGTATGGGGGCAGGTGTAGCACTTCCTGCGGTTGCAGGGAAAAGTGCCGGGTGTGGTGGAGCTGGAGGGGAGTGTGGAGCAGACAAGGGAGTCACGGAGAGAGTGGTCCCTCCGGAAAGCAGATAAGGGTGGGGAGGGAAAGATGTCTTTGGTGGTGGGGTCGGATTGCAGATGGCAGAAGTGTCGGAGAATGATGCGTTTGATCCGGAGGTTGGTGGGGTGGTACGTGAGGACGAGGGGAATTCTTTTTTGGTTCTTATTGCATGGACGGGGTGTGAGGGATGAGTTGCGGGAAATGTGGAAGACACGGTTGAGGGCGTTCTCGACCACTGAGGGGGGGAAGCTACGGTCCTTGAAAAACGAGGACAACTGAGATGTACAGGAGTGGAATGCCTCATCCTGGGAGCAGATGCGGTGGAGGTGAGGGAATTGGCAACAGGGGATGGCATTTTTGCAGGAAGGTGGGTGGGAGGAGGAGTATTCTAGGTAGCTGTGGGAGTTGGTGGGCTTGAAATGAATATCGGTTTCTAGGTGGTTGCCCGAGATGGAGGCAGAGAGGTCCAGGAAGGAGAGAGAGGTATTAGAGATGGTCCAGGTAAACTTAAGGTTGGGGTGGAAGGTGTTCGTGAAGTGGATGAACTGTTCGAGCTCCTCGTGGAAGCACGAGGCGGCGTCGATACAGTCATCAATGTAACGGAGGAAGAGGTGGGGTTTAGGGCCAGTGTAGGTACGGAAGAGGGATTGTTCCACGTAACCTACAAAGAGGCAGGCGTAGCTTGGGCCCATGCGGGTACCCATGGCCACCCCCTTTGTCTGTAGGAAGTGGGAGGAATTGAAAGAGAAGTTGTTGAGGGTGAGGACGAGTTCGGCTAAGCGGATGAGGGTGTCAGTGGAGGGGGACTGGTCGGGCCTGTGGGACAGGAAGAAGTGGAGGGCCTTTAGGCCATCTGTATGGGGAATGCAGGTGTAGAAGGACTGGACGTCTATGGTAAAGATGAGGTGTTGGGGACTGGGGAATTGGAAGTTCTGGAGGAGGTGGAGGGCGTGGGTGGTGTCACGGACTTAGGTAGGGAGTTCCTGGACCAAGGGGGAGAAAATGGAGTCAGATAGTTGGAGATAAGTTCGGTGGGGCAGGAGCAGGCGGAGACAATGAGTCGACCAGGGCATTCAGGTTTGTGGATTTTGGGAAGGAGATAGAAGCGGGCGGTGCGGGGTTGGGGAACGATGAGGTTGGAGGCCGTGGATGGGAGGTCACCTGAAGTGATGAGGTTGTGGCTGGTTTGGGAAATGATGGTTTGGAGCTCGGGGGTGGGGTCATGATCAAGGGGGCGGTAGGAGGAGGTGTCGGAGAGTTGGCATCTGGCCTCGGCGATGTAGAGGTCAGTGCGCCATACTACAACTGCGCCTCCCTTGTCCGCGGGTTTTATGGTGAGGTTGGGATTGGAACAGAGGGCTGCACGTTCTGCGGGGGAGAGGTTGGAGTGGGTGAGAGGGGTGGAGAGGTGACAGGATTTACGTGCATTTGGACAGGCAAAGACTGATTAGGAAAGACTGTTCTGAGGAAGGATCACTCAATCCGAAATGTTAACTCTGATTTCTCTCCTCAGATGCTGCCAGACCCTGCTGAGCTTTTCCAGCAGTTTCTATTTTTGTTTCTGATTTACAGTATTCGCAGTTCTTTCAGTTTTTGTTCAGGAGTGATTCGGGATAGTCAGCATGGATTTGTGCATGAGTTTTTTGAAGATGTGACCAAAAGGATAGATAAGATCAGTGCAGTAGATGTTGTCTGCATGGACTTTAGCAAGCCTTTTGACAAGGTTCTGCATGATAGAATGTTTAGTAAGATTAGATCACATGGGAACAAAGGAGAGTTAGCCAACTGGATACAAAACTGGCTTAACAGGAGGAGGCAGAGGGTGGTGGTAGAGGGTTATTTTTTCAGACTGGAGGCCCATGACCAGCAATGTGTCACAAGGATCGGTGCTACGCCCACTGCTTTTCCTCATTTATACAAATTATTTAGATCAGAATATAGGAGGCATGTTTAGTAAATTTGTAGATGACACCAAAATAGTTGGTATAGTGGACTGTGAAGAAGGTTATCTAAGAGTACCTCAGGATTTGATCAGCTGGGCCAATGGATGAAGAGTAGCAGATGGAGTTTAATTTAGATAAACGCAAGGTATTGCATTTTAGTGAAACAAACAAGGGTAGGATTTACACAGTTAATGGTAGGGCTCTGGGGAACGTTGTCAAACAGAGAGACTGAGGGTTTCACATACATAGTTCCTTCAAAGTGATGTCACAGGTATACAGGGCAGCGAAGAAGATATTTGGCATGCTTGCTTTCATTGGTCAGAGCGTTGAGTAAAGGTTTTGGGACGTCATGTTGCAGCAGGGTGAAGTCACTCTAAGAGTACTGTGTGCAGTTCTGGGGGCCTTATTATAGGAAGGATATTATTAAATTGGAAGGAGTGCAGAAAAGATTTATAAGGATGTTACCATGACTGGAGTATTTGAATTATAAGGAGAGGCTGGATAGGCTGGGATTTAATTGCCTAGAGCATAGGAGGTTGAGAGGTGACTTCATAGAAGTTTATAAAATCACAAGGATCATAGATAAGCAAAGGTATTTTCACTAGGATAGGGGAGACTAAAACTGGAGGGCATATGTTTAAGTTGAAAACTTAAGAGAGGAGCAATTTCACGCAGCGGACGGTGCACATATAGAATGAGCTGCCAAATGAAGCGGTAGACTCAGGTACAATTACAACATTTAAAAGACATTTGGACAGGTGTATGAATAGGAAAGTTTAGAGGGATATCAGCCAAATGCAGGCAAATGGGATGAGTTCAATTTGGGAAACTTGGTTGGTACAAATGAATCAGATCAAACAGGCTGTTTCTGTGCAGCATGGTGGCTCAATGGTTAGCTCTACTGCTTCACAGCTCCAGGGGCCTGGGTTCGATTTCCCCCATGGGCAACTGTCTCTATGGAGTTTGCATATTCTCCCTGTGTCTGCGTGGGTTTCCTCCCACAGTCCAAAGATGTGCAGCCTGAGTGGATTGGCTATGCTAAATTTCCCATAGTGCCCAGAGATGGGTAGATTAGGTGGGTTTGGGGAATGGTTCTGGGTGGGATTCTCTGAAGGTCGGTGTGGACTTGTTGGGCCAACGGGCCTGTTTCCACAGTGTAGGGATTCTATGGAAATGACTCCTTTCTTGCTCCCACCCCCCACATTGGTAAGTTATGAGCATTATTTCTTTGGTTGCAGTCTTTCATTTAATTGGATCACAGTGGGGATGTCTGTAGCCAGGTAATTGTTGAAAGTATCAGCAAATTGTTAATGAGATACGCTTTATGATCAGAAACATGAAGAAAGTAACACATAGTGAAATCCTGCTCAGAGGGTTACACTGAAGGAAATGAGACACGCAGGTAATGGAGAGCCAAAAATCTATCTTTTCCTTTGATTGGGTTCAATCTATCAAAAATTGAGTCCCTCTCAGGCTTATATTAGAGAATAAATTTAAATATTAAGGAAAGTTGCACAAGCTTGGTTCATATTCCCATGAATTGAAAAGATTGAGAAGTAATGTTAAAGGGGAGTTAAAACTGATAAAAGGGAGAGGCGATGGCCTCGTGGCATTATCGCTGGACTGTTAATCCAGAGACACAGGTAATGTTCTAGGTTTGAATCCTACCACGGCAGGTGGTGGAATTTGAATTCAATAAAATATATCTGGAATTAAGAGTTTACTGATGACCATTAATCCATTGCCAATTGTTGGAAAAACCATCTGATTCACTAAGATCCCTTCAGGAAGGAAACTGCCGTCCTTACCTGGTCTGGCCTACATGTGACTCCAGACCAACAGCAGTGTGGTTGATTCATAACAGCCCTCTGGGAAATTAGGGATGCATAATCAATACTGGCCTACCCAGCAATGCCCTCACCCTGTGACTGAATTAAAAAAAGAGAGAGAATTTCAAGAGGGTAGACACAGAGCAAGTGATTTCTCTGGTGAGGGAGTCTGGTACAAGACAATACCATCATAAAATTGAAGGCAGATTCTAAGGTAAAGATTGGAAGAACATCTTAACATTAAAGATATTAATATCTATAAGCTTCAACAGAGGCTAAAGAGCACTGAAGATGTCACCTAGAAGGGGGACAAAACGTTTGCCCAAAAACCTGTCAGCTTGGTGAACCAACCAACAACTCAATATTAATCTCTGTCCTTCAAAGTCGGATGGATATGAGTGGAGGTGAAAGTGGGAAGGGTGCAACTGAAACTCAGTGAACTGAGAATAATTTTGTAAGGATGCAGGACAAAGCAACCATTGAGAGTTTTGAATAGGGTCTGGAAGCTTACAGTTGCATTTTCTTGGGCCAAGTGCTATGCATTTTGTTACCAGCAGGGTATCTTTAGCTGATGTGGCAAGGTTTATTATCCCTTGTAATATAAGAAATTAGGACAAGGGAAACATGTTATTGAAAGATCTAACAAAATATTTACGACTGTTTCCTAAAATATGCAGATATTGCATCCAAGGCACATTCATGGTTGGGTTAGCTTTTTATCAGCATGTCAAGTGGCCTGAGTGAAGACAGTGTCCTAGACCTTTATACCCTCAGGTCAGAGAGAGGGGAAGAATTTTGTTTTTAAAGAAATTAACCTTGTTGCAACTAACCATGGGCGGGTGAATAAAGAAAGGAGCCAATTCTTCCTTATCCCTCTTCACTTGAAAGCTTAACAGTCTGGGGTATCCAGGTGCAGGGCTGGATGAACACAGCAGGCCAAGCAGCATCATAGGAGCAGAAAGTGTGCAATTACAACGAACCTCACTCGGGATCTGGTCATAACATTCGGTTGACATCTATTTGAAGTGATAGATGTGAAGCTGCCCAGCAGAGTTTGAAATTCCACCATAGAAGGCAATCAATGTTGTCATCCAGAATATCACTCACTCAGATGGCAAATTGAATTGATTCACTTTGATATTCCACATTTTGACAGAAGTTTCACTAATGAATTCCTAAGGTCCTGCTGTTTGCATCAACAGCACACTCCTGTTAAAAGGTAAGAAATTAAGGCTGATTTTCTTGCAACAATGATTTGTATCATCAGTCTTGATCCACACAGTTTTATAAATTATTTTCGCAGAATAGATTTTCTATCACAGCTTTAGCAGCCTGCACCTTGTGTGATGCCCCATTGGGACCAAATGCATCAAAAATTTCAATTTTCACTGTAAATATTCCTTGCTCACTCCTTTTACTACCATCACACTATCAACCACTTCATCTGCATTGCTTACTATTGATTGCTGAGTGTTGCGTGATGGGAATTAGAAAATAATTCAGGAATGGATAATTTTGCTCATCAGTTATGCTTTTAGAGTTCCACTGATTTGAAAAGTTTTACTGCAATATTTTGCTTATGCTATCTACTTATGGGTTAGTGACAGCAACTGAAAACTCATAGACGATCAACGTGTATTCTTTTTCATCAACTGAGGATTGTCCCTTACCATGCTTGACCCTCTCTGATCTATAAGCCTGTACTTCGGCCCTCACCCCTTCTCCTTCCGGCCCGAACTGCGATAGGGTTCTACTTGTCCTCACTTTTCACTCCGTAAGTCTCCGCATTCAAAGGATCATCCCCTTCCATTTACACTTCTTCCAAAAGGACACAATGAGCAAAAACATTTTCTTTTCCTGTTTTCCTTGCCAGCACTCCACTGGGACCTTTCCTTCTGTGCTCTTGGTCCACTCCTCCATCACTCCTAATGCATCTTCACCTGCCCGTGGAACTTTCCCATAAAATTACAGATGTAATATTTGTCCCTTTACTTCCTCTCTCATCATAGTCCAAGGCTCCAAACAAACCATTCAGTTACAGCTGTGTTTTACTTGTACTTCTTTCAGTCTAGTCTACTGCATTGGCTACTCATAATGTGGTCTCCCTTACATGGACAAGACCAAACACAGAACTGGGGGACTGCTTTGTGCATAATGATGGCCCCCACCTCCCAGTCACTTACCATTTCAATACACCATTGTGCTCAAATGCTGATATTTCTGTCCTCAACCTGCTGTGGTCTTCCAGTGAAGCCTAACTCGACCTACAGGAAAACACCTAATTCTCCACTTCAGCACTTGACCACCTTGAGGTTGCAACATGAGAACATAGAATACAGAACAGTACAGCATGGGAACAGGCCCTTTGGTCCATCATGTTGTGCCGAACATTGAGTTCAACAGCTTCAAAACATGAACCCTGTCCTATATTTTGGTGACATTGTCTCCACCTCCCATGCAACACCTGCTCCTCCCCTCCACACTCCCACCACATCCACCAACTATATCTTGTCTGCATGGCTTTATTTCAGCAAAACTGAGCTATTTTATAATATTCATACCTATCATTAACATCTATTCTGCATCTGTATCTCTCCATACTACCAGTAGCACTTGCCTATACTCCCTAATTGTCAGTTCTGCTTATTCTCTTCCCACCTTGTCAACTGCATAAAAATGTCATTTTCCAGCTCTCTTCAGTTCTGAGGAAGTGATTTATCAGACTCCAAATGTTATTATTGTTTCTTTCACCACAGGTGCTGCCAGACAACTCGGTTTCTCCAACATGTTGAAAAGAAAGAAAGAAGGAAGGTCAGCCGAGAAAACATATTTTATCATGTCAAAAAGTACTTGCAACCAAATGAATTATGAACTGTGGCTATTCTTGTTTCATGGGCATAATGCTGGTCTTCAGAAAAGGGTCTAGGCCCGAAACGTCAGCCTTCCTGCTCCTCTGATGCTGCTTGGCCTGCTGTGTTCATCCAGCTCTACACCTTGTTATCTCAGATTCTCCAGCATCTGCAGTTCCTACTATCTCTATGACCAGCCAGCTGGGTTTTAACTGAGGGAAGAATATTGAGTTGGGCTTTGAGTAAAACTTACGTTCCCTTTTCAAAATCTGCGGTGGCATCTTTACAGGGTTCTACTTTTTAATGAAAGCTCCTCTGACTGTGCTGGAATCCCATCTGACTGACTTCACTTGTCAGCCTTTAGTGAGGAACTTGAGCCCTCAACCTTCAAACTTACAGCCAAAAGTGTTTACATTCGAACCAATTTGAAATTTAATAGCAAATTTTGTTGTTATTTATTCCTCAGCAGAATCTCTTTCTGAAGTTGTACTGCTCCTTAGTTAGTAAGTTGGAGGGATACACTAAAACACACACAGAAAAATGCTGCAAGCGTTGTTTATCTTTGTGTTGTATCAATCTCTTTGAATCATGTAACTGTTCTTTTTCCTTCTTATGAACGAATGTAATCTAGCTGTGGAAAAGTACTGCAAGTTTTCTCATTGTCTTCTAGTGGTGAAATGGGAAATTGAAGTAGAAATCTTACCCTGACTGACAAACTGCATCATGGGTATGACAACAGGCAGGATGAGAAGCTATTGGGCAAAACACAGGTTTTGCTAAAGTCCATATGATGGAGGGGAAATGGACACTAACACACAAAGAAGATAGAAATTGCTAACGAAACTCAGCAGGTCTGGCAGGATCCATGGGGACAAAGCAGAGTTGACATTTTGAGTCTGGTGACTCTTCATCAGAACTCTGCATCCTCAGTTTTTTTTTGTTTTAGTTCAGTCCTTGATAATGTAACTGTAAATCAGAGCCTAACATGTCTATGATTACCATTAACAGCTGTATTTAGTATAATATATAACCCACAAGATCTGGGTTCAAGTCCCACCTGCTCCAGTGTGTGTAATAACATCTTTAAAGAAGTTGATTAGAAAATATCTGAAATAAATGACATTACTTTGAACTCTAAATGAGAAGACAGTCCTTAACTTTGCTTTCTCTTCCATCAGTCTTTCTTGAACCCAAACTCATATTGTGGCATTGAACCACTTGATAAAATGCAAGGGATGCAATGGGATTCACTCTCTGGGAAATTGTCACCACAGTGAAGGTTAAGAAAGAACCCTGAGATCATTTGGAGAAGAATAGCCATAGAGTGAGCAATTGCCATGAAGGAAACATTTCTGAATAGAAAGCTTCTCTAGAGAAACCGCCACAAGATTGTAATTCTCAAAACGCCCTTACATTTACTAATAGAGGAAACAGGCCTTTGGGGGACAAAAAAACAATGAGAGCAGTAAAAGCCCATCAGTAGCTCAACCAAATGCCGAACAGGTCTTACATGTTTTACTGCTGCTTGGGAAGAACATCAGATAATGTGTTAATCAGCAGCTGATTAATGCTAAATCGCATTTGACAACCATCTAACAGCTTCTGATAAATATTTCACTTCAAGAACAAATACGACACTGGTAAGATTATGCTTCAAAAGCAAATATTAACTTCAAGGAGACTCAGTAGATAACATTATAATGACCTGTATGAACTGTCTGAGCTATGCAGCTGTGGAAACTTTAAAAACTTTTTAAAAATCTCATTTTCAACAATATTGTCATTAGTCTCCCAGATAAATAGTCATCAAACTACTTGAATCAAAAGAGGACCTAACTCTCGACCAAGGACCCCAAATAACATTAAAAACAGCACCCTGAAACAACCTTGTGATGATGTCTCAGAGTTGCACATCACTGAGTATAAATAACACGGTATGGGTGGAGTGAGAACAGACTAGAATGATTAAAAGGCCACATCGGTGCGACCACACAATTTTGCTATTAAGAGTAACTATAAACTATAAATCAGAACATGGCTGCCATGTATAGCAGTATTTGGTATTAATGGACAGTAAATTGGAATTTCTGAGGAAGGGTCATTGGAATGTTAACTCTGTTTTTTCCTTCACAGATGCTGCCAGACCAGTTGTTTGTTTTTGTTCCTGATTTACAGCATCCTCAGTTCTTTCGATTTTTATTTAGTAAGTTGTGTTAGTTTGAAGTTTAATCCTAAAGACTGTGTTCTGACTTTGTTTTCACCTTGATCAATCTTTCATGAACCCAAACTCCATAGCATAGCAACAAACCACATGAATATTGCTATGAAACTACTAGATTGTTGGAAAAAAACTCACCTGGTTTACTAATATCCTTAAGGGGAGGATTTTGCCTATCTTGACCTGATTTGGCCTAAGTTGACTTTAGACCCTCAATAATGTGTCTGACTTGTAACTGCCCTCTGAAATGGTCTCACAACACATATCATAACATTAAAGTGATACGGAAGAAAAGGCACAATGGATTCACTTACACCAAATGCACTGTGCAGTTCACCACCACCTTCTCAATCCATGAATGAGTAAAAATAAGTAAATAGAAAATTATGGCTACTTCTCTCAGTGAATGTATTAAAAATCTTTTAACCAGCCTTGCCTCACTTTCACATTTGTACATTCATTTGTCAGTACCTACCCTTTAAACCACAAAATATAATCACTTCCTTCCTTCACTCCTAGCGCTAAGATTTGGAGTAGGTTAAGATTTATGGCAGTAGAATCATGGGTGAGTGGAAGTTTAAAGAGTGGGGAGATTGTCAAGCAAATTGGGTGAACATTGGAAAGTTTCAGCCTAGAGATGTCAAAGACACAGCAAAGATTACTTCGTAAATGGGCTAAGCCAAGAATAGTAGTTTGGAAGGGGATTCATGGAATGGGCATGGTAATGCGATGGATATTGAAACAGATATATGGCTGGGATAGCTTTGTGTTTGGAACTCAGACTGGGATTCAGTTAGATGATGATGCTGTAATCAGAGACCCCTGAAAAAAATGAAATTATTTTTCAATTTATTGCCCATTCCTCATTGCCCAGGGGAAAGTTAAGAATCAACCACACCATTGTGGTATTGAGTCACGAATAAGGACAGCACTTTCCTTCCTGAAAGGGCATTAAGTGAGCCAGGTGTCTGGTTTGCAACAATTTACCCTGGTGTGTTTTTCATATTCTAGCACTTCTTAAAATTGAATTCAAAGTTCACCATCTGCCTTGGTTGGATTCAAAGCCATATTCCCAGAACATTGGCCTGGGATTCCGGGTTATTTGTCCAGTGCCATTGTTACTTTCCCACTACCTCCCCCAGTGTAGCTGATAGATTTTGGTTGTATCAATTGCTGGAGGCAATTGTATTGTCTCCAGGACTGGGTGTTGGGGAAGTGTTGTGACAGAAAGAGGAGATGGCGAGGTCAAGAGCAGTGATAAACAGATGGAGCTGTTTGTCATCATATATACATTGATAAAACCTGACTCAGGTCTGACCACAAACTTACTAAATGTCTCCTGAAGTTGGTAAGCACTTGTTGCTCCATCAACTATTTATTGTTTTGAATAAACTAACCACAGAGTTAATCAATGCTTGATTTCTAAACCGTTACCATTAATGTGACATGCTGAAAGCAGTGGGGAGTTTTGTGCTGATGAAGTTAATTGTGCTTGAACAGCCAGCAAGCAAGTTAATAGACAGGTGAAATATATGTGTGACATTCTTAAATCATGCTAAATTGCATTGAGAATCCTGAGTGTCTTTGTATCTTTCAGGATCAGAGGCTGTTCAACTCACAGCTTGTTCATAAGTAGACAAATCCTTATTGAAAAGCCAGTTTAACTCACTTTGGAAAAGCAAGTGATCAGGACATGTGCTGGAGCAAATAGCAATCAAGGTTGGTTACAGGCATATTGTCAGAATGTTCACATATTGCCCAGTTTAAATTGAGATACAGAGGCTTCCTATCAGAATAGAAAATATTTAAACATCACCAGGAAAGCAAGACATTACAATTTGCTTAACAGTTGGGAACAAAGGTCTGCACAGATATAATGTGTCAAATAAATAGACAAGGAATTAAAACATCCCCCCAAAAGTACAACCACATTATAGGACCAATTTAGTCTCAAGTTAACTTCAGCATTCATCAATGAGAATAGATGTTGTTACTGAGGCAGAAGCCTACAGAATTCTTAGATCACTTCATCAACAGATGCAGAGAAAAAGGCTTATTATGTGATTTTTCAGATAGACGGCGAGCAAACAGAATTATTGAAGCATCCTGGAAAGACTTGTTAGAGAAGCTGAAAACTTATGTCAGTGAGGAGATACTGAGGGATGAATGTAAATATGAAGTGATCCTCACAGGTTAATGAAGCTCACAGGACCTGAGTACACACTCAATGATTAACACTGTATTTCAATACTTAAACAAGGCAAGACTTGCGAAGATGTAGACTTCTGCATGCACCAAGGAAGTGCCCAACTTTCAATTAATTTTGCAAGGTATGTGGCAGAGAAACATTGCACTTAAGCACAGTCTGATGTAGCTGCAAAAAGATAAATATAGGAGCATGTAGGATTTTTAAACGGCTTAACATGGTAAATGCTAAGCAGACGTTTCCCATCATGGGAGAGTCTAGGATTAAAGGGCACCAAATTAAGACTGAGATGAGGAGGAATTTCTTCTCTCAAGGAGGATTTTAGTATATATTTAATCAAACTTGTTTTTCAATTTCTGTATTTGTGTCGCTTAATGTTAATCAATGTTAGAGAGTCATACATGGGTCCAACTCACCCATGTCAATGAAGTTTCCCAAACTAAACTCGTTTCACATACCTGTGTTTGGCCCATATCCCTCTAAAGCTCTCCTATCATGTGCCTGTCCAAATGTCTTTGAAACTTTGCAGCTGCACCTGCATCTACCACTTCCTCTGGCATCCTCCACGTGTGAAACATGCTCTGTGTGAAATGTTACACCTCAGGTCACTTTTAAAGCTGTCTCTCATCTTAAAGTCATGCCCTCTAGTTTTGAACGCCTCCCTAGGGAAAAGACCATTGCTATTCACTTTACCTATGGCCCTCATGATTTTATAAACCTCTATAAGGTCACCCCTCAACCTCCTACACTCCAGTGAAAAAAGTCCCAGACTATCCAGCCTCTCCTGTTAACTCAAACCCTCCAGTCCCACTACCATCCTTGTAAATCTTTTCTGCACCCTCTCCAATTTAATAATATCCTTCCTCTAGCAGGGCAACCACAACTACACAGACTACTCCAAAAGTGGCTTTGCTAATGTTCTGTACAATCGCAGTATGACGTTCCAACTCTTATACTCAATGGTCTGTGAAATAACTCCACGAAAGCCAGTATCCCATCACCCAGTCACCCTTTAATTACATGTGTAGTACATGGCCCTGACGCAGCTAGCACAAAGCCAGTTCCTAGAGTGAGCAGAACCCCTGACACTCCTATTTATAACTGTCAGCCAGGACTCCCTGATTGGACCAGGTTAATAGCCCCAGTCAGGGAACTCATATTCTATGAGGTACCCCCTTTGTTGACCTTATTCTAAACACTACAGTCTGGGCATCAGTAATTCATTTGGTACCATCATTGCCTCTGAATCAGTGAGGAGTATGTTCATAGCCGCGCAGCAGCAATTTGAAACACGTTCTTTTGGGGCTGATGCTCCCAAGCAATACAGAAGACGCTGTTGCACTGTCAACGATCCCAGCCTTCAAGATGAAACAGCAAGACCTGTCCTTGAAGTTGGAATGCACGGTTGTGAAGAAGAACAATAGAATTCACCCCAGCGTCCTGGCTAATATTTGTCCCTCCATCAGCGTCAGGAAAAGTGAAGTAGCTGGTCATTATCTCACCACAGCTTGGGCAACTTGCTGTTGTGCAACGTAGCTGCTGTGATTTCCTACACTGCGAACCTTACAAAGTACTTTATTAACTGTGAAGATGTTGGGATTGAAAGCCTCCATAAACTCATTCGTCTCATCCAGCATCGGGGTACAAGACTGTTAGACCAGAGGTGGGCCATTCAATAATATTCATTCTAAAAACATTTTTTAAGACTAAATATTATCTGAAGGAAAATTGAATCTGTTGTATGTCAGAGCAAGCAACTGCAAATATTTAAACTGCAACTCCCATTTTCACCCATCATTTCTGTTGAGGATATTTAGAAATTGCTTTGAATTCACAGGTACATAATTCAACTATGTTGTTCTTCATCTGATATTTTCAAACCCATTAACTTTAATGTCAAATACTTTGCCTCTTTATCTTTTTTTAATGCCTCAATTGATCTACAACCATAGGGAAATGACCATAAGACTATAAGACCATAATACATAGGAGCAGAGTTAGGCCACTTGGCCAATCAAGTTTACTCCATCATTCGATCATGGCTATAGGAGTAAATTACTGCAGATGCTGGAATCTGTACTGAAAATAAATCAGAGTCATCTAGGCTCAAAATGTTAGCTTGCTCTCTCTCCACAGATGCTGCCTGGTCTGCTGTGATTTCCAGCATTTTTTTTTGTTTTCCTTTCAATAAAGCTGATATGTTTCTCAACCCCAGTCTTCTCCCTTCTCCCCACAACCCTTGATCCCCTTACCAATCAAGAATCTATCTATCTTTATCTTAAATAAAATCAATGACATGGCCTCCACAGCCTTCTGGGGCAATGAGTTCCACAGATTCACTGCTCGCTGGCTGAAGAAATTCCTCCTCTTCTCAGCTCTAAAGGGTCATTCCTTTACTCTGAGGATGTGCCTTTGAGTCCTAGTCCCCTCCTACTCACTGAAACATCTACATCACATCCACTCTAGCCAGGAAGTGGAAAACATTCTCGAAAGGAATACAGCAGTCAAAAAATATTATTCCAATTTTCAAGAAAATCACAATTGCTATCTCAATGGATTAGTGAAAACTCTTGATAAATTCATATTTCTATCTTCAAAATAACATTCAATTTAATGGTGAGGTTTGCACAGTCAAGTCCTGCCATTTATTTGTCTGCCTTTTAAGAATTTGCTTAGCCAGGCAGAACCACCTATCTACCTTTTTGCCCACTGTGAATATGATTTTTTGCTTTTCTGTGGTTTTAAAGAAAACGGAGAAAATATACTACATGGAACATTAAGCGTGCACTGCGCATGCATTTTCCACATGTATAGACATTTGCTGTTGCAAAAATGACTGTTTCCAATGTTTTGACTTTACTATACATCAACCTGGTCACACTGAGCTGTTGAATACGTATTTTTGTGATCTATGAATGCCATTTTTATAAAGCAGTATGGCGGCCAATCATGTCGCCTCACGGCAGTTCTTGCAGTTGTAAACATGAGGATGACCAGGAAATTTGATGTGTAACGTCATTTGGAAAACCAGCAGAATTTTAAGGTAATTTGAGGTTGGCAACTGTGCCCAGAGAATGAAAGCTCTACCCAAAGTTCAACCAACAAAACTGCCTTGTCTGAGACCAGGATGTTCCACTATGGTGGCTTTCCATTGGTTGTGCTGGTTTAGGAGGTTCTTCAATGTCCCTCTCCCACAGAGACACCAAAACAAACACTGAAAACATTTATACATGTGAAAAAATTGAACTACCTAGTGTACCAACTAGCATAAATGAATGGTCCTGCTCTACAATATTGTTTAGACTTTTGACAATAATTGCAGTTAACTTAAAATCAGATTACTCAGAGATGGAGGATAAGATACTTAAGATAAACTATTATTATTGTATGATAATCCTATTTTCAGCTGTGTCAATGAAGTTGTGCCAGATTGTGGCTTTAAGATTTAAGAATTCCCTCCCTCATGCCATTGTGGGTCTACATACAGCACATGGACTGCACAGTTCAAGAGTCACCTTCTGAAGGGCATCTAGGATGGGCAATAAATATTAGGCCCTGCCAGTGAAGTTCATGGCCACTAAGTGCATTTTTAAAAAGGTTATGTTTTATTATGTTGTTCAATTAGATTACATCTTGATGGATATTACATTTGCGAATATGCAATGAATGATTTGAAGTATTCATACTCTGTGTTGATTCTGTGAACCTACAATGGGGAACTTTCCATATTTTGCCTGGTCTGGAACGAGCTGCCAGCTCTCTTTTCCACATGACTTGTGATCGATGGTGTTAAAAGTCCTCACTGCACCTGTGAAAACCAACTTGGTTACACCCTGTTAACCACAGATGGCCCTGATCCCTTTGTGAAATACAGACTGTGTTTCTCAATCCGTTGTTTCCAGCAGAGCACTGCTGTGACCAAATGGCTTTTTCTCAATTCATTTCGGTTTTTAACAGTATTACTCCCGATTGCGGCAGTCAACAGTTGTAACTGAGAATATAGTATTCGTAGCCCTTCTTTCAGATTGCTAGCTATAACTTAATACAGGCCTCACATACTTTTAATCATATATGCAAGCATTTGTGTAAACTGCCTTAAAAGAAGTATGTGTAAATGCATTTCACACAGAGAGGCATTTGGCAAAATGGTTAAAGTGTACTGGACATGTATCATACAAACTAAAACACTGTAATCATAGGGTCAACTGCAAAGTCTATTCAGTATTATGCTGATTAAAAATGATGTTAGCCACACCTGGATTCAAAAATGACTGCATGTGCGTTCTGATGAATGTATTTTTAATATGGCTTTGGGGTGTGTAAGTGTCTCCAGTCTTTTTTTTCATTCAACCATTCATGAATTGAATTGAAGTGACTTAGCTTTATTGTCACATGTACTCAAAATAGTACAGTGAAAACTTTATACGTCACCACTTACAGCACCACCTTAGGTACAAGGGTACCGGGGTACAGCTTCTTTAGTAACAAGATCTTAGAAAATAGAGAAATAAATTGTCCAGGGTCGCAGAAATAAAAATTCAGAACTACAGTCTTCCAACCCAGACCACGCTGGCATCTAGACTCCAGACTACACCGGGCCTTGGCTCAGACTGTGTCAGGCTTCACCTTGAGGATCGTAAGGCTGGGAGATTGTTCTAGCATCGCCTCAAGACCGGGAGACCACGTTGAGGCCATGTCAGGCCGAGAGATTATCATGTTGGTGAGGAATCACACCACTCCAGAGGTCACCATGCCAAGCTGGGAGGCCACTACGCCAGGCTGGGAGGACCCTTGTCGTGTCTGCTGGCTATGCCAGCAATATTTCCCTTCTTTAATTGAAGGTGGAGTCACAGGTAGACAGGATGGTGAAGAAGGTGTTTGGTACACTTGCCTTTACTCGTCAGTGCATTGAGTATAGGAGTTAGGAGGTCATGTTGCCACTGTACAGGACATTAGTTAGGCCACTTTTAGCATACTGTATTGAATTCTGGTCTCCCTGCTATAGGAAGGATGTTTTTAAACTTGAAAGGTTTCAGAAAAGATTTACAAGAATGTTGCCAGATTTGGAGGGTTTGAGCAATAGGGAAAGGCTGAATAGGCTGGGGCTATTTTCCCTGGAGCATCGAAGGCTGAGGGGTGACCTCATAGATGTTTATGAAATCATGCGGGCCATGGATAGGATGAATATTCAAGGTCTTTTACCAGGGTAGGGGAGCCTGAACATTGGTTTAAGGTGAGAGGGGAAAGATAGTAAAGGGGCCCAAGGGGCAACTTTTCCACGCAGAGGGTGGTGCATGTATAGAAGGAGCTGTTAGAGGAAGTGATGGAGGCTGGTATAATTACAAAATTTAAAATTTTTGGATTAAATGTTACTTTTGTTAGACCCTCGGCATGCGACTCTCATATCTATCATGTTATTCCAGTCAGCATCAGAGGAGCAGGAAGGCTGACGTTTCGGGCCTAGATCCTTCTTCAGAAATGGACCCAAATGTCAACCTTCCTGCTCCTCTGATGCTGCTTGGCCTGCTGTGTTCATCCAGCTCTATACCTTGTTATCTCAGATTCTCCAGCATCTGCAGTTCCTACTATCTCTGATGTTATTCCAGTCATTTGATTTGTCTCCAGCACTGCCTTATTTTTAATAATTTTGTAATCATCTCTCTGCCTTAATTAATCAGATTATAGGTCATCTGTTCACTTGTTATTCAGCTGTTAACACTTTACTCACACTGACTGATGGTCTTGATCACCTGCAGGGTCTTACCATTCGGCCGTCGACACTGCACTCATTTGTGTGATATTTTGATCTCTCTGATTATAAATTCTATGCCCATGTGTCACCCCTTCACTTCATCGGATGAAGGGGCAGCACTGCAAATGCTTGTGATTTTAAATAAACCTGTTGGACTGTAACCTGGTATCATGCGACCTCTAACATTCAAAAGGCATTCTGATGGGTACATGAATAGGGAGAGTTTAGAGGGAAATGGGTCAAATGCTGGCAAATGGGACTAGGTTAATTTAGGATATCTAGTCAGCATGGAGGAATTGGACCGAAGGGTCTGTTTCTATGCTGTACCACTCTATGACTCTATGACTCTATGACTACGACTAATTGTCCTAAGGCCAATCCAGATAAGGATGACAGATTTCTTTCCGGAAAGGTCATTCAGTGAACCAGTTGGGTGTTTACAGTGGTCAACAGTGGCCACACAGTCATCATTAGGTTGGCTAACTGTGGAATGAAATTCTTTCGGAACCCTTTCCTTTCATTTAGTTAACTCGCCTACAAAAAACTTGTGCTTTAATTCACTCAACAGCGCTCCAGCGCAACAACAGTAGTATTTACTGCCAATCACATGACCGTATAATTGCTGAACATACTCATTCTACATCACTGTTTCGAATATTTTGAAAGCAAGGAAAGAAAGATTTGTGATTGTAAGATGTAAGGTATAAAAGCAGAATTAGGCCATTTGGCCCATCAGCTCCAGAATTTGATCATGGCTCATTGTAGGACTCCTTTCCAGATCTCAGGATCCCAAAGCACTGCACAGTTAACTAAGCATTTTTGAAGTAAAATTACACTTACAAACTAGGAAATATGGTAGCAATTTGTAAATGGATATTCCCATGAGCTGTAATGTGATAATGAATAGATGATCTGTTGCAGGTGTTGGTCATGGCCATACCTTTTATTGCATGACTTTCTCACCTCTGAATAAAGAGGTTATGGGTTCAAGTCCCACTCCAGGATTTGAGTCCAAATGCCAAAGGTAACAGTCCCTGAACAAAAGCAGGAGGGTTGCTCTACAGCGATGTGACCAATATTTATCACCGTAAGTGATTACCTGTTCAATACTTCATTGTGGTTTGTTAGGCCTTGCTGAGGGCAAATTGGCTGGCATGTTCATTTATTGCAACAGTACAGAGTGGCATCAGCTGTCCCCATATTCAAGAATGATGTCAACACAGGGTTGTAAGTTTTTGCCATTGATCTTCCCATGACTGAATCAACTGATTCTCACTTACGGAGGGCTACTGGGGCAGGAAGTCCTATGAGGAAATGGGATCCAAAGTAACAGGATTTGTTTCATTTTCTTTCCTTCTGTGTTGCCAATTAGCCTCATCATTACAATGTGGAATGGCACTTCAATAGTATGTAATTTTCTGGAAAGCGCTTTGGGACATATAGAGGCTGTAAAAGCTATGGTAGAAAGGCAAGACTTTCTTTCCTTATCAGTTTTATTGTTGTTAGATGAGAAATAAATATTGACTGGCACATTAGAGGTCCAGGTTCTTCTTTCAAAAAGTGCTTTGGAATCTATTAGAACCTTAAGACAGGGCCTTGGTTTGATGGTTTAACATCTCATCCAAATGACACCTTCTCCAACAGTACAATGTTCGCTCAGCACTGCACTGAACAGGTTGGATTGAATTTTTGCACCTATTCAAGTAAATAGCTTAACATGTCAATTACAAAGTAGAGAAGGGAAAGTGATAGCATTGCATTAGACAGTAATACCTTCATACTATGAGGCCGATAGCTACAGTTGCTGATATTTAGAAAATGCACTGCTCTCTCTCCAAGTGACATTCCAGTCCTGCCACAGTGTTGTTAACCTGTTTTCTTAAATCCATCAGTTTAATCTAGGTGTAATAAACACCATACAAATGGTTTGTATTTGTCCACTAACAACATAAGCAGCAAACTGCAAGCTCCAACAGTGAAACATAAAAGCCATTCATTTGTCTTATGTGGGTATCTGCCTTCTGACTAAATCCTGATATATTTATTGACATTGCAGCTGGTGCAGAAAGCTGTAAAATTTCCTGTGTACATCAGGCAGCTTATCGCTCCTTGTTATGAAACGTTTGCATTTTCTACAACATGTGGAATGGCTGCAGACTCAAGGTACAAAGGGTGAAGTACTCACAAAGCCACTGGAAATATTCTTTCTTTGAATTAATTTTGTCTGAATAGATTTTATAAGTTTTCCTCCAAGGATTGAGTTCAAATTAGCATTCAGGCCCAGATTCATCTCATATAGAACCAAAATTCCACAGCGATTTATGTTAAGTCTTTCTTACTGTGTAATTCTTTCTTTTTGAATCAGTACCATTATTTTCTTCATTCAGGCAAGATTCCTCTATCTTATGTGATTTAACTTTCACAGTTATAGTGAGGAAACACTTTCATTATTAAAAACTATTTCTTGTGAAAATCTCCCATCATATATTTTCAATGTGCCTTGTGATTTAATTGCCGATTTTTGAATGTGATTAGCTAGTCTCAATTTATGAAAATATAATTTCATAATTCATATGTGTTAGGGTATAACTTTCAGCTTTGGGACTGATGTTTTAAAGCAAAATAAGTGAAGTGCAGGTGCTGATGTTGAAATGGGGTGGGCAAAGTCAGAAGTCACACAACACTAGATTGTAGTCCAATGGGTTTATTTGAAATCACAAGCTTCTGTAGCACTGCTCCTTCGTCACGTGACATGATACACCACATCTGATGAAGGAACAGGGCTCCGAAAGTTTGTGATTTCAAGTAAACCCCGTTGGACTATAATCTGGTGTTGTGTGACTTCTTAAGATACGTGTTTGCACATGGTTTTAGAAGCTAGTAAATAACTAAAAACTAATTCAAATTGGATGGATTTTCCAGGTTGTCAGTGATAGAAGTGCGGATCCCTTTAAGGGCAATGCAGAACATCTTCAGAGTTGATTGAGAGCAGTTTCTTTGTAATTTGGTTATTCAGTAATTTGACAAACGCAAACAAAAAATATTGTCTCTAAAAGCTGGGTCCTTGGTGCCCTTGGCAGTCAGTGCTTGCAATTTGGATGATTGTTGAATTGGTATTGGTTTTTTTTCTTTATTCATTCACAGGATGAGGGCATCGCTGGCTTGGTCAGCATTTATTGCCCACCCCTAATTGCCCAGAGGGCAGTTAAGAGTCAACCACATTGCTGTGGGTCTGGAGTCACATGTAGGCCAGACTAGGTAAGGATGGCAGTTTCCTTCCCTAAAGGGCATTAGTAAAACAGATGGGTTTTTCTGAAGAAGGGTCCCAACCCGAAACGTCAACTTTCCTGTTCCTTTGATGCTGCCTGGCCTGCTGTGTTCCTCCAGTTCCACACTGTGTTATCTCTGACTCCAGCATCGGCAGTTCTTATTATCTCTGATTGGGTTTTTTTCCTGACAATTGGTTCATGGTCATCTCTAGATTCTTAATTCCAATATTTAAATTTATTAACTTCAACCGCCATGGGGGTGGGATTCGAACCTGGGTACCCAGAACGTTGTCTGGATCTCTGGATTAACAGTCCAGTGATAATACCATCGCCTCCCCATGATCACCAAAAATGTTAAATCACAGCTACCCCTGGTGAGCTTGGTATTGGTTTCCTTTTAACATTGGTGGTAAGTCTTTTTAAATAAGAAAAGAAAACAAAAAGCTGTGATCTGGGGAGTGGAGTACGTTCTTTTCCCATTCAAAGATATTTTTGTGGCAAGTTTCTCCTTTCTTTTAAAATAATTAAGTTACAGTCCCTTTCATTAATTTGGTTTGAGTAGGTTATTTGATTTAAGTTAAAAAAAAGCTTCTGTAGTGGGGTTGGCCTCTGTACGGGGAAACGGTCCAGAAGGAAAATGTGGAAACTGGTGTTTGTACTAAACTATTGATTTACAATTAAATCCTAGTGAATCTCTGTTTTCCTGCCTCATTGAACATATGAATATCAACCTGTTAAAATGCTTTTTCCTTGAAGAGGTTAGAGTTCGCGATTCGAAGGCAGTGAGCAATAATCGGTCCCCTCTTAAATTTGTAGCAGAGCCAATTATTTTACTAACTAACAGTTTTCCTCATGAGAGATGTGAATGATTCATCATATCCCAGAATCAAAGGGATAAATTTGAAGGTAAAATTAATTAATTTACATTTCTATCTGGAACATCCCAAGCATGCCATTTTGCCGTGGAAATAGGTTATGAAGGGAGGTACTATTTTGTTTCAGGATTGTCAATGTGATTGCTGATAGAAAAGAAACCAAGACTGTCCTGTATAGTAGCTCTGAGATAAGCAGCAAGTGATGATATACCTGGAGCCATAGACCAGTAACAAAGGGATATCCGAAGCCCAGGATATTTTCAGATGTGAAGTTGAGAATCATGATACACTTAATGAGAGTTCCAGGATCAACAAGTCACATGCCCAAGATATCCCATGCCTGAGAGAGCAGTGGAAACATCAAGAAAATCAAAGGGAATGCCAAAAAGCTGAGGCACACTTTGGTTAGAACCCAGGAGGATTGAAAAAAACCCCAAGATCATGCAAAGAATTGAGGAACGAGAGGGTGAAAAATACTGTAGAACAGGCATTGTCCTGTAGAGATTTTCTATCGTTTTTACAAGATGTTGTAATTTAATTTATTTAACGCATACAGTAAAAGTATTTGTTTAAAGTGTGAAATCTAGTTGTCTGGTCATTTTTGTTAACATCTGGATGAGCCATGTCAACACAATGTCTGCAAGAGTAGGTCAGAGGCTGGGAATACTGTGGTGAGTAACTCACTTCCTGACTCCCCAAAGCCTGTCCATCATCTACAAGGCACAAGTCAGGAGTGTGATAGAATACTCTCCATTTGCGTGGATGGGCGCAGCACCAACAATGCTTTAGAAGCTTGACGCCATCCAGGACAAAGCTGACCACTTGATTGCCACCACATCCACAATGACACATTGCCTCCACCACCGCTGTTCAGTTGCAACATGTACAAGATGCATTGCAGAAATTCCCCTTGGCTTCTTAAACAGCACACTCCAAGCCCACGGTCACTACCATTTAGAAGGACAAGGGCAGCAGATACATGGGAACACCAATGTCTGTAAATTCCTTTCAAGCTTCAGATCATCCTGACTTAGAAATAATGTTGCTATTTCAAATTCCCGGAACTTCCTCCCTTAACAGCATTTGGGTCGACCTACAGCAAATGGACTGCTGTGGTTCAAGAAGGCACCTCACCACCACTCTCTCAAAGGGATAAGCAATACATACTGCTCAGCCAGTGATGCCTACATTTCATGAGTGAATAAGTAAAAAAAAAGCTTGCAATTTGTCTTAAAATTACTGATTTCTAGTGAGATGGTAACACTTAACAATTGTCTCATGGCTTCAAAACAAATATGAACTTGCTGAGCATCAAATATGCATTTTGCTTTTTAAAAAATTGTACATCTATTATTATGTTTATGTATTACGTCTAAAAAGTGAATTTGCATTCTCAATGAATGATATACCAGTCTAATAAAAATGTCATATTGTTTTGTGTGTCTCACATGTGATTTGGACATGGATCCAGGTGGAAGATTTTAATCATCTCTGCAGGTATCTGTATATACAGAGTTATGTTTCAGGTATTGCAAACTCTTGTGGTATCTAGCTCTGTCACTTCTCTCAACCTCCTCCAGATTGCTTATTCAACATCCAGTTCTGGAGGAACCACAATTCCTTCCAGTTCAATAGTGAGAAGACTTAAACCATTGTCTTTTATACGTAGCGCAAAATCCTTTCTTATCTTCTAAAATCCTCCCAGTCTTCAGATTAGTCACTATTTATGGCAACTTTATAGTCCTTCATTATTAATTTTGTACAATCCTTAAATTCCTTTGATATTTATTTGGGTTTTTTTGTACCATGGAGGAATTATCATTGCTGTAACAGTCCCTGTAATAATGTAATACTCCTTTAAATTAGGCAATAGAGGCTCTAACTTATGCTATGAAGAAAGGTTGATTAGACTGGGTTTGTTTTCGCTGGATCATAGGAGGTTGAGGGGGCGACCTGATAGGAGTTTATAAGATTGTGAATGGCATGGATAGAATGGAGAATATGAAGCTTTTTCTCAGGGTGGAGGGGTCAGTTACTAGGGGACACGGGTTCAAGGTGCAGGAAGGAGGGATGTTTAAAAGAAATGTGTGAGGCAAGTTTTTCACACAAGGGTAGTGAGTGCCTGGAACGTGTTTCCAGAGGAGGTGGTGGAAGCAGATATAATAGCAACATTCAAGAAGCACCTGGACAACAACATGAATAGGAAGGGAATAGAGGGATACAGATCCTGTAAGTGAAGACAGTTTTAGTATGGAAGGGCAAAATGTGTACACGCAGGGTTGGAGGGCCGAAGGGTCTGTTCCTGTGCTGTATTGTTTGTTTTTCTTTGTTCTTTGTTCTAAACCCTGAATTCCTTTCCAAAAACCGTCTACAGTTCTAACTAAAACAGAAGTTGCTGGAAAATCCCAGCAGGTCTGGCAGCGTCTGTGAAGAGAAATCAGAGTTGATATTTCAGGGCTGGTGTCCCTTCTTCAGAAGCTCTATCTTATTTTAAGATTCTCTTTAAAATCTACCTTTTTATTAGGTTTTGACCCATCTGCCTAATATTGCTTTCTGTGGCTGAGTGAAAGCTTTGCCTTATAGCACTTCTATTAAATGCCTTGGGACATTTTATTAGGTTAAAGCTGCTATATAAACTCTAACTGTCATCTTTAATTGCAACTTCCTGTTGCATCTCTCAAAATCTATTTTGGACCCATAAATTAATTCAAAGAGTGAAAAATAATGATGATTTAGATGAAGCTGTTTAACATTTTGCATATGGGAGGACACTTCAAATGCCAATTTTCTGAACAATTTCTTGATTGACTTCTTATGCTGCAATTAGTTGGGTATTCGACATAAGTTTATATTCGTCGAAAACTCTGCTGCTCCTATTCTAAGTCTTGTTCATTCTTCTACTGTTGTGCTTGCAGACCTACATCAACCATTGGCCGATCAATAAAATTACCATGATGGAGTGTCACTAGATCCAAAACATTAAATCTGTTTCTCCCTCCACAGATACTACAGACCTGCTGAGTTTTTGCGGCAATTTCTGATTTTGTTTGTGAATTCCAGCATCTGCATTATTTGAGACAACAAGGTGCAGGGCTGGATGAACACAGCAGGTCAAGCAGCATCATAGGAGAAGAGAGGCTGACGTTTCAGGCCTAGAACCTTCATCAGAAAAGGGGGAGGGGAAGGGGGTTCTGAAATAAATAGGGAGAGAGTGGGAGGCGGATAGAAGATGGATAGAGGAGAAGATAGGTGGAGAGGAAACAAACAGGTCGAAGAGGCGGGGATGGAGCCAGTAAAGGTGAGTGTAGGTGGGGAGTTAGGAAGGGGATAGGTCAGTCCAGGGAGGACGGACAGGTCAAGGGGGCGGGATGAGGTTGGTCGGTAGGAGATGGAGGTGCGGCTTGAGGTGGGAGGAGGGGATAGGTGGGAGGAAGAACAGGTTAGGGAGGCAGGGACGAGCTGGACTGGTTTTGGGATGCGGTAGGGGGAGGGGAGATTTTGAAACTTGTGAAATCCACATTGATACCATTGGGCTGCAGGATTCCCAAGCGGAATATGAGTTGCTGTTCCTGCAACCTTCGGGTGGCATCATTGTGGCACTGCAGGAGGCCCAGGATGGACATGTCGTCTGAGGAGTGGGAGAGGGAGTTGAAATGGTTCGCGACTGGGAGGTGCAGTTGTTTATTGCGAACCGAGCGTAGTGTTCTGCAAAGCGGTCCCTGAGCCTCCGCTACTGGCCCCATCCCCGCCTCTTCGACCTGTTTGTTTCCTCTCCACCTATCCTCTCCTCTATCCATCTTCAATCCGCCTCCCACTCTCTCCCTATTTATTTCAGAACCCCCTTCCCCTCCCCCTTTTCTGATGAAGGGTCTAGGCCCGAAACGTCAGCCTCTCTGCTCCTATGACGCTGCTTGGCCTGCTGTGTTCATCCAGCCCTGCACCTTGCTGTCTTGGATTCACCAGCATCTGCAGTTCCTACTATCTCTGCATTATTTGTTTTCTTTTGTAATGAAATTGTCATACTTGTTTTTAATTCTCTCCATGGCCTAACCACCACACACACACACACACACACACATATAGACACACACGCGTGCAAACTCATACACAAACACAAAACACACATACACATGCAAACACAAGCACATACACACACGCAGACACAAACACACACGCATGCCAACACACACACAAGCACACATACACATGCAAACAACAAACACATGTGAAAACACAAACACACACACACACATGCAGACACAAACACACACACGCACAAACACATACAGGTGCTCACACACACACAGGCACGCACACACACACACACACACACACACACACACACAGAGGCATACACTCAAACACACACACACACACACACATCTATTTCTGTTACCTTCTACTTCTGAAATTTCTCCAAGCCACAGATTCTGTTCTCTTGATTTTGAAAATCCAGATTTTAATTGCTCACTTTTGGTTCCATCTTCAGCAGGTTAGGCCTTGAGCTCAGTAATTCCTTCCTTACATCTCTCTCCTCATTTCTAATGCTCCTTAAGACCTACCTCTGTCATTCATCCTGACATCTCCTTTCCTGGCTCAGTATCAGCTTTTGTTCATAAAGCTCTTGTAAATGACTTTGGGAAGTTTTCCAATGTCAGTCCAGTATTTAGATGCAAGTTGTAATTTTTGATAATGTATATTTAAGGGTTTAGGAACCAACCCTCCAAAAATATGTTATATTGCAAGGTTTAGTTCCAGCACAGATGTAATATGTTTCTCTAGTTAATTAAGTCTGTGACCTACTTTTAGCCTCATATGAAAAAATATTTACTGTCTAGTTTTCCTGTGAGAGATGATGCAGTTATTTCTTCAATTTAGGTTCGAACAGTCTAATTTCAGAATAGAAATATGTGTTTCTTTTTGTTTATTGACCTATTGTACCTGTGTTTGTACAGGGGCCAATAGATTAGTTGGTAACAGGGGAGAATAAATTCTGCTACTGCAGAGCTGGTAATCGCTCCGCTGCTTCTTCATCCACAGATGTTCTCTGTCCAGATGACCAGCATTTTCTGCTTTTATTTCATAATTCACCTCCTCTTGAGCCATCCTTTGCTTCTTCACTCGTCTAACCATTCCACCCTGTGCCATTGTTTGCCATTTAAGCTCCCTGCCC
Source organism: Rhincodon typus (assembly GCF_021869965.1). Taxonomy (NCBI): domain Eukaryota; kingdom Metazoa; phylum Chordata; class Chondrichthyes; order Orectolobiformes; family Rhincodontidae; genus Rhincodon; species Rhincodon typus. Next base: position 7,500,733 of record NC_063345.1, read on the forward strand.
CGCACTCCATCCTGCAGACCATCCCGTTTGTTCTTTTCTCCATCTTCCTGATTCAGAATTTACTGTAAACTTGCCGAAACTCTGACTTCTTCCAGTTCTGGCAAAAAAAAGATAATTGATCCGAAATGTTGGACTGGATTTCAACTTTCTGATCCTCTCGCAGTGGAAGACTTGGGTGGGGTTTGTCAGGAACTCGAAGGTTCCAGCATCGCATTCTTCATTTTTTTTTAATGTGTCTACCACCTTTGGGTTTGATTTCTGTGCTTCTCAACCAACTAGACCCAGCAGATGCAACGGTGACTTAAGGCGGTCTCTCTCAGCTCACTAATTTGACAGGGTTTTTTGCATCCTGAAGCATTGTTGAAATGTTTAGACTGCCATAGCCACACAGACAGATGCATAGCAGGACTTGTAGAGGTATGGACATACAGTTCAGGAGCAAGATTAGGCCACACAGTCCATTGAACTGCTCCATCATTCAATATAACCAAGGCTGATCTGATTTTAACCTCAACTCTACATTCTTACATATTCCTCCCAGTGACCTTTCATCTCCTTGGTATTCAAGAATATCTCCACCTCTGCCTTAAAAATATTTAAAGATTCTGCATCCACAGCCTTTTGCGGAAGGGAATTCCAAAGACTCTCGACCCTCTGAGAGAGAAAATTTTTCCTCAACTTCGCTTTAAATGGCCATTCTCTTATTTTTAAACTATGACCCATTTTTCTAGATTCTCACCAAAGAATAAACATTGTTTCAACATCCACCCACCTAGTCCCTTCAGGACCTTATATGTTTCAATTAGCTCACCTCTAACTCTTTAAACTTGAGAGGATACACACCTTGCCTCAGAAAGCAATCTGCTCAATCCAAGTATTAATCTAGCAAACCTTGGCTGAACTGTATCTAATGCATTGATATCCATCTTTAAGGACAGTTACCAGTTCTGTACACAGTACTCAAATGCAGTCTCACCAAGGTAAGCTAAATCTTGTAATAAAGCAGAAATTGCTGGAGAAGTTTAACACATCTGGCAGCATCTGTGGAGAGAAACCAGAGTCAATATTTCAGATCCCATGACCCTCTTGCAAATCTTACCATGTCTGAGCATTAGACATGAAAATATCCAAGCTTCCTAGTTATCTTGGGGCAGAATTAAGTATTGTCTAGCCAAAGGGTCATTATTATTAAGGTTCTCAGTCATTTTGCTAGCAAATCCATTTTGCCATGAAATGGAGACTTCTTGTAACACAAATAAAATGTTTAACTCTGATTAATTATGCGATAAAACACATTTAAGTATTATTTTTGTTGTTTTACTCATATAATGTGAAATTTGTTGCTGGTGTCCAGCAACAATTTTAACAGCATAAGACATGGGTGTTTCTTCAACAGCACACCATATCTCAAGGTTAGTTTCATCCTGGCTCACTCTTCTCATGTCATTGCCAAAAATCCAGCTTCAAGTAAGTAATTTACACTAAATGGCAACGATTCTGATCCTAGCTAATGTTACGACTGGAGCAGTCAGATCCCAAACTGAATTCTGGTTTCTTTGTAGGCTTAACAAGGTGGTCTCATTGAAACACAAACATGCAATACTGCAGATTTGGTTTTAACAATAAAACATAAGTTTACAACATAAAAGAAATGAATATAAAATAGATTAAACCAAACTATTTCCATATAACATAAGTTTAAAGATTTTTAAGCATGCAGTAAAATGCAATCATATCAATTCCAAAAGCACTCCTTCACAGTTCTCAGAACCTTCCCTGTCACATTGTTGAGCTCAATTCAGCTTTATATTCAATTCCCAGTGAGAAACTGACAGCCTTTTCCTTGAGTTGCAATATAACTGAGTTTATATTTTCCCAGCTTCAAATAATCCCACCATGGCTTTAACCAAACACTTTTACTTTGGAACTTAAAAATAATGTCTTTATACTGAGCCACCTATTTCTTAACTGTCTCTCTTTTTCAGGAGCAACTGTTTTACATATTCAGCTTTAACCAAGACTTCTACAAAAAAAATGCTGAACTGAAACTGAAAGGTTTTATTTTTCTGAACTAAATGTATTTTCCTTAGTCAAAGGGAAAAGAAATAAATCTAAACACTCCCAAATATAAACAAATTTCCATTAGCCAACAAGAGCTATCTTTCTCAAGATGTTTTTGAAAAAAAAACCCATGATTACAGAAATGCTTACAAGTTAATCATTAATCATTAAGCCCCTTCAGACACACAGATCAAAACCACACACCACTAGTTCAACCTCTATTAAAACAAATGACATTAAAGTATAGATAAATCACACTCTTTGCATCACACAGCAAACTTTAGACCAGCTCACACACAATGAGCAAAATGGTCTCCTTTTGTGCCATAATTTTCTATGTGTTTAGGTTCTGGAATGCACTACCTGAAAGTGTGGCAATGGCACATTCAATTGTGGTTTTCAAAAATAAATTGTTTAATAATTTGAAGAGAAAATTTTTAGGACTACTGGGAATAGGTGAGGGTGAGTTATTCTTACAGAGGGCTGCTACAGATATATTAGGCAACTTTGCATCTTTCTGTGCGGTAACAATCCGATGATTCCATGTTCCGTATTTGTATGGGTGTCCATCACTTCAAAGTTCGGATACTGAAGTGGAGAAATATTGACATGTAGTCACATTTTTCATTCAAAAACGGCTTTACAACTGCTAAAGAACTTTTAAGAGAATTGCAATTTTGTAATGTTTTTGATCTGCCACAGTCTTACCAGACCATAGGCCTGCTCTATCATTATAGAGAGAAAGATAACTGGTGGTTGTATAAGTGAGGGTCATCATGCCGCAGGAGAGGGGTCAGGTCATGAAGGAGAGTCATTCACTGTGAATTCAGCCAGTGTGGGAATTCAACCCATGCCATTGGCCTCACTATGCATCACAAAGCAGGTGTAAGAGAGTGTGGAAGCCAATTTATGCAGAACAAGATCTCTCAATCAACAATGAACTAAACGAACTAGGCTGAGATAACAAGGTGTAGAGCTGGATGAACACAGCAGGCCAAGCAGCATCAGAGAACCAGGAAGGTTGACTTTTTGTGCCTAGAAAAAAATCATCTGCAGTTCCTACTATCTCTAAATGAACTAGGCAATGGCTTTTATATTCAGTGAGTAGATGTTGGTTGAGAGTTATAATGTAACCAGGTCACCAGGGCTACTTCCTTACCCCTTCTTCAAAACATTGCCCCATCCACTTGAAAGGGCAAACAGTTCTCTCAGTTTAAAATGCTTTCTGAATGGTGACACCACGGGGGCACTAGCTTCAGGCTCACCCTGGGAGAATAAGCCCAGATTGTGTGGCCGGGTCTGGTCAGTGGGATACACAATGTTTGACTCAGAAGTCACTACTGTTACCTGCTGAGCTACAGCTGACACTTCAGATTCTGTCTGTCTGTGAATTTTTGTATTATTTCCCTGCAGTTTGCGCTTTAAGTTCAATAAAAGAGTCTAAAGACAGTTAGAAGGTTAGCACTTAAAGAAAATGACTAGTTGAACATTGCATGCAGTTTTTAATGATAATTTGATTGTAGTAGATGCCTGATGAGGTAGATCTGAACTTTGTGCACTCATGTAAAATGAGAAACAGCAAGTCAGTAGACCATTTGACATCTCTCTACAATGAAGTCTGTGGGCATAAAATTGTGAAGAGATATAAACCAAACTGCAGACTCATTATTACACTTTTTACATTGCCATGCAAAGTGAAGAATCACCACCCTCCATCTTGTATTTGGCAATCCATTATAACTTGGCAGCTTGCCTGTCAGTCACATATCTACAGTGGCATTCACCTTTAGATCTAAGCATCTGTTTTCCTGACACATGCAAAGTTTTCATCTGCTACGACTGTAGGAGGGAGGTAGACTTACATCAATGTGGTTTGGATGGCATCATGTTCCATTTGAAATTTTTGTATTTCCTGCACTACATCAATGGAAGTAACAGAGACAAGCTCATTGAGATTTGAGGTTCCATGTATCTTTTCCCTTCAGACAAGCAGTTCTCCTCAATGTCAGAGACAATCTCAAGTAAACTGTGCCAAGCACAACTATTTCAGTTTAGCGTCTGGTTGAACATGCTGTTTCATCTATCTTTTGCCACATGCAGTAATTGGCTTATGTTGGAGTGTGAGATTTCAGGCGAAAATCTTCAGCAGTCTCTGTGACTGCACATGAAACCAATACTGCACAAGGCAGTCTACTCCACATGCCCGAGACCAAATGCAGGTTAGGTCACCACTTTACAGGTCACCTCTTGAAATAATTGCACAGAGGCCAGTTCCCATCAGCAAGTCACTCTTTATTTACTTGTGCACATTATGCTGGCTATGGCCAGCCAGCTCGGAGTCAGTCCTCAACTGAGAAGATTCTAACCTCTTGGTTATACTGGTCAGCCAAGGCTTTCTTGGTTGGCCCAGGTTAACAACCCCAATCAATAACCTTGTAGTCAATGAGGTCCACCTGGTTCTGATCACTTCACCTCTGAACACTTGACAAATATGAAACGAACCCATTGTCTGTCACTTAAAAACTCCATCTTGCTCTATCACTGATCTCACCATCCCTGGCTTCCAGAAATATACGAATGAAACCCGACATGAGTTTGAGGAACAGAGTCTCATCTTTCAATTTATTAATCTAAACCTCAGCATTGAGCTGAACAAGTTTAAGCCATCATCTGTTTTCATCATCTTTGCAGGTTTCAGTTTTAGTCTCACTTTTTCTTTTATTTTCTATGGCAGTTGCTTGTTGTTGATTGGTTCCTGCTCGTAAAAGAGAAAAAAAGAGGGCATAGATTTAAAGTGACGTGAATGCTGATGCAGTGAATAGTGGGGGTATGGAATGCACTGCTTGGAAATATGGTGGAGGCAGGTTAAACTGTGGCATTCGGGACGGCATTGGATGGTTACTTGAATAGTAATGGTCTGCAGAAATATAGGGAAAAGGTAGGAGATTGTCATTAGGTAATAGAACAGGTACAAGCTTGATCGGCTGGGTGGCCTCTTTCAGTGCCGTAACAATTCTGTGATTATTTTGCCATTCACGCTTCTTTGAGGCACATCTTTTGCTCTTTTCTCATCCTATCTCCTTGGGCCTTATCACCAATTCCTCCGTCATCTAACCTCTCCTGCCTTACACCCTATTGAAGATATTTTCTTTTGTTCTTTTTGTGCCACCCCTCTGTTTTGCTTCTTTAGGACCAATCACATAATTGCCTAGAGAACCAAGGAATATGAGGAGTAGGTTGGGAAGTAAAGGTAACGTTGATGAACAAGAAACTCTAATATCTACTCCTGCTCCAAATTCTTCCAATTTTAGCCACAACCTTCAGAATCAGAACTGATAATACAAACACAGCTCTGTGACTCTGTGCTAGTATTCTTAGGGCTTCAGACACTAATAAAAATGAAAGATGCATCCTTGATGAAAAAAGAATAGGCAATAAACAAACTGTTAGAAATCAATAAGGGAGGTTCTAACCTTACATACCAATACCATCAGCGCTGCCAAGTCACTGAATATATTGAAGAAAGTATAGGTACATTTTTGGATTTAAAAGAATCAGGGGATGTGGGGAGAAAGCAGGATTATTGCATTGAGATAGAAGATTAGCCATGATCATATTGAATCATAGTGTCACGGTGGCTCAGTGGTTAGCACTTCTGCCTCACAGTGCCAGGGATCCAGGTTTGATTCTGTCCTTGGGCAACTGTTTGTGTGGAATTTGCACCTTCTCCCCGTGTCTGCGTGGGTTTTCTCCGGGTGCTCCAGTTTCCTCCCACAGTCCAAAGATGTGCAAGTTAAATGGACTGGCCATACTAAATTGCCCATAGTGTCCAGGGATGTGCAAGCTAGGTGAGCTAGCTACGCAAAAGGCGGGGTTGCAGTGTTAGGGTAGGGGACTGAGTCTGCGTGGGATGCTCTTCATAGGATCGATCGGACTTGATGGGCCGAATTGCCTGTTTCAGCGCTGTAGGGATTCTATGAATGGCATTGCAGCCTTGTAGGGCCGAATGGTCCACTCCTGCTCCTAGTTTCTATGTCCACAGGATGAAATAAAAGAAAATCTTACTTTGTTGAGGAATCAGATAATTTAGAATGAAGCTACCTGTCAAATATGTGCAGATGCCTCAGGTTCCCCCATCTGAATAGAATTCTGTGTCCCATTGCTAAGCTTCTGGATCTGCTTGAATCTGTCTGGATCCTGCTGCTGGGAACCTTGACATTAGAGTCAAACTGTCATAGAATCAAACAGAGGAGAACGAGGTCATTTGATTCATTGTGTTGGTGCTGGCTCTTTTAAAGAGGTATCCAATTAATCTCACTCTCTTGATCCTCTGCCTTACCTTTCAATGTTTTAACTGTCTTTTTTGCATGTCCCCTCTGCCCCACATTTTCTTATCTCCCAACAGGACAACTCTGAGTTCAACTTGTCGATAAAAGTTACAATTGATGTTGCTTCCACCACTCTTCCTGACAGTGGATTTGAGATTGAACTACATAATAAAAATTATTCCCCTGACATTTTTTGCCAATTATCTTATATCTATGCCCTCTGGTTACCAACAGAAATGTTTATCATTATATATCCTCTGAAGGACACTAATTTAAATATTTTGAGATTGGAGGAAAAAGAATCCCTCTCTCTTTAATTATTCAACTTAAATAAAAGCAGAAAGACACATCATCCTTGGGTTAATTTGCAAATTAGATCTTGCACAGCACAACAAAAGCTTACATTTGAACAGCATTTTGAATATAGTAAACTACCCCAAGGTGTTTCGCTGGAGAAATATAATGCACAATTTGACATTAGGGCAGATCACTAAAGGGCTTGGTCAAAGTGATTAGTTTTAAGGAAAACTTTAAAATAAAAGAGAGAGTGGAAAGGCAGAGAGTTTTATAAAGGGAATTCCAGAGTAAGACCATGGGTTGGTGACACGGTTTCTAATGATGAAGTCATTAACATCATACATGTGCAAGAGGCCAGAATTGAAATGCACTTCACATTGTAACGAACCCAGGAAACTTGGGTTTCCATGGATATACACTACAAAAATAACAGACAGCTGGAAATCCAGGAGCCTTCTTCACCTCGCTACTATTCCTGGCTTCAGCAAGCAACAGTCTCCATACCAGTGTAGAAGCTGGTTAGCTCAGTTGGCTGGGCAGCTGGTTTGAGATGTCCAGTAATGCCAACAGTGCCTGTTTGATTTCAGTTCTAGGTGACTTTACCATTTAGGGCTCCTGTTTTCAACCGATCTCCTTGCCTGACGCATGGTGATCTCAGGTTAAATCACCAACAATCATCTGCCTCTAATGAGAGAGCAGGACTATGACCTGGTAAGGTTATGGCAACACTACCTCTTACCATGCCAGGGGAAGCTTCCTGAAATAAAAACACTCAACAGGGATGCTTTAGTGTTGTGGCAATGTTTTTGGACTGTCAATCTAGTACTCCAGGCTATTGTCCTGAGGCCATGAGTTTGCATCCCACCACAACAGATAGTGAAATTTGAATTTGATAAAAATCTGGAATTAAAAAAATCATAGACAACTGGCAGAAATGTAACCAAAGTCAATTGTCATAAAGACCCATCTGGTTCACTGATATCCTTCAAGGAAGGAAGTCTGCCATCCTTACCTGATCTAGTGTATATGTGTCACAGCAATGTGATTGAGAAGACTGCCCTCTGAGCATTTAGAGATGGGCAATAAATGTGATCTGGCCAATGATACCTATATCATATGAACAAATTAAAAAACAAATTGCAGTTTAAACTTCCTAAATCTACTTTTGTTTCCAGAATTGTGTTGTGAGCTCAGAATCAACTGAAATTATTTTACATTCATGCAACACTTGTAACATAAAAGTACTGAGAAACATCAAAGATCTCCTTGTATTTGATGAGTTAGTTTATGTTTCCTACAGTTCCAGAGTCAGCTATCAAACTTGGACATGCTAATACAATGTTAATTATATTGCTAAAGCTAGGGATAAGCAAAGGGAGAGAATTGATTTATTACGTATTTTGAACACATATGAAGGGGAGCAAATTACTGCAGATGCTGGAATCTGGACTGAAAACAAAAAGTGCTGGAGAACACAGTGGGTTAGGCAACATCCAAGGAGAGAGGAAACAAGCTAACGTTTCAAATCTAGATGACTCTGTATCTAGGCTCAAACATTAGCTCGCTGTCTCTCCATGCATTCCACCTATAGAGAGGGACTGCTTGTTGGCCTTCTATACATACCATGGCATTCCATTCTGCCATGCAGGGGAGGTAGTAGTTCCTAGTGGGATGCTTCCTACAAGGGAGTACCCTTCTTTACCATCAGGGAACTTGTATGAAGTGTTGCATGTAGCAATCACATATAACAGGGTGGTTAGTATGATTTCTGGATTCCCAAGCCACCTATTATTTTTATAGCCTCTGTTAGAACCCTGACTCTGTTTTCATTATATTTTTATTTTTATTCCTTTATCAGCTTTGGTTTGGAGCCTAAACTGGGATATGTGAGCTGAAGATGACTTGTGAACTTTGGGATAGCTTGTAGTAAAAGTAAAAGAACAGACAAAACGAGATTTAGTTTGTTTTTGAGGCCAGACCTGGAGGTTATTTGCAGCCTTACTCTTGATTTCAAGGGTTTCTACAGACAAAGTGACTCTGGGAGGAGTATTGTGTTTAAACAGATAGCAATTGTTGGCTATTAGCAAGGTCAGTACTTGGAATTGATTCTGAAATGTCTGGAAAAGACCTTACATTCAAATAGATGGCTGATGTAGAATGGTAATTGAGGCCACAGGAGGAGACAGTTCATCTACAAGGACAGGCCCATAGATGAAGTTCATTTTTAGGACTATGTTTTCTGTTAAGATGGGTTTGGCTGTTGGTGACGTAACATGGAGATTTGAAAGCTCATTGTCTAATCTCCCACATCAGCTCCAGAAGCCCAGAAATTAGAAAGCTGAGTTGGAAGTATTACTACTTGTTCCTGAGTGAAGTAAAAAGGTGATGATGTTCGATATTTCCAGAAAAGCAACCAAGAAGTCCACATCCATGCGTATGAAGAAACACATCATGAAAACCATTTAAGTAATTTGACCAGTTTTGTTATTTTAGTTATCTCAAGTTAAGCCACCACCAGTCATCTCTATTACTCTAATGAGAAAGCAGCCCTATGATCTAGCAGGCTTATGATGAGTTGACCCTTTTGTAGTTTTAGTACTTTGGAACAATGCCTCTTTAAGGCTAATTCATTAGTTAACTATATTTAATTTTAGGTACCTCAAAGGGATATACAGAGGGAGTGCTGGGTCTTATTGCTATTTCTGAGCCAAAAGATCTGGTTTCAACTCTTACCTGCCCGAAGGTGTGTTCTGTTATTTTGGAACAGGTTGATCAAAACAACAACAGAGGGAGCACTGGTACCTTAGGGCTTGGTAGGTCAGAAACAGGGAGCAGTACTGTTAAGCAAGCCTTCAATGAAGAAAAGCATCTGTGCCTAGTTCTACATTTCATCATCCTTAATGATTGCTCAGCTGTCGAAGTAATAGGAAAATCCATCATCATCATCTTTATCTGGCTTGAATCCAATCAACAATACATGCAGTTCCTTCACACTCCCTGAGATTTTATTTTGTTTTTCTTTTTTTTATTAGGCCTCTTTAGAGAATAATTGGGAGTCAGCCGCATTCATTTATTTTTTAAGATCACTCCCTACTGGCCTTTTATGAAGTCTTCAAATGGGTCTTGAAAATGTGGAACCATGAAAAGCTAAAAAGATTGAGGTGTATAAATGTCAAACAAACAAGTCAACAGTTCTCTGACTCCAATCTAAATACCTCACGATTAAGATTTTGTGGTCACAGGGCTGGAAGTGAACTTAGAGCAGGAGATGGGAATCGGCAGCAATGCTTCATTTCCCAACCATCCAGATTGCTGTTTGTAACCTGGGATAATGGTGCAATCTGGAATTGCACACACAGCATTGTGTCATAGAGTCATAAAGCACGAAAACAGACCCTTTGGTCCAATTCATCTGTGCCGACCAAGTTTCCCAAACTAAAACTAGACCCATTTGTCCGCATTTGGGCCATATCCCTCTGAACCATTCCTAATTCATGTACTTATCCAGATGTCTTTTAAATGTTGTAACTGTATGTGCATCTACCACTTCCTGTGGCAGTTCCTTCCACGTACAAACCACCCTCTGTGCGAAAATGTTGCCCCTCAGATCCCTTTTAAATCTTTCCCCTCACCTTTAAAATATACTCTTTAGTTTTGAACTCCCCTACTCTAGGGTAAAGAACTTGACTATTCACCTTATCTTTGCGCCACATGATTTTATAAACCTCTACAAAGCCAATTCTTAAATCTTACACTCCAGTGAGAAAAGTACCCATCTATTTAAACTCTCTTTATAACGCAAATATTTTTGTAAATTTTTTCTGCACCCTGTCCAGTTTAATAGTATCCTTTCTATAGTAGGGTGACCAGAACTGCATACAGTACCCCAAAAATGACCTCACCAACATCCTGTACAACCTCACCATGACGTCTCAACTCCTATACTCAATTCAAACACAGATTTAAAAGTCAGGTTCTGTGCCAAGGAACAGCACTGGTACCAGGCAGGAATCCAACACCTCACTGGGCACAAACCCAAAATATGACACAAACCTGAGGTGAAATGGTACATTGGTCATGAAATTAGTGACTATACACAGCAAAATTGTATGGAAAACATTATGAGACATCTGTGTCCTAAGAACTGTGATGACACAGAGATAAGTAGCCAAATCAAATCAGCCTCCTTATCCCTGTCTATGCAACACCATAAAATTAAAATACTCAATGATCCTCAAAATTAACTTTAATGGTTCTTAACCAGACGTTTCCTCTAATTAGCACTAGACTTTGTGAATAATCAGACACCAAGTTCATAGCATAAACAAAAGAATTAACAATTTAAAATTAATATTGTAGCTTTAACAGAGCAAAGTTAAACCACAAAATAATCTACTTAATGTCCAAGATTTAAACACAATCCTCTTTAATTGTAGACCCCACTCTCACACAAGGACAGACAGATAAACAGACACAGTTAAGGAATAAGTCAAAAAGGGGGAAAAAAGAATGGAGATGTAACTGGCCATGTCACTTAAACAGAATCCACAATCTGTGACCTCAATGTCTGAAGACACTGATGTATGCAGATAGCTTCCAGTAGGCTCTGATGAATATTCACTTAAATCTTTCAACAGAGATTCTATTTTCTAAACGGACAAACAGGACGACCAAGGAGCAATCAAACCTCTATCCTGTAGCTTTTGCAGGTGCAATCGTTCTGATTGAAAGACAGGTTCAAAAACCAGTTCAAACTTTGGCCTCTCTTAGTTAGACGGACTATCTCCCCATGAGGTCCCAGTTAATATTCAATATCTGCCATCTGCTTGAACAGAAGGCCTCTCTGGAGGTAATGCATCTATTGAGACTTTTTAACAAGAAACAAGCTGCAATTAATTTTCCGGCCTGGCCTCATAAACAAATAAAAGTCTGTGGAAAATCTGTCAGAAACATTGATCAGCAATTTCAGACTAGCTTCTCTCCCACATTTGCTGAATTCCTTCTTCCTATTCATCACATTCCGAAAGGTAAGACTCTTGTTTCCTTATCTCCACTTCCAATTTAAATACCATGCTTCCAGCTTTCCCTACTATTTACAATGTTAATTGATATTGTGGAAGGTAGTCTGTCCTGTACTTTGGTTGGAAGTAGAACTGAGGCAGAATGGCCAACTTGACAAAGGAAGGAGTTAAAGTTTATGGGGGAATGGACAGGAATGTGGAGATTGTAGTACTGTAAATCATAGCTTAATGTGCAGTCTGTCCTTTAAGAGGCATGTTTACATTATCATCATTCTATTATAGCTTGTGACCTGATCTCTGTAAACTCCATGTTAGAATCCCTACAGTGTGGGAGCAGGCCGTTCGGCCCCACAAGTCCACATCACCCCTCCGAAGAGCATCCCACCCATCCCCATCCACCTACTCTTTCCCTGTATTTCCCATGGCTAATCCAGCTAATTTACACACCCCTGGGCACTACAGGACAATTTAACATGGCTAAACCACCTGACCTGTACATGTTTGGAAACAGGAGCACCCAGAGGAAACCCACGCAGACGCGGGGAGAATGTGCAAACTTCACACAGACAGTCGCCCCAGGGTGGAATTGAACCCGGCTCCCTGGCGCTGTGAGCCAGCAGCGCCAACTACTGAGCCACTGTGCCACCCCTCAAGCCACTTGAAACATGACATGCTGATGGAAGTGTTTGTACTTAAGTAGTTTCCTATTAGCCTAGACATTGAAGTGCCTGTGATTGTCATATATGTATATATCAGGAGCTGTTAAATCGTTCAATACCATGTTACTCTCATCTAGTCCTTATGTTGTGGGAGCTGACATAAGCTCTGCTGCCTCAGGTACAAGTACTCTACTGGTTGTCAGGGTCACATCACATTGGCTGTTCACAATTGAGGGCACTGTTGGATCAACCACGATCTTATCAAATGGCAGAGCAGGTTCAAGGGGTCAAGCAGCTTACTCCTCCTAATTTCTCATGTATATTCATACGTGTGATAAAGATCAGTTAAATGGGCCATTCACAATAAGATGTTAATCTTCAACTGTGCAGGATTTTGAGCATACATATGAAACGCCAGCTGTGAGACAGATATGATTGTATTTGTTCACTTAGATAGTCAGAGGTCTGACATCCCACTTCTGCTTTTAATATTAGCGAACAACTGACAAGGCATTTGTGCTGACACTTCTTAAAATTTATGAAAAATAGGACATTGAGTCATAAAAAGACAGTAGCTCTGACCTTGGCAACATGTCTCTTAATTTTGTGATTTGACTATTCAGAATGCCTGAATCAGAGTCTGAACAGCGGTGACACACAAATGATTCAAACCTTTTAGGGGTTATTAAAGCTAATTTCATTTTTATTGAAAGAGATGAAATTAGAAGGTGAATGTGATAAATCCAGGTTTCAGCACTGAAGATCACAGGGAAGGTTGGAAAATATAGATGTCAGTGAGGCATTTAACTAGACCTGCATCTCCACAACAAGAAGTGGAACATTAATTGGCCTCAAAGGCAATCGATTTGGAAGATTTCATTCTTCTTCACAAATTAGCGTGCTCTATAGACTCAAATAGTGGTTAACTGCTTGAAAATGAGTTCTTTGAAATATTTGTTTGAGGTAGAGATTGAAAGTTAAATTGGTAGGAAAGGACAGAGATGAATGGATTGTGGATAGAACAAAGCATCCATGGAAAACAAGTCATGCAAATTTTTGTTAGGAAATTATTTTAAGATTTTGCCATTAGAGAGCAATGTCTCACAACAATATGTAGCTCGAAGTTTTATCTGCGATTAATTACTCTCCTCAGGCAAAGGGAGAGAAGTGAACAGTCAAACTTGGAGATTTGTGCTGAGAGAACAAGCTCACAGTGTGTGACAGCATTATCTGATCCAGCAATGCTTATGTTAGCTCTTGCAATGTAACAAATAACTCCTCTTTTGTTTTGTTCTAGTACTCCATGTGTTTTTATTGGTGTTTATATGTTTATACACATATGTCTATGTGTATGCATGTTTGTGCGGGTGTGTCTATGTGTGTGTCTTTGTGTGTGCATGTGTGTGTCTATGTGTGTGTGTCTGTCTCTGTGTGTCTGTGTGTGTGTGTTTGTGGGTCTTTGTGTGTATTTGTGTCTGCGTACATGTGTGTGAGTCTTTGATTGTGCGTGTCTGTGCACGTGTGTGGCTGTGTGTGTGTGTGTGTGTGTGTGTGTGTGTGTGTGTGTGTGTATGTGTGTGTGTGTGTGTGTGTGTGTGTGTGTGTGTGTGTGTGTGTGT
>NC_063345.1:7514727-7529035 GCF_021869965.1 Rhincodon typus
TGTGTGTGTGTGTGTGTGTGTGTGTGTGTGTGTGTGTGTGTGTGTGTCTGTGTCTGTGTCTGTGTGTGTGTTGGTGTGTGCATGTGCGAAAGAATCTTTCCTGTACTGCCTCCAATATCATCACATCCTTCTTAAAGTACAGTGCCCACACAAGATACAATATTCCAGTCGAGGCTGAACTAGAGTCTTAACCAAGTTCGACATAACCTTCTGCCTTTGCACTCTATATCTTGATTAATGAAGCCTTGGTTACTGCATGTTTTAATAGCTGCTCTCTCAACCAATCTTTCTGCCTTCAATTATCTATGCACATATAGAACCTTTTGTAGCTCTTCCCTTTAGTTTGTAATATCTCTCCAAGATTTTCCCACTGTTATGGACCAGACCAAACTCCTTAAAACATGTTAAGGAGATAGCTCAGATCCTAGCATTTTCTTATTTTAAAGGCAAATGCCAGGCATTGCAGTCTGGATATAAATCAACTGGTCAAACTACCATGCTTGAAGCAAAACACACTTCATTCATACACAATGGTTAAAATACAGAGAAATAAAGTTAAAAGAATTGGTTCAACTGTAAATCTATTGAAATATTTAACAAAAGAATAAACTACTCATTAACTGGTCCAGTATAGTAACATCCCATAAGCATACCCTTGGCAAAGGCAAATTCAGTAAAATAGATAGTCTCACATGCAAATCTGGCTGCAGGAAGAGAACCCCAGCTTTTAGCTGTAGCACAGAGAGAGAGAGAGAGAGATAGCAACTTTCACAATCCCAGCAACTACTGAAAGCTGAAACTAAAAATCCTGGTTCTTTGGGAGCTTCAATCCACCTGATCAGGCTACTTCTATTGATCCAACTTTTTCTACAAAATGCCTCACAAGCTGTTAACTTTGTTGGCTTGAAGCAGACCACTCGGTACCTCTGCCTCAGCCTCTCTTAATTAAAACAAAAGGACAAAATGCATCTCTTAAAGTCATAGCATCATCAAACCTACCAAAATGAATCAATCCCCATTTCTTTGTGGTTGAACATCATCTGCCATCAACCACCCATTCCAACTTGTCAATGCTAATTTTAAGACCCGCACTGTCTTCCTTAATTTCAACAGTTTTGCATCAGCCACGCACTTTGAAACAATGCTTTGTATACCAAGAGCTAAGATATTCATATATAACTGGAAAAGGAAGAGAGACCGACACTGACTCCTGGGGAACTCCATTCAAGTTTTCATTCAGATTGAAATAAACATCTATTTCCCAATACTCTGCTTTCTGTCACTCAGTTTATCCCATTTCAATCTTGCTAATGTCTTTATTTATTCTAGGAAATGAATGCAAGAAATGCCTGTCCAAATAACATGATAAAGGCATGTGGGCCATTCAATCAAATGAGGAGACTGGTCAGGAAATCTGTGACGTCTGTAAGCAGATGAGGAAATTGTGGTGAAATGGTAATTTTGCTGGACAAGATACCAGGTTAATGACCTCAGGACATCGGCTCAAAACCCAATATGTCAGTCAGAAGGATTTAAATTCAATTCATAAATCCAAAAGTGAAAGCTTATCAATAATCACTGACCATTGCGAAAACACCAATTTCTTTTAGTTAGACATAGACCTTATGTCTGATCACACTCCTTTTGGAATATTAGGAGCAGGAAGGATGTGCTGGCCTTGAAGGGAGGTCTGGAGGAGGTTTGCATGAATGATCCCAGGGATGCAGGGTTTGTTATATAAGGTGTAGTTGAGGACTCTGGTGTGTATTCGATGGAGTTTAGAAGGATGAGCAGGCATCTGATTGAAACCTACAGAATAGAGAGACGCCTAGATAGAGTGGATGTGGAGAAGATGTTTACACCAGTGGAAGAGACTAGGACCTGCGCATCAGAGTGAAGGAACAACCCTTTGTGGTTATAATAAGTTTCTGGAATTCTTATGTGGTAGATTACAGGTTCTGGCACTCCAACAGCTGCAGGTAACTCCTCTGACTAGTGAAGACCCTGGTACTGAGCTCGAACTGTCTTCTACCTCTCACTCCCTCTCTCCAGCTGCCATATTAGGGAGGTGGTGATGTGGCGGTAATGACAGTAGACCAGAACACCAGGCTAATGTTCTGGAGACATGGGCTTGGCATTGGCCGTGGACAAAAGTGAATTTTTTTTCTAGCATTTAGATGTGCACTTGCAATACCAAAGCTATGGGCCAAATGCTGGAAAACGGGATCAAAAAAGTTGGGTAGTTGTTTCTGAAGGGTGCAGATTCTTTGGGCTGAAGGGGATATTTTTATGCTGTAGGTTTCTATAACTCTACAATTCCCTATGACACCCTGATGCAGCCTGATTCCCCACACTCTCTGCCTCCTGCTGCTCTGGTGTTGGTAGCTCTGAGCCCTAATACCCTTTGTTTGCACCTCTCTGCCACTGCCTGGGGGTCCAAGAGGATTGGGTGGGTGCTTCCCATCTTTCAATGACACCACCTTGATGACATTAGCTGCTGCCCTGGATGCTCTGACCTGTTGTCACCTCTCACCTCACCTGCTCACTTCCTTCTTCTTTCCTTCTCATGGATGTTTCCACTTCAACGGAAGGCAGCTCTAGACCTTTCCCTCGGAAGCTGAGACATCACCAGTAGGCCCACCTTGGAACGTTTGGCAATCCAATAATCTCTGCTCACATTGCACCACACATTAAATCCAAACAGCAATATTTAATTCCATTCACAAACATGTTATTTCGGGTTAACGACCTTTTTAAGCAATCTCAATCACTAATCGGTTGACACTTGGTGTGTGGCGTCATTGCCAGGTGGCCTTCTCACTGCCAATATCAATTAGCCCTCAGCCCCTGAAATTCAACCACCTAGCCCACTCCGCATTTCACTGCCCAACCACCACAGTTCCCATTCCAGAGGCTGCATTCAATATCCCCTGCCTGTGTGTGAATGTGTTCTGTATGTGTGCGTTTGCTTTGAGACTCTGTGTGTTTGTGTGTTTATATTTCAATCTGTGTGTTTGTGCCCTGTGCCCTTGTGGGTGACTTTGTGTGTTTGTGTCTGTCTGTCAGTCTCCACTTGTTTGTGCCTTGTGCACATGTGGGTGATTTTGTCTGTTTGTGAGTTTTTGTGTGTTTGCCTCTATTGGTATGTCTCTGTGTGTTTGTGTCTGTCTGTGAGTCTCCACGTATTTATCTCTGTGTGTTTGTGTCAGTCTGTGCGTCTATGTGTTTGTGTTTGTGAGTCTGCGCATTTGTGTCTGTCTGGGTGTCTCTGTGTATTTATGTTGTCTGTGTGTCTCAACGCATTTGCCTCTGTGTTTCTGCATCTATCTGTGTGTCTCTGTGCATTTGTGTATGTCCATGTGTTCTATATTTTTGCGTCTGTCTGTGTGTCTCTGTGTTCTTGTTTTTTTAATTCATTCACAGGACCATTCCTAATTGCCCAGTGGGCAGTTATGAGTCAACCACATTGCTATGGGTTTGGAGTCACAGGTAAGGATGGCAGTTTCCTTCCCCTAAAGGACGTTAGTGAACCAGATGGGTCTTTTCGACAATCAACAATGGATTCACGGTCATCATTTGACTCTTACTTCCAGACATTTATTGAATTCAAATTCCACCACCTGCCATGGCGAGGTTCGAACTCAGGTCCTCAGAATGTTATCTGGGTCTCGGGGTTAACAGTCCAGCCATAATACCACGAGGCCATCGCCTCCCTATTTGATTTATTGCTCTCCATGTGCGTACACCTGTCTTTGTGTCTATATGTCTGTGCTTGTTTGATAATTTGTTTGTGTGTCTGCAAATGTCTGACTGTCTGCACGCATGACTCCAAAACAGGAAAGCACAAAGCGCACACTTAGAAGGGAAATGGAAAATAGAATTGTCTGCACGCGTGAAAAAGAGGCGATATGGAGGCACACTGGTTAGCATTGCTGCCTCAAAGTGCCTGGGACCTAAGTTTGATCCCAGCTTTAGTTGGCTGTCTGCGAGGATGCTGTATGTTCTCCCCATGGCTGTATGGGTTTCCTCCCTCATTCTAAACGTATGCAGGTTAGGTGGGCTGGTCATGCTAAATTGCCCTGTGCAGGCTACATAGGTCAGCCATGCTAAATGTCGGATGACCAGGTGGGATGCTTTCTGGATAGTTGATATCAACTCAATAGGCCAAATGGCATCTTTCTGCATTGTAAGGGATTCTATGAAAGAGAGAGAGATGCATAGGTGGTACATGCTGAAATACTTAGGGCCTGCCAATTGCATTTCAATTTAGATCAACATTTGGTTGAATAGTTAGCTTCTTCTGAAAATTGGAATGCTATCTTAAAATTAACATCCCAAGGAATTCCAGCCTGTACCAGGCTAAAACTAATAATAAAAAAAAACCTCACCCAAAGATCTCTGCATTTATTCAGAGTGCTGAGCTGTTTATTGCTTTGAACACTTTGGGACACCTAAGTTTCTGGTTTAATTAGATATCACCAAGTCATTCTTATTTGTTGGTTGGAAAAGTTTGCCCACAGGAAAAAATATATGTGTCATTTTGAAATTTCTCGAGGTTCAGCTGATGCTTTATTGAGTGCAGTGAGCATTAGACTGAATTCCAAAGGTTGTTAAGGGTCACAGTTAAGCCCCAAAAGGCATAATTCAACAGCAAAAATACTGTTCGGTCAGCACATTTAATTCTCCTTTAATACAGCAATCTCCAAGTGGAAACAAAACACGATAATCCAGCTGTTAACTCGTCATGCGCATTGAAACATTGAGTATTGCAGAACAGAAGGAAGCTACTCGATACATTAGATCTTTGAAAGAGTTGTCCAATTATTCCCAACACCAACCCCGGCCCAATGCCCCTCTTTACTTTTCCTATCCCCCACCATTATTTTCCTTTTCAAGCGTATACACAAATCTCTTTCAAGATTCGTATTGAGTCTGCCTTCACTGCCATTTCCATGCAATGCATTCTCAACCACAATAACTCTCTGTGTTGGATAGCCAGTGACTTTTTCGCAGGGCGGAAATGACTATTACGAGAGGGCATAATTTTAACGTGATTGGAGGAAGGTATAGGGGAGATGTCAGAGGTAGGTTCTTCACACAGAGAGTGGTGGGTGCGTGGAATGCGCTGCCGGCAGTGATAGTGGAGTCAGATACATTAGGGACATTTAAGCAACTCTTGGATAGGCACATGGATGACAGTAAAATGTAGGGTATGCAGGGTAGTTTGATCTTAGAGTAGGATAATAGGTCGGCACAACATCATGGGCTGAAGGGCCTGTAGTGTGCTGTACTGTTCTATGCTCTATGTTCTATGTTCTATGTTAAAAAAAAAACTTTTCCTCCTCTTCCCTCTCTGCTACCCTAATCCCAGTTTTGTTTTAGTGAAATTTTAACTTTAATCTTTTCTGGTTACTGTTATGAGTTTACACCCAACAAAGTTGGGTTCTTATCTGTAACATAAGAAACTGAACATGCCTACCATGGTATTGAAGATTCCAGCAATGTTTATTACAGGTAACAATTATGTACAAATATTATAATTCTTGGGCACCCAATGGTATGGATTAATATTAAACTATTCACTTACAACAGAGGAGCATACTACCAATACAGTGTCATGCTTCAAGTGATCTAAGGTAAGATGGAGTCTGAGATAGTCATACCCTCAGGTCACATGCTATTAAGTTGTGACGATATTGTGGAATTGTCTCTTAAAGATATCCTGACGTACTGACTCTGAGACAAAAGATCTTAATCCTATTCCACTGAAAATAGTTTATCCCAGTTTATCAAAATCTTGCAACATTTTAAATAAAGCTCCTGCATCCTTATCTGCTTCAAGCGAAGAATCCCAGCTGAAGAAGGTTTTCTAAGATTACAAAGGGATCTTGATCAAATGGGTCACTGGGCTGAAATATGGCAGTTGCGAGGTATTGCATTTTGGTACAACAAACAAGGCTTATACAATTAATGGTAGGGCTTTATATAGTGTTATGGATCAGAGGGACCGAGGGGTGGAGATACATAATCCTTTGAAGTTTGTGTCACTTAGACAGGGTGGTTAAAAAAGCATTTGGCACGCTTGCCTTCATTGTTCAGTTCATTGCTTTGAGAATAGAAATTGGGAAGCCACGTTGAGATTGTGCAGGACATAGGTGAGGCTTCTTCTGGAATACTGTGTCCAGTTCTGGTTGCCAGGTTATAGGATGGATATGATTAAGCTGGAGAGGGTTCAGAAGATATTTACCAGGATGTTGCTGAGTATAAGAATGTAAGAACTAGGAGCAGGAGTAGGCCCCTCGAGCCTGCCCTGCCATTCAAGAAGATCATGGCTGATCTTTTTGAGACTCAGCTCCACTTACCCGCCCGCTCACCATAACCCTTAATTCCTTTACTGTTCAAAAATTTATCTTGCCTTGCCTTAAAAATATTCAGTGAAGTAGCTTCAACCGCTTCACTGGGCAGGGAATTCCACAGATTCACAACCCTTTGGGTGAAGAAGTTCCTCCTGACCTCAGTCCTACATCTGCTTCCCTTTATTTTGAGGCAATACCCTCTAGTCCTAGTTTCACCTGTCAGTGGAAACAACCTCCCTGCTTCCACCTTATCTATTTCCTTCATAATCTTATATGTTTCTATAAGATCTCACCTCATTCTTCTGAATTCCAATGAGTATAATCCCAGCCTACTCAGTCTCTCCTCATAATCCAACCCTCTCAACTCTGGAATCAACCGAGTGAATCTCCTCTGCACCCCCTCCAGTACTAGTATATCTCTTCTCAAGTAAGGAGACCAAAACTGCACACAGTACTCCAGGTGTGGCCTCACCAGGACCCTATACAGCTGCAGCATAGCCTCCCTGTTTTTAAACTCCATCCCTCTAGCAATGACAGACAAAATTCCATTTGCCTTTTTAATTACCTGCTGCACCTGCAATCCTACTTTTAGCGATTCATGCACAAGGACACCCAAGTCCCTCTGCACAGCAGCGTGCTGTGATTTTTACAATTTAAAACACAGTCCATTTTGCTGTTATTCCTACCAAAATGGATGACCTCACACTTATCAACATTGTACTCCATCTGCCAGACCTTTGCCCACTCACTGAGACTATCTATATCCCTCTGCATGCTTTCAGTGTCTTCTGCACACTTTGCTCTACCACTCATCTTAGTGTCATCTGCAAATTTTGACACACCACACTTAGTCCCCAACTCCAAATCGTCTATGTAAATTGTAAACAATTGCGGTCCCAACACTGATCCCTGAGGCACACCACTAGCCACTGACCGCCAACCAGAAAAACACCCATTTACCCCTACTCTTTGCTTTCTACTGGTCAACCAATCCTCTGTCTACGCCAATACATTACCTGTAATACCATGCAACTTTATCTTATGTAGCAGTCTTTGGTGTGGCACCTTGTCAAATGCCTTCTGGAAATCCAGATACATCACATCCACGGGTTCCCCATTGTCCACCATGCAAGTAATGTCCGCAAAGAATTCCACCAAATTAGTTAAACATGACCTACTCTTCGTAAACCCATGCTGGGTGTTCCCAATGGGACAATTTGTATCCAGATTTCTTGCTATTTCTTCCTTAATGATAGATTCAAGCATTTTCCCCACTACCGAAGTTAAGCTAACTGGCCGAGAGTTACCTGCTTTTTGTCTACTTCCTTTTTTAAACAGTGGTATCACATTGGCTGTTTTCCAATCTGCGGGAATCACCCCAGAGTCCAGTGAATTTTGGTACATAATTACTAGTGCATTTGCTATTTCCCCAATCACCTCTTTTAGTACCCTGGGATGCATTTCATCAGGGCCAGGAGACTTGTCTACCTTTAGCCCCATTAGCTTGCCTCACACTGCCTCCTTAGTGATCATGATAGTCTCTAGGTACTCACCTGCTATAACCTTCTTGCCATTAGTTTTCGGCATGTTATTTGTGTCTTTCACTGTGAAGACCGACACAAAATAACTGTTTAATGTCTCGGCTATTTCCTCATTCCCAGTTATTAAATTGGCCTTCTCATCCTCTAAAGGACCAATGTTTACCTTCGCCACTCTTTTACAATTTACATATTTATAGAAACTTTTGCTGCCTGTTTTTATATTCTGAGCTAGTTTACTCTCATAATCTATCTTACTTTTCTTTATAACTTTTTTTTGTGGCTTTCTGTTGGCCTTTAAAGATTTCCCAATCTACTAGTTTCCCACTAATCTTTGCTTTTATGTATTTTTTTTTAATTTCCTTAGACATCCATGTTTGACTATTTCTTTTCCTACAGTTCTTCCTTATCACTGGAATATACTTCTGCTGAGCACTGTGAAAAATCATTTTGAAAGTCCTCAACTGTTCCTCAATTGACCCACCATAAAGTTTTTGCTCTCTTTTCACCTTACCTAACTCCTCCCTCCTCCCATCATAGTCTCCTTTGTTTAAGCACAGGACATTCGTACTGGATTTAACCTTCTCACGCTCCATCTTAATTTTAAATTCGACCATACTGTGATCGCTCCTTCCGAGAGGATCCCTAACTGTGAGATCATTAATTATTCCTGTCTCATTACACAGGACTAGATCTAGGATAGCTTGTTCCCTCGTAGGTTCCATTACATATTGTTCAAGGAAATTATCGGGGATGCATTCTACGAACCCCTCCTCAAGGCTGCCAGGACCAACCTGGTTTGACCAATCGATATGTAGATTAAAATCCCCATGATAATTGCTGTACCATTTTTACATGCATTAGCTACTTCTATGTTTATTGACTGCCCCACCACGATGTCATTATTTGGTGGCCTATAGACCACACCTATCAGTGACTTCTTCTCCCTGCTATTCCTAATTTCCACGCAAATGGATTCAACGTTTTGTTCAGTAGAACCTATATCATCTCTCACTACTGCCCTGATGTCATCTTAAAAATCAGAGCAACACCACCTCCCTTACCTTCCTGTCTGTCCTTCTGAACAATCTGATACCCCTGGATATTTAACTCCCAGTCATGACCATCCTGTAGCCATGTCTCTGTAATGGCCACTAACTCATACCCATTTGCCATGATTTGCACCGTCAACTCATCCACCTTGTTTCGAATGCTTTGAACATTCAGATAAAGTGCCCTTATGCCAGTTTTTGCACCTTCTTTTTGGGTCCTATCACCTCCATTACTAACAGCTCTTGAATTCTCCTTCCCTTTAACTTTTTTCCTAATTTTCAATGGAGTTGAAGCTTCCTCATCACCTGATAACCTGCTGCTTTGCCTTCCATTAATTATTTTCCTTCTACGCTCACTCTTCCTTTCCCCCCTACTTACTAGCTTAAAGACCTATTGACCACCCTATTCACCCTTTTCGCAGAACACTGGACCTGGCCCTGTTCAGGTGGAATCCATCCCAGCAATATAGATCCCTCCTGTCCCAGAACTGATGCCATGGCCCCATGAAAAGGAAACCCTCTTTCCCACACCACTCTTTTAGCTACGTGTTTACTTCCCTGATCCTCGCCTCCCTCCGCCAATTTGCATGTGGCTCGGGCAGCAATCCAGAGATTATGACCCTTGAAGACCTGTTTTATTAATTTTGTTAATAGATTTTCATAATCCCGAAACATGTCTTTTTTCCTAGTCCTGCCTATGTTGTTGGTAACTACGTGGACCACAACAACTGGATCCTCCCCCTCCCTCTCTAGTATCCTCTCAAGCCGGTCAGAGATGTCTCGCACCCTGGCACTAGGCAGGCAACACACCATGCGGGATTCTCTATCCTGCTCGCAAAGGGTACTGTCTATCCCCCGATGATGGAATCCCCTACACCTACAATCTGTCTTTTAGCTTCTCCCTCTTGAATGGCCTCCTGGACCATGATGCCATGGTCAGTTGACTCATCCTTCCTGCAGCCCTATTCCTCATCCACGCAGGGAGCAAGTGCCGCATACCTGTGGGACAATGTCAAGGGCTGCGGCTCCTGTGTTCCTGTCTGCAGGGTCCCTCTACCTGCCTCACTCGCAGTCACACCCTGCTGTCCCTGTTCAACGATCGAATTCACATTAGTTAATCTACCAGGTGTGACTGCCTTCTGGAACACAGCATCCAGGTATCTCTCCCCCTCCCGGATGTGCCGCAGTGTTTGGAGTTCGGATTCCAGCTCATCAATTTTAAGCCGAAGCTCCTCAAGCAGCCAACACTTGCTGCAGATGTGGTCACTGCCGTTCTCAACGGGATCAGCTAGCTCCCACATTGTACAGCTACAAAACATCACCTGGCCCGACATCTCTATTTAGTTAATTATTTAAAATTAATTAGTTTTTTTAGTTTCGCAGATTTTTTTACAGAGAGGGTGGTTTGCATGTGGAATGAACTTCCTGAGGAAGTGGTGAATGTTGGTACAATTCCAATGTTTAAAAGACATTTGGATGGATATTTGAATAGGAAAGGTTTGGAGGGATATGGGCCAGGAGCAGGCAGGTGGGACTAGTTTAGTTTGGGATTATGTTTGACATGGATTGGTTGGACCGAAGTAGCTGTTTCCATGTTGTATGACTCTATGACTAATTCCACATAACAGAAGTCCCCTCATTACTGGATCATTCTCACAAACGTCCTCTGTACTATCTCCAAGGGTTTGACATCCTTCCGAAAATGTGCTTCCCAGGATTGAACTAAATCTCCAGCTAAAGCTGAAGCAGTTTCTGCAACAATATAATTTGCTTCCTTGCACTTGAACTCTTGCCTGTCCTTAAAATTCAAAATGATTCCAGATATTTTCTTGCTTCCAAATCAACTGCAGGAGGTGCATTTATCACACGTGCAAGACCCACTATTAAAAGGTGATAATTTCAAAGCAAAAACATATGCTTTGTGATTTGATTTCAATTCGATACTTGGGACCAAGGTAGAAAATGATTGAATCATTGACAGAGCAACCAAGATGTACAGGCTCTTCACCACAGGGCGAATGGGACATCAAGGGGAGTGGGGAAGCTGAGAATGATGATGTGGGGAGTGAGGAGTGGGGTGACTGGAGAATGGAGCAGTGAGTAAGGGAATGAAGGGAGCAGAGAACGTGGAGTGGGTTGGTGAGAAGAGCAGAGAGCAGTGTGTGGGGTGATTGGAGAATGGGGTGACAAGGGAGGCAGAGAGTTGGGGTTGGCGAGCAGGGCATCAAGAGGACAGGTGACTGTCTTGATTGCAGGAAATGAGACCTAGGCATTGCCAGAGATGTAGCAGTAATGGAGGCACTCCTTGGATTCTGATTGCTGATTCCAATACAGTGTGGATGCTCAATGAAAACATCAAGAGTATTGACTTCTTGTTTAACAGCATTCATGGGAGATATACTAATATGTTATAACAGCTGAATCAAATTGCTCTGTCACCTTCAAAAAATTATCTTAATACGTTGGGTAGTTTCTAATTCTTCAAAGTTGGAGAATTTGAATTCATTTTTTTATTTGCTTTTGGGACACGGCAACTCTGGCTGGGCCAGAATTTATTGCCCATCTCTAATTGCCCTTGATTGACTTTGAATGTCATTTTTTTAATCAAAATGTATCACTTAGTCCTTCATTGAAGTTTACTGATTAATATTTAATCTTTAAAAAATGTATTAGTATAATTATTCAGAACAACACTGCAACTGTTAAGATCTTTAAAATTCAGTTTTGTGATGTGAGTGTCACCTGGACGTGATTTTAATTATTCATTCACAGGATTTGGGTCTTGCTGGCTTAGCTAGCATTTATTGTTCATCCTTAAATGCCTGTCAACTGTGTAGCTTATTAGACCATTTCAGAGGGCAGTTATGCATCAACAACATCGCAGTTGGTCTGGAGTCACATGTCGGCCATACTAGGTAAGGATGGCAGATTCCCTTCCCTAATAGATCAAGGGTTACGGGGAGAAAACAGGAGAATGGGGTTGAGGAACTAATCAGCCATGATTGAATGGCAGAGCAGACTCGATGGGCCGAATGGCCTAATTTAAGATCATAATGGCTTATGATCCTAAATACTTCAGCAATTATTCCCACTCAAAAGTTGCCCTTGAGAAGGTGGTGGTGAGCTTCCTTCTTGAACTACTGCAGCCCATGTGCTGTAGGTAGACCCACAGTGCTAGAATGGAGTTCTAGGATCTTGACCCAGGGAAGTATAGGCCAATTTTACATCTGTAACAATTTGAAATCTTGGAATGTAAAACAAACTGTTAGAACCTGTCAGTGGAAATTTTGGATTCGGACTAAAAATGGGAACAGAGATTGTGATGTATGGTTCACCCATTCCGAGTTGTTGCTACACAGGGAGTGCACATCATAAAGGTTCTATCTGATTTGGGGAACAAAGTCTTGAGATGTTAGTGTGATTCACAATACAACAATATTTAAGCGAGCCTGCTCCTGTTAAATGAGTAGATCATTTTGACCAGTGTAGATCCTGTCATTCTTTGCAGCAGCAACATGGACCTAGGAAATGCTCAGAAATGGTCCAATCTGGCACAGAACACAATTCAACATTCTCTGATGTAGGTCAATGAAGCCTTGGTGCCGGAGGCTGATAAGTAGAGAGTGGTTAATTATTATCAACAGTGACCAGAAGTTCATCGAGGTCAATGTCAGGACTCCAGTGTCATGGACTAGATCAACTGAAGAAGTTCAAAGACTATCTTGAGTGGCCATGGTCAATGAGTACATCTTTCAAATGTCATATCCCAACAATTGCACTATGAGCCTCAGGCACTCAGTGTACTTGAAATCTACCACTCGCCTACTTACAATTTATCAATCATAAATCTGACTTAATATTTGTAACTTTACCTGAGTATGTGCAATCTGCAAGATGCACTGCGGAAATTTCTAGCTGAGGGTGAGCTCAGAGAAATGTGTACTGATGGCCTGTTCTGATCATCCTTCTCCCATTGTCCCTCCTCCATCTGGAAGCAGCTCGTTCTTCTTTGCGCTGTCTCGGTTTGATACCCCAGTGACCATTTTTTTTTTAATTCACTCGTGGGACATGCGAAACAGGCGGCCAGCATTTATTGCCTGTCCCTAGCTGCCCTTGTGAAGGTTGTCTTCTTGAAGCACTACTGTCCATGTGCTATTGATTAACCCTTAGAGAGGAAATTCCAGGATTTTGACCCAGCGACTGATAAGGAATGATGATATATTTCCAAGTCAGAATGGTGAGTGACTTTGAAGGGAAACTTGCAAATGGTGGTGTTCCAATATACCTTCTGTCCTTGTCCGTGACTGTGACTATGTCAGGCTGTTCCTTGGAACGTAGGAGAATGAGGACTGACCTTATTGAGGTGTATAAAGTCATGAGGAGCATGGATAGGATGAATGCATATCATCTTTCTCCCAGGGATGGGGAATTGAAAACTAGAGGGCATAGGTTTATGGCGTGAGGGGAAAGATTTAAGAAGGACCTGAGGGACAACTTCTTCATGCAGACAGTGGTGCAAATATGGAATGGGCTGCCAGAGAAAGTGGTTGGGGCAGGTACAATAGCTACATTTAGAAAACATTTGGATAGGAAGAGTTTAGAGGGATATGGATCAAATGTGGGCAATTGGAACTAGCTGAGTGGGCACCATGGTCAGCATTGACCAGTTTGGGCCGAAGAGCCTGTTTCCATGCTGTATTACTCTATGACTCAATGGCTATGTTGCTTGACTAGTCTGTGAGACAGACCTCCTAGTTTTGGCACTAGCTAATAGATGTTGGTAAGGAGGACTTTGCAGGGTTGACAATGCTGTTTCTGCTGTTATCTTTTCCATTGCTGAGGTCGATGCCAGGCAATCCATTCTGTTTAATTTTATTGTTGAACTAGAGGTGAAGGGGGAAATCAGCAGCCTTGTTTGCAGAAGTGGTCAATCCAGAAACATTGATCTCAGAAACAAGACTCCTTCCATCTGCAGCACTAATTATTCTGGAATTTAAGCAGTTTAATAGTTTTAAAGCTTTAAGCCAACTTTAAACAGCACTGGAAAACTTAAGAAAATTCTACAAAAACAGGCAGATCCTGCAAATTATACTCAGGAGTAAAGCTGAGAGTGGTTGATGGTCCCTTTAAATCATTGGTGGGTGTTCTTCCTGCTATAAAGCACAGGTTCAGCTTTGTGCATTTGACAGAGATTAACCGGAGAGTTGAGCTATTGCTACAATCAATTTATCATTACAGTGATAGTAGGAATTGCAGATGCTGCAGAATCTGAGATACCAAGGTGTAGAGCTGGATGAACACAGCAGGCCAAGCAGCATCAGAGGAGCAGGAAGGCTGACGTTTCGGGCCTAGACCCTTCTTC
>NC_063345.1:7529435-7562385 GCF_021869965.1 Rhincodon typus
CTAGACCCTTCTTCTGAAGAAGGGTCTAGGCCCGAAACGTCAGCCTTCCTGCTCCTCTGATGCTGCTTGGCCTGCTGTGTTCATCCAGCTCTACACCTTGGTATCTATCATTACAGTGATATTATCCAAAGTCTTCTTGTTCAGTGGTACTGTCCCTTCCTCTGGACCTCAGTGGTCTAAGTTCAAAACCCACCTGCTGCAGACATGTCTCACAACATATCTGAATACATTTTTTTTAAAAAATCTGCACTGGTCTACATGATTTCCAGGAATGAGAAAATATACAGCTATGAGGATAGATAGAAGGAGGATTTTCTTTTCAATCTTTTATTCATTTGCAGAGTATGGGTGTCGCTGGCAAGGCCAGCATTTATTGCCAATCACTAATCACCCAGAGGGCAGTTCAGAGTCAGCCACATTGCTCTAGGTCTGGAGTTATATGTAGGCCAGACCAGGTAAAGATGACAGATTTCCTTCCTGAAAGGGCATTGGTGAATCAGATAAGGTTTTTACAAAGAATCAATCGTGGGTTTCACGGTTATCGTTTACCTTTTATTGAATTCAAATTCCATCATCTGGCCTTGGCAGGATGTAAACCCAGGCCCCTAGAATATTAGCTGGGTCTCTGGATTAACTATCTAATGATCATACCATGAGGCCATTTCCTTGGAATTTTCAAGAAGTTAGAAATTTTCAAAATCATGAACAGTTTGCGTAAAATCAATAGGGAGAAGGTGTTCGCAATCATAAAGGAACACGAATAAGAGGGCGTAGATTTCAAGTAATGCGCAAATGAACCACGGGTGAAGTGAGGGAAGAGAAAACATTCTCACACAATGAACACTTAGGGTCTGGAATGCACTGCCTGGAAATGTGATGGACACAGGTTCAACTGAGGCATTTAAGAAGGCATTTGACGGTTATTTAGATAGAAATCATGTTCAGGGATACAGAGAAAAGGCAGGAGATTGGGACTAGATAATAGAACTTGTTCAATCATGATGGTGCCAAATGGCCTCCTACTGTGTCATAACGAGTCTGTGATTCTGTGGTATGACAACCTAGTTGTTTTATATTGTACCTGCACTAACATCCTCAACAGAATGGTGTCTAACATGCGCCAGAGTGTGCTCAAGGGCTGTGAACACTAGTTTGCACCTCCAGAACTGAAAATGGGACACTACAGAGCCATATTTTGTTACTAGTCTCTCCACATGTAGCACTGCTTCTGGAGCGAAGCCATCTTACATTGTGGTTCATTGATATACAGAGTCACAGTGGCAGTAACTAGCACAGCCAATCTATTGCTCATAACACAGTAGGCACTCTTTAGCTCAATATCCCAACACGATAAAGACTGAGGCACTGCAATTCTGTTCCCACACTAATCCTCAGGAACTGTGTGTACAAATTGTACAAAATCAAAGCTCTTTAATGCCATTCTGTATCCTGTAACTTATTCTTATCAGCTGCAAATTGATTTGTAGAGTGAGAAACTCAGGAGGGCTCCAATCTGATGCTTTTTTTTTAATCTTGAGAATCTTTAATCTTCATATTGAGAAGAAATCGCCTTTGACACTTTCTGGGTTCTCTGTGTCGCCCATTCAAGCTTTTCTTGACAGAAAGATGTGACAACTTTAAGCATGTTACGACAGTTTTATAGGGACATTATCTTCATCACCATTTTCCTTATTCTGAACAAGGAGTTTGTGTTTCCAGTACACTCTTTACAGTGTTCAAACAATTTCCTTCTTTTGTGATCTTTAAGTGACGCAGGGTTGAGAGGAGGCAGTGGGGGGTGGGAATATTTGAACCAAAGAGACAGGGACTGGCTTCATGTTCTTTGGGTTAAAGCCATCAAAGAGTATAGGGAGAAAGCAGAAACAGGCTTCTGAGTTAATTGAATGGTAGAGCAGGCTTGAAGGGCCAAATGCCCTACTCCTGCTCCTATTTTCTATGTTTCTATATCCAGCCTGAAAATTCATTGACTTTTGATGATTTGGGTGATGAGAAAATATCTTAAATGCTACAAGGCAAAGGGACAGAGAATTTGGGAATTAGATTAGAGGAAAGGAGTGGAAGGATTCACATGTGTGGAGGAGAATGTGATGCCCAGGCATTGAAGAACTCAGATGACTGTAACTTAGTGAGCATGTCCAGACAGAAGTTTGTATGGGATAGGGCACAAATCAGAGCGATCAAAAGTAAAAGAACATTTTGGCATGCACCGACCAATAAAGGCAAACATACCAAACACTTTCCTCACTATCCTGTCTACCTGCAATTCCACCTTCAAGGAACTATGAACCTGCACTCCAAGGTCTCTTTGTTCAACAACACTCCCCAGAACCCTACAATTAATTGTACATGTCCTGCCTGATTTGCCTTTCCAAATTGCACATATTAGATTTTTCTCATTTAAACTCCATCTGCCACTCTTCGGCTCATTGGCCCATCTGATCAAGGTCTCATTGTACTCTGAGATAACTTTCTTCACTGTCCACTACACTACTAATTTGCATCTGCAAACTTACTAACCATTCCTCCTATATTCATATCCAAATCATTTATATAAATGATAAAAAGCAGAAGACCCAGCACTGATTCTTATGGCACACTGCTGATCACAGGCCTCCAGTCCGAAAAGCAACCCTCCACCACCACCATCTGCCTCCTACCTTCAAGCTAATTTTGTATCCAGGTGGCTAGCTCTCCCTGGATTCCACGATCTAACCTTGCTAAAAAGTTTACTGTGCGGAACATCTTCATACACTTTGCTGAAGCCCATATAGGCAAATCATGAGGGGCATGGATAGGGTGAATAGCCAAGGTCTTTTTACCAGGTTATAGGAGTCCACATCATCTTTGTAATTTTGTCAAAAAACTTAATCAATTTGGTGAGACACAATTTCCCATGCACAAAGCCATGTTGACTATCCCTAATGTTATAAAGTGGAGGTTGACCCCTCCCAAATCTGAGAACTAAAACCAAAACACCCAAAGAGGAGCACCTTGCTCTATAATCTGTAAAAAGGGTGTGAAAAGTGGTGTAACCTGCCTTTCAGCAACCTCTAATGCTTAAATAAAATAAATCCCCGATACTCACTTTAAAATCAACAAGTAATCATTTACTTATCTGACTCTAACAGTGAACAAATTAACTAAACTATTAACAAACTGAATAAATCCCTTCTAAGTACTACATATTCCCAAATAAAAAAAATGCTAATGATATGCTGTTCCAATAAATATAAGTCCCACTTAGATAAAATGATAGAATTTAGTTCTCGAAATTATGGCTAGGTTACGTGTTTTCTAGAATGTTCTGTGCCTTCTCCTTTGATTAATCTGTCAGGAAGAATCCATCAATTATTCTCTCAGGAATATTAACTAGTTGTGTCGCTGGTGCTGTTGTTATTTAGATGGTGTTTTCTCTAAGACATAAAGGAGGCTATGAAAGCCAATGATTCTCTTTTGAGAGCTGAGGGCTGTTAGCTTTGATGGATGGCAGTTAGCCCTGGGGACTTTGTCCAACTGCTCCCTTTTTTTTATACCCTTGATGACATATCAATGTTTTTTACAAACGGATTGGTCCTATGTTGTCAAGATCATCAGACTTAAATTTAATAGTTTTTTTGATATCTAAGCACCTGGTTCAAATTGATTGGCTAAATTCAAAAGCTTGTTTTCTTGGTAAAAGCTGTTGCTTGATCTGTTAACTGTACGGCCTTTCAATACAAATGTTTCAATTCGGGTGTTCTCTGTGTACTTGCAAACTTTCAAAGCTGCTGTTCACAGACATCCATTTTAAATCTCTAAGCACGGAAAAAGTACATAATCTTTTAAAGGAACCACACGATACTTTCTCCCCCCAAGCAATTTACAAACACCAAATTCTAATTTCCTGTTTTGCAATCCACAAATACTCTACTCAACTTTGCAACACTAATCAGTCCTTGCCTTTCCTAATACATGTTAATTCTGTCCCTCAGAATCCCCTCCCACAACTTACCCACCATTGACTTCAGGCTCACTGATCTATTGTTCCCTGGCTTTTCCTTACCAACATTCCTAAATAATGGCACCACATTAGTTAGCCTCTCATCCTCTGGCACTTGACCTGTAGCTATAACAAATATTTCAGCAAAGGGCCCAGCAATCACTTTCCTAGCTTTCCACAAAGTTCTGGAATATTCCTGATCATGTCCCGGGGATTTATCCACTTTTATGTATTTTAACATGTCCAGTACTTCCTCTTCTGTGTTATAGACATATTTGAAGATATTACTAATTATTTCTCCAAGTTCTCTAGCTTCCATATCCTTCTCCACAGTAAGTTCTGACTCAAAGTATTTGTTTATTATCTCACCTATCTCCTAAACTTCCACAAATAGACAGTCTTGTTGATCTTTAAGGGGCCCTATTCTCTCCCTGGTCACCCTTTTGTCCTTAATGTATTTGCAGAACCTCTTTGATTCTGCTTAACCCTATTTGCCAAAGCTATCTCATGTCCCCTTTTTTCCCTCCTGATTTCCCTCTTGAGTATACTCACACTATCCTTATACTCCTTGAGGGATTCACTCAATCCCAGCTGCCTATACCTGCCATATGCCTCCTTCTTTTTCATGACCAGAGCCTCAATTTCTCTAGTCATCCAGCATTTCCTATACCTACCATGCTTGCCCTTTGCCCTAACAGGGACATAATGCCTTTGGACTCTCATTATCTCATTTTTGGAGACCTCACATTTTCTAACTGCCCCATTATCTGCAAATAGCCTCTCCTAATCGACTTTTGAAAGTTCTTGCCTAATACTGTCCAAATTGGTCTTAATCCAATTTAGAACTTTAACTTTTAGATCAGGTCTATTCTTTTCCATAATTATTTTAAAACTAATAGAATTATGGTCACTGGCCCCCAAGTGCTCCCCCACTGACACCCCAGTCACTTGCCCTGCCTTATTTCCCAGGAGAAGGTCAGGTTTTGCTCCTTCTCTAGCAGGTACACCCACATACTGAATCAGAACATTTTCTTGTGCACACTTAACAAATTCCTCTCCATCCAAGCACTCAACATTATGGCATTCCCAGTCAATGTTTGGAAAGTTAAAATCCCTGACTATTACAACACCATCATTCATAAAATCATAGAATCCCTACAGTGTAGAAGCAGACCATTAAGCATATCAAGTCCACACCAACCCTCCAAAGACTATCCCACTGGACCCATCTCCTCCCAGCCTATCCCTGTTACCCTGCATTTCCCACGGCTAATCCACCTAATCTTCACATCCCTGGACACTACAGGGCAATTTAGTTCAGCCAATCCACCTAAACCTTCATATCTTTGGACTGTGGGAGGAATCCAAAGCACCCAGAGGAAACCCACGCAAACATGAGGAGAACGTGCAAATTCCACACAGACAGTCGCCCGAGGCTGGAATCAAACCTGGGTGCCTGGCGCTGTGAGGCAGCAGTGCTAATCACTAAACCAATATTCTGCCCAAATAATGTTATTCTTAACCAAAAACACCACTCCCCCTCCTCTCTTGGCCCTCCTTTCTATCCTTCCAATGGCATCTATGCCCAGGAACAGTAAACTGCCAGTCCTGCCCCTCCCTGAGTCCTGTTTCTGTAAAAGCTGTAGCACAGTCCCATGTTCCCAACCATGACCTGAGTTCTTCTGCCTTACCTGTTGGGCCTCTTGCATTGTAACAAATGCAGTTTAATTATCAGTTTTACCTTGTCCTGTGCCTTGGTCTTCCCTGCTTTGACTATCTGACTTGCTCCTCTTCTCAACTGCACCGGTCTCAGTCTTATCTCTTTTCTCACTATCTCTTTGGGAACCACCCCCACCCCTAACCCCACCCTCTCCTTACTAGTTTAAAGCCTCTTGAGTAGCACTAACAAATCACCCTGCCTGGATAATGGTTCCTTTTCAATTCAGATACTACCCGTCCTTCTTATACAAGTCACTGCTACACCACAAGAGATTTCAATGATCCAAAAATGTCAATTCCTGTCCCCTTCACCAGCTCCATATTCAGCAGCTTTATCCTTTTACACTTACTCTCACTAGCATGTGACACCAGGACCAATCCAGATATTATTACCCTCAAGGACCTACTTTTTAATCTCCTTCCTGTATTCTCTCTTCAGAACTTTAGGTCATAGAATCCCTACAGTGTGGAAACAGGTCCTTCGGCACAACAAGTCCACACTGACCCTCAGAGCATCCCATCCAGACCCATCCCCCTGTATGCCATCTAAACCACGCATCCCTGAACACTATGGGCAATTTA
Organism: Rhincodon typus; assembly: GCF_021869965.1. Classification (NCBI taxonomy): domain Eukaryota; kingdom Metazoa; phylum Chordata; class Chondrichthyes; order Orectolobiformes; family Rhincodontidae; genus Rhincodon; species Rhincodon typus. The sequence goes on from NC_063345.1 coordinate 7,535,737, forward strand.
GCATGGCTAATCCACCTAGCCTGCACATCTTTGGACTGTGGGAGGAAACCGGAGCACCCAGAGGAAACCCATGCAGACACGGGGAGAATGTGCAAACTCCACACAGACGAGGGTGAAATTGACCCAGGTCCCTGGCGCTGTGAGGCAGTAGAGCTAACTGCTGAGCCACCGTTCCATCTCTTCTCTTTCTTTTCTTATGTCGTCGATACCAACGTGTACAATAACCTCCTGCTGGTTCCTCTCCCCTTTAAGAATATTCTGCACCTTCTCTGAGACATCCTTGACCGTGGCACCAGGGAGGCAACACACCATTCTGATGTCTCACTGTTGACTTTGCAGCAACATCTGTCTGTGCCTCTGACTTGAGAGTCCCCTATCACATCCGATTGCTTGGAACCCGACAGACCCCTCATTACATTGCACCCAGTCTCGGTACCAGAAACCTGGCTGTCAGTGCTACATTCCCCTGAGATTCCAGCACTCCCTACATTTTCCAAACCAGCTTACTTGTTTGCGATGGGGATAGCCACAGGAGATTCCTGCACTACCTGCCTCCCTCTCCCACATTTCCTGGAGGTAATCATCTATTTGACTTTAGCTGCAGTTTCTCTACCTTCCTGAGACTGCCACCCATCTCACCTCCAGCTCCTATAAATTCCTCATTGGCTCTAACTGCCACTCCAATCCATCCATGCAATCCAATTGGATTCACAACCAAACACACTTTCTGCAGACATAATCATCAGTAACATGGAAGCTCTGCCTAATCTCCTACATCCAACAGAAAGAACACATCACCCTACTAAAGGTCACCTCTGTACCTTAATCAACAGACCCAGAAAATGCCACAGTGTTACTGCTCTAAAAACAGAAAATCAAGAGACAGATTCCTCACCCTATTCACTATTATAGACGTACAAAAATAACAGATTAAGACTTATAAGTTTTAAAAGTCTTAAAAACAAACACATAGCTGCTTCAGGCTCTGAAACTCCCAGCTGTGAACAGTTCCAATAATGAGGTCTCTCTAAGTTCAGCTGTGAAATTTCACTGTTTGTTTGTTTTTTTTTAGACTGAACTCCAACTTCCAGAGATGCTTCTATTTGCACAGTTAGTCCAACAGTTCTGAACATATAACTTTGTCTCTGTTGAGAATTAATATACATTTAAAATCTCTCCCTCGTCAAGTTCAGATGATTGTTATCAGATCTCTGCAGAAAATGAAAGCCCTGGGTGTTCCAGGATTTTGACCCAGTGACGGTGAAGGAACAGCGATATATTTCCAAGTCAGGATGGTGATTGGTTCGGAGGGGAACTTGCAGGTGGTGCTGTTCCTATGTTACCGCAGATCTTGTCCTTCCAGCTGGCAGTCATCATGGGTTTGGAAGGTGCTCTCTAAGGGGCCTTGGTAAATATTTGCAGTGTACCTTACAGCTGGTACACATTGCTGCTACTGAGTGTCGGTGATGGAGGCCTGAATAAATTATCTAATGCAGAAGCCAAATCATATTATTTCCCTGAAACAACATAACCTAACCCAAGTTTCAGAAGGATATCACTATCCATCAATAATTTCACACTCCAACCAGTTTTATAGCTTATCTAAAGCTGATTACTTCATGCTTTGAGTGTAATTAATTAAAGAAACTTTAATTTGCAATCCTTTTGGCACTCTCTCAGGTCTGTACAACTTAGTACAGTACACTTGCTGTGAGGAAGAATGTGCTACAATTCATAGAAGTGAGTAGATAATTAGTTTGTACCTGTGTGATACCCAGCTACTTGTTAACTTCTAACTATGAGCTTAACAACCGTCAAATTTGCTCGTTCTCCAGAGTGGTGAGTATACTTCATATGTTTCTTTCCTCTGATAGATTTCGCTTAAGTGCTAAAGACTTCCTGTCTTTGGAAAGATTTGCATTACTACGTCAACCTCAATGGTACAATACCGAAAAAACGTCGAGCCATATCAATAAGTAAAAGTATCCAAACTTTGAATTGATCCTCAACACAATCACCATAATTCTAGGTGGCATATGTAGAGTAACTACTCCTTTTCTCTCGTAATAGCTAATGAGCATAATGAACAATGTTATGTCACAATGATATTAGATCACATGATAACTAAGATATGGAGTTGGAGGGAAACAGCAGGCCAGGCAGCATCAGAGGAGCAGGAAAGTTGACGTTTCGGGTCGGTACCCTTCTTCAGAAATTTCTGAATTCAGATTTCTGAACAAGGGTCCTGACCCGAAACATCAACTTTCCTGCTCCTCTGATGCTGCCCGGGCTGTTGTGTTCCTCCAGCCCCACACTGTGTTGTCTCTGACTCCAGCATCTGCAGTTCTTGCTATCTCTTAGATCACGAGTTGTGGTATTCCAGATTTGCCCTTGCATACCATCTCTAGTATATATATTTTATATTTAGTAAAGGTTGGTATTGTTCAATGACATGAGTTTGGATTGCCTTCTATTCAAAAGCCACATCTCATCTGAGTGCATGGTGACTGGATCTGCAGAACTAGTGGAAAATGGCAGAGGAGTATTGAAGAGAAATCAAGCAGCAGTACAATGCCACAGTTGAAGGATGTGTGACCAACACAATGTACCATTTTGGGTCTTAACTTGCTCTTTTTGTAAAGAATACAAAAGAATGAAATCATTGCAAAGTCAGATAATCGATTGGAAGAGTTCTTGAATCTTGCTACACTTTCTGCCTTCACTGGCGATCATTATTCATTCTTTCTTCTCTCATATTAGGAGAATCATTTCTTTTTTCATCCCAAGTCAATGCTGAACCATAATACCAGAGACAGAGAAACAGAAGTAGGCCAGCCAGTCAATCAAGTCTGCTCTGTCATCCAATGAAATCATGGTTATTCTGGTAATCCTCAATTACACTTTCTTGCTTTTTCCTCATAATCCTTGGTTCCCTTACTGATTAAAAATCTGTCTCACTCAGCCTTGAATTTACTTAATGACCCAGCCTCAGTAGCCCACTGTGGTAAAGAATTCTACAGATCAACCCATCAATGACATTTCCAACAGCCAATGAAAAGGAGGATTAAATGTTTAACTCCAAATTACATGAAGCCAAAAATGAATGGTCAGCGATTATTAATCTGTTCAAAGTCAGCTGCAGCCTGCAAATGAATCTCATCAGCAAACCACAGAAATAAGTAAGTTTCCTTCCAGATAAGAAACAGAACCTAACTGCAAATCTCCTACATCTGGGGAGTGCCCTAAGTTTAAACTCGAACATCAAATAGACCTTGAACATAGTGCAATGAGAAAGTGAATGAACTAAAAGCTCAGCATCTGACACCTAGTTACAAGGCACTATCAAACTATGCAGCAACTATCTGAGGTATCTGCACTCATGACTAATCCTATTCCCATGAGGCTCATATACAGAAAATGTCTGAAGCTGAGGCTGAATTTGTTTCATTATTGATGATCCTGCAGGTCCATATTCTGCAGGAGATCCAGACATCTCGTCATCTGCAGGTGTCAGTGGGTATGTCGCACTTCACCAGTGAGGCCTTGGGGGTATCACTGAAGCACTTTCTCTGTCCCCCTGGGGCTCCCCTGCTGTTTCGAAGCTGGGAATAGAGCATCTGCTTGGGGAGTCTCATGTTGGTCATGCAGCAATACACTGTATATAGCAACATCACACATTCCCATCAAGAATGAGGGTGATTATCCATAATTTTCATTAATGCTGCCTGGTGACCAGACTGTCATAAAGGACAGAGATTGATTGTCACAAAAGAAAATTTGCAAATGACATATGCTGGTCTGACTCATCTTGTAGAGTTTTAAAGTGGAACTCCAGTACGTTCATTTCCAAGTATGTGTGTTTTTCTTTTTGACTTACTTTTCCTTCCGGATTATATTCACATCATTTTTATCATGTAACTAGCTGCCACTCACTAGATACACCTAGAGGAATAATCCTGCTATAACCAGGAAACTCTGCTGCATTTTAGCCATGAGTTTAGAAATCTGTAAATGAAAACCACACGTCTTCCTACATCTCCAGCCTGCAGAGTTTTACAGTAACTGTATGGGTATTATAACTAGATCGTTACTTCAAAGTATTCCAGCTAAATATGCTTGGGAACTGGGTTCAAATCCTGCAATGGTGACTTTTGAATACATTTTTAAAAAATATAGAGTTAAAAGTCTAATAATAACGATGAAACTTTTCCTGTATGCTAATCCCCAGAAGATTGTCAATATTTTCACAAATTCTATCCAACCTGAGCAGTTTCAAATCCCATGTTCTGAGCAATAGAGATTTCACACCAAACATAACACGAAGAGGTTAATAGGTATTCGATATTTACATGGGCCTGACTTTTAGTACAAGTTCAGATGCTTTCATCCGGAATAAGGTTATTAATTGGCTCCATTATAAAATAATGCATGATAAATTATAACAGCAAGGAGTCAGGAACATTTTTGAAATTCTATGCTAACATTATAATGGAACAATGAAAGTGAGTTAGCTGTTCTGACTAAACAAAGGGATTTAAAGCAAAGAGTTGTACCTCCTCTCACTCTATGATTGAATACCATCCTAAAGGCACTGATACATACAGACACATGGAGAGATGTAGCATGCCAATGAGGCTCTTTGGTCTTGCTAAATGAGATTCTGTTATGAGAGGTTAGAGGGATTCTGAAAAGTGATTTACTTCCTCTAATACAAAAACTGTTACTGATAACACGAAGACAGATGACTGTTGGCTGTTTTGGATCATTGCATTGCAACAATTAGCCAGAGGAACAGAGGAAAGAAACTATTACCTTGTGGACAGTTTCTTGTTGTTCAAGTAAAGGCAGAGCCCATTGTACCTCAGGAAAATTCAGAATTAATTAAGGCCAGAAATTGGGGTGGGGGCTAGAGATAGATTTTTAGTAAATAATAGAAACAAGGGTGATAGGATAATGGCAGCAAAGTGGTGTTGAGGCTTATCAAATCAGCCATAGAATCATACAACTCCGACAGTGTGGAAACAGGCCATTTGGCCTGTCGAGTCCACACTGACCCTCCAAAGAGCATCCTACCCAGACCCAGCCCCTACCCGATCCCTGTAACCCTGCATTCTCCATGGCTAATCCACCCTGGACACTGTGGGCAATTTAGCATGGCCAATCCACCTAAACTGCACATTTTTGGACTGTGGGAGGAAACCAGAGCACCCAGAGGAAACTTACGCAGATATGAGGAGAATGTGCAAAGCCCACACAGACAGTTGCCCGAGGGTGGAATTGAATCCGGGTCCCTAGCGTTGTAAGGTAGCAGTGCTGCCCATGACCTTATTGATTGGTGGAGGAGATTTGATGGAATAAATGGCCTACTCCCACTCCAATGTCTTATGATCTTATCAGTAAATAAGCAGATATGGCTCATTCACAGCCATAGAGGAAGATCTGGGAGAAGTTTGGAACTGAGTTATCCACATCAAGTTATAAGAACAGCTCGGCTCTTTCTAACTCAGTGTTCTTCCTAACTTGCCATTAACCGTTGGAAAAAAGAGATGTATGCTGTCACTTAAATTAGTTTGCCTGCTGCTCTGGAGGCATTCAGCCTCCTTATGCTCAAAGGTAGATAATGTTGAAGAGGCAGCACCTTGGGAATATGGAAGATGTCTCCCCTGCCCTGTCAGATCCACAGCCTGCATCATTGATTCCGTGGTGGTGAGGTCGATAACATTTGTTTATAATGAGCCTGAATGAATTTCTAAGCAAGTGTTACCTCCTGAATAGTGAATACAATTTCACATGGTCTTTCAGCTGTACATTTTATTTCTGAACAATGACATACAAATTAGACAATGGTTTGTAGATAATCTTTCAGCTGTTACACTGAACAGCATACATGAATTGTATCTGTGTGCTAAGGGATTTCTTTCCATTAGCTAATTTCCGAGCGTTAGGAGCTTTGTTCAGCAATCATCCAACATGCGGTAAGGCTTTCCTGGTCCCACTAATGCGCACTGAGTAAATAAATGCCCTCCAATATTTTAGTATTAATTGAGAAAGAACACATCACCGTCCATTTAATTAAAACTGTTTCCTAAATTCAAATCTGTTGTTGGTCAATCCTATTAGGATTAAGTAAATGCATTGATTTTCCATATCTTTAAAGAACATGATCAATAGTTTCGCAGATAGTCGTTAGTAAATTATTGCATCATTCACAATGCACTATCAAGGTAATTAACTAAGGTGTAATCCAAAGAATGATCAAAACATAGAATGACGTCATCTTTTGTGCATTGCATTATGAACACATAGAGCAGCATTTTGCAATTCTTTTCATCCCTAAAGATAGATTTGAATCTATTTTAGGGCAGGCTGGTGTATAAATTAATCAAGTGCCCTCCTAATCTCTTAAATAATGCTGCAGAACCTTTAGGTAAGAACTGGAGGAACAGAAGATCCTTCTGACAGTTTCTTGTCAGTCAATGCTACCTTTTGATCTGCATTAGAAAAAGAATAGTAGAAACTGGTAAAACAATTAGTTCACTGTCATGGCATCCATAAAGCCATGGAGGGCTTTGAAGGTTTTGAATTCAGCTGAAGAGGGCAAAAGGATTGATCAAAAGGAGGAAAGTAGGCTTCAAAAGCAAACTATCAGTGCACTTAAAAATTGACTGTAACAGCTTTGATAAATATGTGAAAAGAAAAGGATTAGCAAACACAAATGTAGGTCACAGTCAGAAATGGAGGGAATTTTCATGGGGAACAAAAAAACAGTGGCTCAGTGGTTAGCACTGCTGCCTCATAGCGTCAGGGAACCAGGTCTGATTCCACCCTTGGGCCACTGTCTGTGTGGAGTTTGCACATTCCCCCTGGCGTCTGCTTGGGTTTTGTTTGGGGGCTCCGGTTTCCTCCCACAGTCCAAAAATGTGCAGGTTAGGTGAATTGGCCATTCTAAATTGTCCATAGTGTTTCAGGGATGCGCAGGCTAGGTGGATTAGCAATGGGAAATGCAGCGCTACAGGAATAGGGTCGGGGGTGTGTCTGCATGGGATGTTCTTTGGTGTGAACTCAATGGATCGAAAGGCCTGCTTCTACACACTAGGGATTCTATGATTCTAATTGAACACATACTTGTGTTCTGTCTTCACAAAAGAGGGCACACGTAAATTCCTAGAAATGTTAGGGAACCCAGGTTCTTGTGAGGGGGAGGTATCGAAGAAAATCAGTATTAGTAAAACAAAAAGTGGTGGAAAAACAAATGGATTAAAGGCTGACAAATTCCCAGGGCCTAATAATCTCCATTCAGAGTTCGAAAGGAAATGATGCTAGAAATACTGGTGGTCATCTTTCAAAATTATATGGACTCTGGTGCAGTTCCTACAGATCAGGCAGTGACAAATGTGATACACTATTTACCAATCGAAGGAAAAATCAACAGAGATACATAAAAACAGATAAAAATATAGATGAGCTAGCCAAACATAAGTAGTGGGGGAAATGCCACAGTCTAGGAAAGAGGTGATAACAGTACACTTGGAAAGCATTAACAGGGATAAGACAAAGTCACCATTGGTTTATGAAAGGCAAATTATGCTTAACAAATCTACTGGAATCCATTGAATGTGTAACTAGCACAATAGATGAGGAACCAGTGGGATGTGGTATACTTAGATTTTCAGAAGGCTTTTGGTTAGGTCCCACTTTAAGAAACAAGTGGGCAAAATTAAACCACACAGGATTGGGTCTAATATATTGGCATGGATTAAGAATTGGTTGACAGACAGGAAATAGACAGTGGAATAAATGGGCCTTCTTGTGTGTGTCAGATGGTGAACCTCCTCTGCACTGCCTGGAATACAACTACAAGTAAGGGGATCAAATTATTGCAATATTCCATGTGTGGTCTCATTGATGCCTTGTGCAGTTGCAGCGACGCTTCCCAATGGATGACAAAATTCCATTGGTCAGAGTCAAGTTTGGAAGTTTTGGATGGGTAGTTCAAGCAGACCCCAGTGAAAGGGGAGACAGGTGTATTGGGCTTGAGAGGCCTCTGATAGACTCAGTGTTACCATCACCCCAGTCCTGCCTGATAGCTACATACCTTGCCTCCATGCAAGTAAAATAGCAGCAGAGGCAGAATGGGGCCCTTAAATAGCCATTTATTGAACAATGGATGATAAACAGATTCTCTATTCTGTCTCTAAGATGAGAGGCCCAGTTTGAAGTCCCATCCATTCCAGATTGTCGAATAACATCTTTGAACAGGTTAATGAGAAAATATCTAGACATATTTGTTTTAGGCAGAGGAATCAAAGGCTATTGAGTGTATATGGGAATGTGGCAAATTCAAAAGTCACAAAGTTATTGAAGGATGCAGCTGGTTCAAAGGGCTGAATGACCTACTTCTGAACCTAATTCATATGTGTTAATAGCAGCCACAACAGGACTAAGAATGGGCAGGTGGACTGCCTCGTATCTTTCTCAAATAGAAAGGTTCTTGATTAGTAAGAAGATCAAGGGTTATGGGGAGAAGGCAGGAGAATGGGGTTGAGAAATATTTCAGCCATGATCAAGTGACAGAGGAACGTGATGGGCTGAATGGCTTATTTCTGCTCCTAGGTCTTATGGTCTCACCAAACAGAACACGTGAGACAGGTCAGGAGTTGGTGGGAGGGAGTTTACTAAACGAGTGCCCACCCACCCTTCAAATATGCCAGTGAGGCAATAAAATTTAGCCCAAAGAAGCAGGAATGTCATTTATTGCCTGTCCCCAGTTGCCCATGAGAAGGTGATGGTGAGCTGCCTTCTTGAACCACTGCAGTCCATGTGTGTAGATAGATCCACAATGACGTTAGAGAGGGAATTCTAGGATTTTGACCCAACTGCAGTGATGGAACAGCAATATATTTCCAGTCAGGATGGTGAATGGCTTGAAGGGGAACTTGCAGATGGTGATGTTCCCATGTATCTGTTTAATTTGTCCTTCTACACAAATATGGTTGTGGGGTTGGAAGGGACTGTCTAAGGATCTTTGGCAAATTTCAGCAGTAGTATACATTGCTGCCACTGAGCATTGGTGGAGGGAGTGGATGCTTGTGGATGTAATGCCAATCAAGCGGGCTGCTTTGTCCTGGATGGTGTCAAGCTTCTTGAGTGTTGTTGGAGCTGCAACTATCTAGGCAAGTGGGGAATATTTCATCACACTCCTGATATGCTGCAGTGTATTTTGTACATGGCACCAACTGCATTAGTAGTGGAGGAATTGAATGTTTAAGGTGGTGGATGAGTTGCAAGTCAACTTTCTCCTGAAGTCTGTTGAACTATTGGGTGTTGTTGGAGCTGCACTCTTTCGAGTAAGTGAAAATTATTTCATTGTGATCCAAGCATGTGCTTCGTAGATAATGATCGTGCTGTGGGGAGTCAGGAGTTGAGTTGACTGCACCAAAATTCATAGCCTGCTCTTGCAAACAGAGTGTGCAGACTGGTTCAGTTCAGTTTCCTGTCAATAGTATTAGCACTAAATGTTAAGGGGTGATGGCTAGATTCCTCTTGTTGGAGATGGTCATTGGTTGGCACTTCTATGGCAATAAATGTTACTCACCACTTTCTAGCCCAAACTTCCCTTTTGTCGAGATTTTGCTGGATATGAACACAGTACATGAAGAGCTGTGAATGGTCCTGACAACTGTGCAATTGTTAAAAGATAGTTGGGGCTAAGGTACCACGCTGCAGCACCAGGGGTGGTAGTGTCCATACCTCTGAGCCAGGAGACCTGGGTTCAAGTCTCACCTGCTCCAGAGGCATTTAATGATATCACTGAACAGGTGGACTAGAAAATATTTAATCTGGGGAGATATCGGGCTCTTGCTGTGCATTGGTAGTGAAGGTTTAGGTTCAAGGGCTATCTGGTCCAGAGGTGTGTCATAACATGTCTGAAAAGGTTGATGTAAAAATAACTACCTTGAAGATCTCATCCAAAACTGTCCTACGGCTGAAGAGATTGATCTTTAACAACCACCACCATCATTTTCTGTGCTACATATGTGTCCAAACAGTGGGCAGCTATCCACCTGATTTCCATTGACATACCCAACAAATGCTGCCTTAAAGTTAAGGGCAGTATCTGTCATCTAACCCTCTGAGGTTTAACGTTTCAGTTCAACTTTGGACCAAGGCTGTACTGAAGTCAGAGGCTGAGTAGTCATGGCAGAACCCAAACCGAGCATCAGTGAGCACATTATTGCTAAATAAAAGTCACTTGTTAGCATAGTTCACGATCTCTTCGCTCACTATGAGATCAGACTGATAGGTAATTTGTTGGATTAGATTTGTCCTGTTTGTTGTGGGCAGAACATGCTTGGGCAATTTTCTTTCCAGTTATCAGGCTGTTCAGTAGCAGTACTAGATCTTTGCTCAATTTCCCCTGTTACACTTACTTCAATAAAAATCTATCAATTTCAATTGTGACAGTTTCAATCAACTCAGCATTTGCAACCTCATGGAGAGAGAATTTCAACTTCTCCCTGTGGTTTGTGCAAAAAAGTGTTCTTGATTTTCCCTCTAAACAGACCAGCATGATTAAGATTTTGCCCTCGCGCTATCTGATATAGGTACAATGGACCAAATGGCTTCCTCTGTACAGTATTATGCTGTGATTCAATGACTCATCAACTTTAATTAGCAACTCCAGTCAGCAGTGATACATGCACAACCTCACAATGTTCTCTCTGCAGCTTACATGCCTTCAGTCGCTCCATCGAATATGTTAATGTAAATCACCAGCAACAGTCAAAAATATCCAAGAAAGAAATCCAAGGACTGTCAGTTGGTACTGTCTGTAAACTCTGGAAGAATTCCCAATTGCACAAAAGTGAAAAAGTTATACAATTGCTTTCCCACATTAACTGACAGTGAAAGTGTAAAAGGAATCTTGGGTGATTCATTATAGGCATTGTCACGAACTAGAAAAATGTGTCATCTTCTGCCGTGCTTTGAGTCAATCTGACAATCAAGTTAATGACTCTCAACGCTGTTCCATCCAATGAGTGGGCTGTAAAAGTAAAGAGGCTGACTTCACACTGCAGTGTTTGAGAAGACTACCTGAGCAAAAACATGTTCATAGTTGACACTGATAAAGTATCCAATTTAAATTATTTAAATATAATGGTATGTTTCTATATATAAAAAGAATCTTTTCTTCAAACATTGACCCTTGTTGCACCTGTTTTATGAATGCTATCCACTTACTGCTTCAGGCATTTCCTAAAACCATGGAAGAATGACTGAGGAAAATGGGATCCAAATTCCACACTCATATCAACCCATATCCCTTAGGAGGGTACAGCAATTCCAGTGGTGCTTCGGCATTCTGTTGGAATGATTGCGCACTTGAATTTTGGTCCATATTTTCAATCATCTCGAGTGAGCATTTCATGGCAGTGTCAGAAGATATGTCATTGAGGGTAAAGAAGAAAACAGCAAGAGCAGTGATTGAAAGCTTGATTGGAAGGTGACTTTGTCTTAATGTCGAAAAATATGTGGATGGGATGAAGTGAGGGCACTCTCAGGCATTGACCTTGCCAGCCAAAGGCAGGTAATACTGGGACAAAATTATTCATGAGTAACAAAATCAGAGTAATTTGGATTTTGGTAGGTGGGAGGATAATTATAGTCAGCCAGGAAGAGTTCATGTCAAAAAAAACTCAAGTGAACTCAAATTTCTCAATGTTTACCTTTTTATTCTCTTTCAAAACTCTCCTTTAAACATACCTCTTTGACAAGCTGTCATCCTGACATGAAATTATTTCACTTTCCCTTCACTGTTGGGAGAGCAATGTCACAGAACTTCTTCTCTAACAGAGCTGTGGGTGTCCCTAAACCATATGAATCATTGTGGTTCAAAAAGGTGGCACATTAATACCATATTCAGGGCAATTAGTGATGAGCATTAAATGTTTGCCTTGCCAATGATCTCATGATCAAATTAAAATTTGCTTTTGGCCACATGTCTTAATCTTATCCTATTACAGGAGGCAGGATACAATGGTAACATCACTGAATGTGCACTCCAGAGCCCAAAGCTAATGATCTGGGGTAATGGATTTTAATCCAAACATGGTCAATCGTGAAATTCAAATTTAAACTTATTTTCAAAAGGCTAGCCTATTGGTGGCCACATAAGAATTCTTGTTTGTTGTAAAAACCCATCTGGTTGATGTCTGACCTTTAGTGAAGGAAATCTGATGTTCCTACTTACCCTAGCCTACATGTGACTCCAGATATACAGGTACATGACTGACTCTTCCTTCTAAAATGGCCTGGACAGCCAATCAGTGAAGGGCAATGAGGAATGGAAAACAAATGCCTGTGATGCCATACATTCTCTGTAAGGATAAAGACAAATATCCGAATGTGACTTGGCATCAAATTCTGTTTTTTTAATCATTTTTATCCATGAATAAATGTGGGGGAAATAATTGAACAACATCTTCAATAATGAAAGAGCCCAATACATCAGTGCAAAAAGTAAGGCCGAAGCTTGCACAGCAATCTTCAGCCAGAAGTGCCAAGTAGATGATCCATCTCGGCTTCCTACAGTGGTTCCCAGTTGCATGGATACCAGTCTTCAGCCAATTCGATTCGCTCCACATGATATCAAATAACAGCTGGAGGCATTAGATACTGCAAAAGCTATGAGCCCTGAAAACACTGCAGCAATAGTACTCCAGAATTCGTTCCTCCCCTAACCAAGCTGTTCCATTACAGTTACAACCCTGGCATCTACCCAATAACATGAAAATTGCCCAGATATGTCCTGTACACAAAAAGCAGGACCATTTCAAACTAGCCAATTACACCACATCAGTCTACTGTTGATCATCAGTAAAGTGATGGAAGGTGTCATTAACAGTACTATCAAGCAGCACCTGCTCAGCAATAACCTGCTCAGTAACATCCAGTTTTTGTTCCACCTGGGACACTCAGCTTCTGGCCTCATTACAGCCTTGGTTCAAACATGGACAAAAGAGCTGAATTCTAGAGGTGAGGTGAGAGTGGCAGCCCTTGACATCAAGGCCATATTTAACCAAGTGTGGCATCAAGGAGTCCCAGCAAAATTGGAATCAATGAGCATTGGGGCAAACTCTCTGGATGGAGTCATACCTGGCACTTAGGAAGATGGTTGTGGTTGTTGGAAGTCAATCAGCTCAAATCGAGGACATCTCTGCAGGAGTTTCTCAGGGCAGTGTCCTCGGTCCAACCATCTTGCTCCTTCATCAATGATTTTCCCTCCATCATAAGGTCAAAAGTAGAGATGTTTGCTGATGATTGCACAGCAACATTTGCACGTCCTCAGGTACTGAACAATTTCTAAGCTTAGAATGAATAGTGGCAAGACTGGAGATGATAGCCAAGTGGTATTATCGCTGGACTGTTAATCCAGAGATCCAGATAATGTTCTGTGGACCCGGGTTCAAATCTTGCCATGACAGACGGTGGAATTTGAATTCAATAAAGATCTGGAATTAAGAATATAACAATGACCATGAGTCCATTGTCAATTGTCAGAAAAAAACCACCATGCGGTTCGCTAATGTCCTTTAAGGAAGGAAACTGCCAACCTTACCTGGTCTGGCCTACATGTGACTCCCAGACCCACAGGAATGTGGTTGACTCTTAACTGCCCTCTGGGCAATTAGGGATGGGCAATAAATGCTGCCCTAGCCAGCGACATCCCTCATCTTGTGAATGAATAAAGAAAAAAAAGTAACATTCACGCCACACAAATGCCAGGCAATGACTATCAAGAGGAGATGATTTGATTCTGTCTGTTTGGAGACAGTCAATGGATTAACTATCATTGAATGCCCCACTATCAACATCATGGGGGTTACTATTGAGCAGAAACTGAACTGGGGCTACAAACATAATGGCAACAAGAGCCGCTCAGAGGTTGGAATTCTACAGTGAGTAAATCACCCTTTACCATTTCCTCCTGATGATTGAGGAACATTGACTGTGGGGCCATCAAGATGATAGTAGTTTTAAATTTTTATCACATTTATTGCATCCGAGGGTTCGCTGGGAAACTGTGTATGATCTCTCACTCCTCAAGCCACAGGTGTATTAAGGCTGTTACCAATGCAATCTGTGTTAGATCACACCACTTTGTCTTGTTTCCAATTAATGATTATGCTATGTTTGGCACTAGGGAAAGAGCAACACTCCTTTGGAAAGGGTTAAAACACGGCACAGTTAGGGTTAGGGTTAATGTGAGGGTTATTGTTATGATTAGGGTTCAGGTTAAAGTTAGAGAGCTGTGTGAAAGAACTTACTCAGGTTCATGGGAAGAAACCCTCCGCGAAACTCCCTGCAATTGATACATATGTAATAGTTGGTGAAATTGAGCTCCCAGTCTCTGGGGAAGTGGATTCCACAGGCTCGGAAGTCTCTAAGAGAAACAATATCCTCTCAGACCAATTTATAATAGGAAACCCCTTATTTTAAACTGAATTGAGTCCTAATCTCTCCCACAAGGGGAAACATCATTTCAGTATCCACCCTGTCAATTCCCCTCAGGATTTAAAATAGGATCACCCCTCATTCTTCTAAACTCCAACAAGTATAGCTCCAATCTTTTCTTATAAGGCTTCAATCCAAGTAACAGTCAAGTGAACTTTTTTGAACTGCTTCTAATGCTGTAATGCCTTTCAATAGTTGTGGAGGCCAAACAGTACACAGCTCTCATCCTTGCTCTGAGGTGGTGTTTATCTTGTCCAGCTCCAATGACACAAGTTTGAAGAAAAGCAGGTGTGTTGACCAACATTTGTCGCTCAAGTAAGATCTCCAAAACAAATTGTCTGAACATAAATCTCATTGCTGTGTTTGGTATCTTAGTTACCATTTCCTTCCCATCCACCACTCCTTGCCAGCCTTGACATTTGAACAATATGTTAATACTCACAGAGAGAATGGTAAGATTGGTTACTGCTTGTGTTTATTTGGCCTTGAATGGACTGCAGTGAAAATTTACCAAAATGATTCCTGGACATCAAGGCTTAAGTAACAAGATAAGATTAAATAAACTAAGGTTATATTGTCCACAATTTTGAAAGTTAAATATCAATTTAATCAAGGACCTGCAAAGTATGAAGATGATATTAAAGCCAATTGGGAGAAATAATTTCTTTTAGCTGATGAATCTAGCGCTAGGGCACATAGCCTAAAACTTCCATCCATAAGTTCAGGAGTGAAATTAGGAAACACTTCTTCACTCAAAGGATAGTTGAGGTTTGGAGCTCTCTTCCAGAACCATCAATTGATTCAAATAATTGCAATTTTTAGTTCTGAGATGAATGCATTTTTGTTAGGGAGAGACATGAGGATTTGTGTGGCAAAAACAGATAAATGGAAGTAGATCACATATCAGCTCTGAAACTGTATTCTAATGCAAGTCATTTTCTTTCAAGAAATTGTAATGGGAAGAAAAAGCAAAGAATAGAAATTGCATTAATCACAACTTATTATATTGCTCAGAACCTGCCAAAGCACTTGACAAAGGAATAAGGCACATTTGTTGAAGGGTTTAATCAAGTAATTAGACTGCAATTGTGACTTAATTTTCTTATTGCCAGTATAGATCAAAGGTTTAACAATACATTTTTGAGGCTGATGGTTTCATAATAGGTGCTGCGCGATTGTTTAAATATAATTTTAAAACTCCACTTACATGAAACATACTTCAGCAAACTTAACAGCAAGAACACAAAAATATTTAGTGCTCTTGTGTTTTAGTCCCTGCTACAATCTGCATCTTATTTCAGCTTCATTGCCTCTTTGACAAATGATTTGCACTTGCCATTAATATTAGAACGGTCTTTCTGACCGTCTTGAAAGCTACAGAGTAACTTTGGAATAGGAGAAATATGGGAGTGTCCCTGGAATACATCCTGATCCAATAGCTCAATTTGCTATATTTACAAAATAATTAATGGGTTAACTCATCCACTGAAATATTGAGACTTCATAGTTAAAAGTTATCCTAAAGCAGCATTCACAGGTATTCTTATCATAGAAACATAGAAAATAGGTGCAGGAGTAGGCCATTCAGTCTTTTGAGCTTGCACCACCATTCAATACAATCACGGCTGATCATGCAATCTCAGTACCCCATTCCCGCTCTCTCCCCATACCCCTCGATCCCTTTAGCTGCAAGGGCCACATCCAGCTTCATCTTGAATATATCAAATGTATTGGCCCCAACAGCTTCCTGTGGGAGAGAATTCCACAGGTTCACAACTCTCTGAGTGAAGAAATTCTTCCTCATCTCAGTCCTGAATGGCTTACCCATTATTCTTGGACTGTGATCCCTAGTTCTGGACTTCCCCAACATCAGGAATATTCTTCCTACACCTAGCCTGCACATCCTATCAGAATTTTACATGTTTCAATGAGATCACCCCTCATTCTTCTAAATTCCAGCGAGTGCAAGCTCAGTCAATCCAATCTTGCCTCAAATGTCAGTCCTGCCATCCCAGGAATCAGTCTGGTGAACGTTCACTAGACTCCCTAATAGCAAGAATATCCTTCCTCAGACGAGGAGACAAAACTGCACACAATACTCAAGGTGTGGCCTCACCAAGGCCCTGTATATCTTTTTTTCTCTTTATTCATTCATGAGAGTGTCACTGCCTAGGCAGCATTTATTATCCATCCCTAATTGCCCAGAGGGCAGCTAGGAGTCAACCACATTGCTGTGGGTCTGGAGTCACATGTAGGCCAGACCAGGTAAGGATGGCAGTTAGTGAATCAGACGAACTTTTCCCTAACAATCGACAATGGATTCATGGTCATCATTAGATTCTTAATTCCAGATATTTATTAAATTCAAGTCATACCAACTGCTGTGGCAGGATTTGAACCCAGGTTCCCAGAAAGTTAGGTGGGTCTCTGGATTAACAGTCCAGAGATGATACCACGAGGGGATTGCCTCCCCTAGCAAGGCATCTCTACTCCTATGCTCAAATCCTCTCACTATGAAGGCCAGCATTTTATTTGTTTTCCTCACGGCCTGCTGCACCTGCATGCCAACCTTCAGTGACTGCTCCACCATGACACCCAGGTCTCATTGCACCTCACCTTTTCCTAAACTGCAACTATTCAGATAATAATCCGACCTCCTGCTTCTGTGACTAAAATAGATAAAGATCCTTATCTGAAATCACACTGAATTTGTGGTACATACACAGTCCATTTTGTCTAATTCTGTATTGTAAAGGAGAATCTCTCACTGTACTACATCTTGCCCTATCTTCATATTTTTCTATGCCTTTCAGCGTCATGTGTTACTCAGCTTCCCCATGAATATGTCTGCACTCTTCACCTTATTTGCTCACCTCAAAAATGATTTCCACATTCTCACCATGCCGAATAAAAATGTTCTATCTGAATTCTCTGGTGCATTTCTAATGAATTTTTGTTTTGTATTTGATGACCCCTCCATCTTTTTTCAAATATCCCACATCTTCTCAATGTCTATCCTGTCAATTCCCTTCATAGATTTTTTTTAAAAATCATGCCTAAGATCCTTCTCTTTTCTAGAGGAAACTCTGTTGTCTATCTGCCTCTTGTTGGTGACCCCTTTTAATTCTTTCCTTCAACCCCACCAGTCTTTTCATCCGTCCTGTTATTCAGTGTATGAGCATACCAGCAACATGTAAACTATTGGCATTGCAGATATTGAATGTATTGTATTTTGTCCAGTTGCTACATTCTGTCTAACTGATCCTGGTAGAGACAAGGATTCTAAGTTTTGTCAAGAATCCTTGAACTTTGCTTACATCTGACCAGAAGGAGACCATTCAGCCCCTCAAACCTGTTCCAACATTCAGCTAGTTGGCTGATCTGCATTTCAACTCTGTCTAAATTTCTTGCTCTGTAGGCCTTAATAACCCACCTACACTAATTAAAATCCATCAAACCCAGCTTTGAAATATTCAGTTATCCCCAATAACATTTTCAGGAACAGAGTTCCAAATTATCATGACTACTTGAGTCATTAAAAACCCATCCGGTACACTAAAGTCCTTCAGAGAAGGAAATTTTCCATCCCTACCTGATCTAGTCTACATGTTACTGCAAATATATAGCAATATGATTGACTCTTAACTGCCCTCTGGACAATTAGGCATGGGCAATAATTGCCAGACCAGCCAGTGAGGTCCACATTCTGGATAACTGAAAAAAAACAACAGCTTCCTCATGTTACTATTGAATGACATAAGCTCCAATATTCCCAAATAATTGTCTTTTTTCTCTCTATTCAGCCTATCCAAACCTCCTATGTTAATACATCTCACTTAAATAGCATCTTAATTATTTATATGCAACGGAACACAAATCGTACTATCTTCTCATGTTTCAATCCTTTATTTGTTATTCACTTACAGAGTGTGCTTGTTTCTGAAATACCCACCATTTATTCCTCATCCCTAAATGATTGAGAAGGTGATGGTTTAACAGCTCCTTGAGAAGTGACTGGTTTGCTTGATCCTTTCAAAGGATATTTCAGATCCCAAATCAAGAACATTATTGTAGGTCTGGAGTCACATATCAGCCAGATCAGGTAAGCATGGCTGTCGATTTCCTTCCCTAAGGATATTAGTGAACCAGATAGGATTTTACAACAGTCCAGTAGCTCAATGGTCACAATTGAGTTTGAATTTTTTATGTGTGGGATTTGCTAACTCAATTATTTGGTTCACAGGTTAAAGCAATATCAACACCATAGGTTCACCACAAATATGTTACCTTCTCAACCTCAACCTTTGCCAAAAATGCGGGGACCCTCAGGTTAAAGTCACCACCAGTCATCTCTCTAGACAGAAGAGAAAGCATTCCTTTCGCCCTCCAGGACTGCAGCAACTTTACCTTCAATGAGCTATTTATTTCATCAACTGAATTTATACTCCCCAGCAGTCAGGATGGGATTTGAACCCAAGGTCTCTGGATCATTATTGCAGACCTTTGGATTGTTGGTCCAGCAATATAAGCACAATGCTAACATACCTGTCATCACAGTTGCTCGCTTAATTTGAGATTTTCTGAAGAAGGGTCTAGGCCCGAAACATCAGCCTTCCTGCTCCTCTGATGCTGCTTGGCCTGCTGTGTTCATCCAGCTCCACACCTTGTTATCTCAGATTCCCCAGCATCTGCAGTTCTTACTATCTCTGCTAGCTTCAGGAAATGACTTTCAAGTGCAATGACACATTTGAATTTGTCTTATGCCCAGTGAGGCCTGCACCTAATTTTTGACTGACCATTGATTTCTCACCAGCCGTATCCTTTCCCCACTCACAATCTAATCAGTTCAGGAACAGTCTACTCCCACAAGCATCGTCCTGACAGTTGTTATGGAGGAGGATGAAGAGAAGATTTGCTTGCCAGCAAGAATCAGGTCATTTGAGAGAAAGTTACTGAATATTGGTCCTGTGCCCTGATCTGCAGGGGCTACAGGTTCAATCTGAGTTGTTCTGACTCAGGAGTTTCGTTGTTGCCTTTGTCTGAAATTCTGAAGGCGTGCGTGCAGCCTCACACACCGCTCTCTCACCCGTCCACTCTTTCAAAACCACTGCGTATATGACTATGAAGGTCGACCACTGCCCTCAACATGTACCGCTTGTTCTCCTCTCAGGCAGCAGCAAAGAATCTCTGCAACAGAAACAGAGCAGTGAGTAAATCAGGGAATGAAGGAGGTAACAATACCTTGTCCAGTAACTCACCATGGAGGGCAGAGAGAAGGGTTAGCAGAATTTAATGTCCTTCTTGCTGCTCCAATGTACAACATGCCATTGTTATCACCTGCATCATTTTAAAGGCAGCCACAGTGTATTTCCTTGCATCCTTACTATTGAATAGTATTACAATGCAAGGTAGGCTAGGACAATTTCATAACCCATCAACTTATTTTCACAGAGATAGTAGGAACTGCCGATGCTGGAGAATCTGCGATAACAGAAAAGAGGAAGGGTCCAGACCCAAAAAGTCAGCTTTCCTGCTCCTCTGATGCTGCCTGGCCTGCTGTGTTCATCCAGCTCTACACCTTGTTATCTCAACTTATTTTCCCATCCTTTCCTCCTCACATGTTTATCAAACTTCCCCTTTAATGCATTTATGTTTTCTGCCTTCACCACTCCCTGTGCATGGTGCATTCTGAATTCTAATCACTCTCTCGGCAAAGTGCTCTGATCCGAGTTTCCTTTTGGATTTATTGGTGACTATCGTATTTCTACATGAACAGGGCGAGCTTACACTTTGTGAATCTGCAAGTGATTTGTTCTCCTGCTCAGAGAATCCTTCTCGTCAACGTTCAGTGTACAGGATGCTGCTGGGATGCCTCGATCCCCCAGCATTCTACTTTCAATTACATCTGTACAAAGAAACATAATGCGAAAGGATGACTGTTGGGCAGCAAAGAGATTCCCTGTCAGATGGTTCCTCTCTATCTAATCTGAAGACACATAAAAGCCCAATAAGCTCAATGCAGCTACCAAGTGGGGATTGAAACAGTTGATGGTATGATCTTCATGATACTGAAGATGTTATTATCCCAGTTAATGTTATCATGCACATGTCAGATCCCAAAGTGAAATCTGCCTTGATATATCAAACTTTGAGTCAATAAATGTGGAACTGGAAAAGCACAGCAGGTCAGGCAGCATCCGAGGAGCAGTGAAGTCAATGTTTCTGGCAGGACAGGAGAGGGGGAGGGCACCCCAGATATAAGTAGACAGAGGGGGTGTGGCTGGTAGGAGGGTGGTGGGATGGAAATAGGTGGGTACAGGTAGGGGATTATTGTGGTTGGTCAGTGGGAAGGGTGGAGTGGATAGGTGAGTAGGAAGATGCACAGATTGGGGATGAAGGGATTTTGAAGCTGGTGAAGTCAATATTGAGGTCATTGGGCTGTAAGCTCCCAAGGCAACATATCAGGTATTGTTCCTCCAGTTTATGTTTGGCTTCATTCTGACAGTGGAGGAGATCAAGGATGGACATGTCACCAGGGGAGTGAGGGGGGGAGGGGAGTTAAAGTAGTTGGCAACCAGAAGTTTGGGTTAGTTGGTGCATGCAGAGCTCAGATGCTCTGCAAACCGGACCCTGAGTCTGCGTTTGGTCTCCCTAATATTTTGCTTTGGGAGCTTACAGCCCAATGGCCTGAATATTGATTTCATCACCTTCAAAATCTCTCCTTCCCCAACCGGTCCATTTTCCAACTCACCTATCTGCTCCACCCTTCCACTATAACCCCCTAGCTGCTGCCACCTATCACCATCTGGACAAGTCAGATCCCAGAGTGAAATCTGCCTTGATTGATCAAACTTTGAGTCAATAGATGTGGAGCTGGAAAAGCACAGCAGGTCAGACAGCATCTGAGGAGCAGGGAAGTCAGAGAGGGAGGGGAGCCTGTGACCCTCCCCCCAGCCCCAATCCCCTCCTGTTATTTATTTCTTGGCTCCCCTCCCCCTCCCCAGTCCTGATGAAGGGTTTCGGCCTGAAATGTTGATTTCCCTGCTCCTCAGATGCTGTCTGACCTGCTGTGCTTTTCCAGCTCCACATCTGTTGACTCTAGCTTCCAGCATTTGCAGTTCTTACTGTCTCCTAGATCAAACTTTGAACAGTTTTTTTTAATAGAATACCCAGATTGTGGAAACAGGTCATTTGCCTCATAAGTCCACACCAACCCTGTGAAAAGCATCCCACTCAGACCCACCCCGCCACCCTCTCCCTGTAACCCTGCAATTCCCATGGCTAACCCACCTAACCTACACATCCCTGGACGTAATGGGCAATTTAGCATGGCCAATCTACCTAACATGCACATCTTTGGACTAGGATTGTGCCTAACTGAGATAAAAACAAGGAATGATGCAGAAATTGTTTCAACAATAAATGTTTTTTTCTTAGCTGAAATAACTGAAAATAGAATAAACTAATCTATTGACATACAACACAAACTTAAAGATTTTTAAACACATAGTGTAAGTACAATCTTATTAAGCCCAACACACTCCTTGTACAGTGCACAAAATCATTGTACAGTATATATACTGGAGAACTTTTATTCTAATTCCTCAATGGACTTAAATTAACTGTGACTTTCACTCCAGTCTGGAAACTTTGAAAACGTCTTCCTGGAAATATCATACACCTTGGTTTAAATATATTCTGTTTTAAATGACTTCTTCACAGCTTTACCAACCATTTCTGGTCTTGAACTATTACTAATTCCTTACTCTAAAGTAATGTAGTCTTAACAAATCTAGTCATCTTCCCTCCTTCTCAGCAATCAAGTTTTCCATCTAAGGTTTTTTCCAGAACTGCCTAAAACCAAAATAAAATGGAAAGGTCTCTATCTCTAAGTTATGGATATTTCTCCTTAGCTCAGAATAAAGAACATAGAGCTGTACAGCACAGGAACAGGCCTTATGGCCTATGATGTTGTATTGAAAATGACGCCAAATGAAACTAATCTCTTCTGCCTACCCTTGGTCCATATCCCTCCATTCCTTGCATATTTATGTGTTTATCTAAAAGCCCCTTAAACGCCCCTATTGTATCTGCCTCTACCATCACACCTGGCAGTGCGTTCCAGACTCCTACCACTCTCTGTGTTAAAGACTTGCCCCTCACATCTCCTTTGAACTTTCCTGCTCTCACCTTAGACGTATGCCCCCCTTGTAATTTTTTTCTCCCTACCACCCCCGCTCTTTTCCATATATGGAGCAAGAATTTCAAATCTGTGAGACAAGCTCAAGGACTGAGGCTCCTTCAGTGCTACCTCCTGGATCCCTCTACCTGCCTCACTTGTAGTCACACCCTTCTATCCATGACAACTGACTGAATTTGAGGAAGTTAATCTTAGGTGTGTGACTGCCTCCTAAAATACAGTGACAGGTAACTCTCCCCCTCCCTGATGTGTTGCAATGTTTGAAGGCCAGGATCCAGAAGAAGACACAGAAATTTTAACAGACTGGGGAGGTCAAGTTACTGAACATATTCCAAGAAAAGATTCATAACTTTTTAGATATCAAAGGCATTAAGGGTATGGGGAGAAAGCAGGAATATAGAATTCAGATTGGATGTGTTGTAATCAAATTAAATGGTGTAACAGGCTGAAAGGGACAAAAGGCTTGTTCCTTCTCCTAGTTTTTCTATTTCTAAGTTTCTAGACCTTGATGTGCAATTGTTTACCTTGCTTTGTCATAAACACCCCTACTGTACACAACAAAAAATCAGTAATTCTGAAGGTTGGCTCTCACAAACTGTTTTAAAATAAATCACCATGGCTATAGAAATATTCAGAGACAGGTAAAAGCCTATGTGTTGGTGATTTAAATTTTAAAAATCTAAACTTGGCACAAATGATATGAAAAATATATGTAAATCACACAGTCTACAACATAAAGGACAGACTTTGATGCCTGAATAAAGTGGACTCAAGTTCTAAAGTATATAGTTGACAGGACAGTTTGAACTATCATCCTGTGTTCTTCCTATCGTAAACTCAGTGATGCCAGAAGACAGAAACATGTGGATCATGTCCAATCCAAGGACCATACATTGGCAGCTGCAAGTGGCAAGAGACAGAAGATATGCACACAGCCCCCTGATCCCCTCCCCATGTTTTCTGCCTACTTGAACACAACAAACTGACTTCACCAATTTGATGCCTGATACTTAAATCTGTGTCCAGCACAAATATCTGCAGCTCTGAGCTGTAGTGAATAGAATCATAGAATCCTTACAGTGTGGAAGTAAGCCATTTGTCCCATCAGATCAAACCAACCCTCTGAAGAGCATCCCACCCAGACCTACTCCATCCTTGTAAATGGGCATTTATTGGAAATTATTGGAAAGATTCTTCGGGACAAGATCTATAAGCATTTGGAAGCTAATGGACTGATTAGCGATAAACAGCATGGTTTTGTATGGAGGAGGATGTGCCTCACCATCCTGACCGAGTTTTTTGCGGAGATGATGGAGATGATTGATGAGGGAAAAGCAGTTGATTTTGTTTACATGGAGTTCTTTAAAGCCTTTGACAAGGTCCCTCATGGCAGACTGGTACAAAAGATGAAGTCAAATGGTATCAGGAATGAACTGGCAAGATAGATATAGAACTGGCTTAGTCATAGGAGACAGAGGGTAGCAGTGAAAGGATTCTTTACAGAATGGAGGGCTCTGACTAGTGGTGTTCCATGGGGATCAGGGCTGGGACTTCTGCTGTTTGTGATCTACATAAATGATTGGGAGGAAAACATAACTGGCTTCATTAGTATGCTTGCGGATGATACAAAGATTGGTGGAGTTACAGATAATGAGGAGGATTGTCAGAGGATACAGCAGGATATAGATCAGTTGGAGGCATGGGCAGAAAAATAGCAGATGGAGTTTACTCTGGACAAATGTGAGGTGATGCATTTTGGAATGTCAGGTACAGGTGGAAATTATATAGTGAATAGCAGAACCCTTAGGAGTATTGATATGCAGAGGGATCTGGGTGTGCAGGTCCAGATCACTGAAGGTGGCAGTGCAGGTAGATAAGGTAGTAAAAAAGGCCTATGACATGCTTGCCTTCATTGGAAGGGGCATTGAGTATAAGGATAGGCAAGTTATATTGCAACTTTATAAATCTTTAGTTAGGCCGCATTTGAAATATTACGTACAGTTCTAGTCAGCACACTACCAGAAAGATGTAGATGCTTTGAACGAGGTACAAAAAAGGTTTACCAGGATATTGCCTGTATGGGGGATTTTAGCTACGAAGAAAGGTTGGATAGCCTGATTTGTTTTCACTGGAATGCCGGATGTTGAGGACCAACCTAGGAGAAGTTTATAAGATTGTGAATGGCATGGATAGAGCAGCAAGTATCTTTTGCAGGGTGGAGAGGTCAATTACTAGGGGCCACAGGTCTAAGGTGTGAGGGTGGAAGTTTAAAAGAGATGTCCGAGGCAGCTTCTTCACATAAAGGGTGGTGAGTGCCTGGAACACACTGCCAGAGGAGGTGGTGGAAGCAGATCCAATAGCAGCGTTGAGGAAGCATCTGGACAAATACATGAATAGGAAGGGAATAGAGGGACACAGATCCTGTAAGTAAAGGCAGTTTTAATATGGAAGGGCAAACTGTGTTGGTGCAGGCTTGCAGGGCCGAAGGGCCTGTTTCTGTGTTGTATTCTTCTTTTTTGTTTCTATGGCTAATCTACCCAGCCTGCACATGCCTGGACACTACGGGAATTTAGCACGGCCAATCCACCTAGCCTGCACACCTTTGGACTGTGGGAGGAAACCAGCGCACCCCATGCAGGCACAGGGTGAAGGTACAAACTCCACGCTGACAGGTGCCAGAGGGTGGAATCAAACTTGGCGCTGTGAGGCAGCAGTGCTAACCACTGAGCCACCGTGCTGCCCGAATGCACTAACACTTCAATTCTCTGGCCGGCTGTCCTACCCTCTCATCACCCATTGTCACAGGAATTCAGATGATTCACTCACAAATCCTCTTGAGGAAAGAGCTGGATTTAAACGACATCAACGCTGATATATCTCTCTCGATGTTCTCTCCAAGAGTCATTTGGCATCTTCAGGATTAAGTAGACAATCAATGGAAGCTAGAATTTATTTATGTTGCATGCTGCAGAAATTGTTCATTGAAATTCTCTTGATGAACTGTGCTCCTGCCCCTCCATGCCCTCATCCACTCTTCCTGACTTTTTTGCTCTAAATCATCTGTCCTCAAATCTGCTCAGTGGCCTGAAGATAAATGCTAACCTCATAAAGCTCCTGTGAGTGACAATGTTTTCTACATTAAAGGTGTTAAGTGAATGGAAGTTGTTGTTGTTATTAATATTTTTGCAAATCAACTTGGTAACAAGAAGTACGATACAGAAGGCCAGCAATACTTTTACTGATGGTAGTGAATGAAAAAATAATGTTGAAAAGCTTCCTATTAAAAATTTCCTACGAATGAATGTATTAAGTGCTTGCCCTGTAACATCAAACTCAGAATGTTCAAGATTTATTGATTCATCATAAAACATAGCATAACAAGGTCCAAATTCAGTTTCAGTTCTGAAATCTGCACAGCCCAAGTGCACTTGTTTTTAAAAGCACAAGCAAATTAAAAGAATACAATTTAAAACTGCATACATTACAGAGCCAAGGCTGGAGGATGGTATGAACTGTTAACCATGACTGGTTGCAGAAGTCTTCTGATTTCATCTTTTGCTCAGTTACTAGCTGTTGCAATAAATCATGCATCCAATTGATTATATCATCATGACACCGTGCAGCTGTGTCACCAAGAAACATCTGGCCAATCAATTCTACAGATTGGATTTTTTAAATTCCTGCTAATGAAAGCTGTAAGAATGGGTCTTAAATATTGCTTGATTACTGCTGACAGTAATGCTTAAACAAAATAGTTTTTCAATTTCATTCACAGGCTGGCTATGCTAGTTTTTATTGCCTGTCCTAATCACCCAGAGGGCAGCTAAGATTCAACCACATTGCTGTGAGTCTGGAGTCACATGTAGACCAGACCAGGTAAGGATGGTGAGAGATAGTAGGAACTGCAGATGCTGGAGAATCCGAGACAACAAGGT
>NC_063345.1:7562785-7584096 GCF_021869965.1 Rhincodon typus
GGGTCTAGGCCCGAAACGTCAGCCTTTCTGCTCCGATGATGCTGCTTGGCCTGCTGTGTTCATCCAGCTCTGCACCTTGTTGTAAGGATGGTAGTTTCTTTTCCTAAAGGGCATTAGTGAACCAGATAGGTTTTTCCTGACAATTGATTCATGGTCATCATTAGATTATTAATTACAGATATTTATTAAATTCAAATTGCACCATTTGTCAGGGGGGCGGGATTCGAGCCTGCGGCCCCAGAACATTGTGTGGGTCTCTGGATTAACAGGCCAGCGATAATACCATCACCTCCCCATGACCAGCAAAAATGTTAAATCAGAGATACCCCTGGTGAGCTTGGTATTGGTTTCTTTATTACATTTATTTATCCATCCCTAATTGCCCAGAGGGCAGTTAAGAGTTAACCACATTGTTGTGGCTCTGGAGTCACATGTAGTGCAGGCCAGGTAAAGATATCAGTTTCCTTCCCTAGAGGGCATTAGCGAACCAGATGGTTCGACAATCAACAACAAATTCATGGCTATCCATGGCTTGGGCCAGCACAGTGGCTCAGTGGTTAGCACTGCTGCCTCAGAACACCAAGGGCCTGGGTTTGATTCCATCCTCAGGTGATTCTTTGTGTGGAGTTTATACTTTCTCCCTGTGTCTGGGTGGGTTTCTTCGGGGTCCTCTGGTTTCCTCCCACATTCCAAAGAAATGGCCATGCTAAATTGCCCACAGTGTTTAGGGGTGTGGAGGTCAGACGGATTAACCAGGGATCGGGTGGGTCTGGCTGGGCTGCTCTTCGGCAGGTCTATGTTGGACTCGATGGGCTGAACGGCCTGCTTCCACACTGTAGGGATTCTGTGCTTCTATGCCATCGTTAGACTCTTAATTCCAGATTTTTGCATATAGTGTAGCTTTCTTGACCACAGGGTATTCAAAAGCATTTTACAGATCATGAAAATCTTCCAAAGTGGCATCACCAATGTAATGTAAGCAACATGGCAGGCAATTTGCCTACAGAAAACTCCCACAAACAGCAACAACGAGCCAATCTCTTTCCGCAATATTGATTGAAGTGCAAACATTGGCCATGATACTAGGCACAGCACCCTTTTCTCCGAGCAGTGTCTCCAAATGAAAACCAAAGCTTTTTCCATAAGACACAGGATAACAAAATTGCATAAGAATGGAAAAAGAAAATTTTGTTCTCAATGAAATCAGAACCTCTCTATACTTTTACTTCCCTGAGGATACTTTTATCTTCTGGGGTAAAGGGAGAAGAAATTAGTTTTGTAACAAATCAAAGGTAGCTGTAATTTTATTTTGGAAGATTGATAACCTCATCAAAGCACCCTGAGAGACTTCATCTTACCCTTTTTTGACTATTAACGTTGCCCCAGAAATTTGAACCAGCATCCTAAAGCACAGAACTCCTGTGATGAGAGTTTGAGAAATGAATTTCTCTTCAAACTGGACCTGTGAACAAGTTTTTAAAAGCTTGCGTCAATAAAACCGGCTATGAAGCTATTGAATTTGTGTACAAGCCTAATTAGTTGGCAATTTTTTTTCAGAGAAGGAAATGAGTCACCTTTATCCATTATGGCCTTTTTCACAAAATCACAGGTCATGTACAGTGCAGACGGAGGCCATTTGGCCCTCAATATCTGTGCTGACTCTTTGAATTATCAATTCATCTTCTGCTTCTCCCCAGCTTTCATTATTATGAATCATTTTAATGCACATTTTCTGCACTCGTTTTACTGCCTACATATCCTTTGTAAAATGTAATGCTCAGAGCCAGACACAATACTCTAGTTGAGGCCAAACCAGCATTCTTCGATTTAATTTAATACAAATTTTTCTTGTGTTTGTGATCTATACTCCACTAAAAAGCATTGGATGATGTGTGCTTTGCTACTTAATCCCTCAACATGTCTTATCAATTACACGTAAACATGCCTATCTTATGGAATTATCCTTTCTTTAGTTTTGTCGCCCCATATTCCAAAGATGAACCATTTCTCTGCATTAAATTTAATTTGTCTCTTGAATGTGAAACTGGGGATAAAGTAATGTAGCCCCAAACAGGGTCATTGTGCTATTCATGTATCTGAATACATAGAATTTGTTACATAAGACTTTCGAATTACAGGTAGAAATTGCCAAGTCGATTTATAATGTAGTTATAAAGAGACCTAACTCAAGGAAGGGGCAAGAGAGGACAGGATAAAAAGGGTGACGATGAGGGGGAGAATATTAGGACAATAGTATGGTAGTAATGGTAAGGTCCTGGGGACTGTTACTGAACACGGAGACCTTAGAGTACAGGTTTATAGTTCTTTGAAAGTGGAGTCGTTTGTAGACAGGATAGTGAAGAAGGCATTTAATATGCTTGCCTTTATCAGTCAGTTCATTGAGTATAGGAGTTGAGAGGTCATGTTGCAGCTGTATAGGACATTGGTTAGGCCACTTTTGGAATACTGCAATCAATTCCGGTCTCCCTAATGTAGGAAAGATGTTGTGAAACTTGAAAGGGTTCAGAAAAGATTTACAAGGATGTTGCCAGGGTTGGAGGGTTTGAGTTATAGCGAGAGGCTGAATAGGCTGGGACTATTTTCTCTGAAGCATCAGAGGCTGAGGGGTGACATTTTGAGATTTATAAGATCATGAAGGGCAAGGATAGGGTGAATAGCCCAGGTCTTTTCTCCAGGGTAGGGGAGGTCATTACAAGAGGACATAGGTTTAAGGCGAGAGGGGAAAGAATTAAAAAGGGCAACTTTGTCACACAAAGTGTGGTGCATGTATGGAATGAGTTGCCAGAAGAAGTGGTGGAGGCTGGTACAATGATGATATTTAAAAAGT
Organism: Rhincodon typus; assembly: GCF_021869965.1. Lineage (NCBI taxonomy): Eukaryota > Metazoa > Chordata > Chondrichthyes > Orectolobiformes > Rhincodontidae > Rhincodon > Rhincodon typus. Next base: position 7,565,634 of record NC_063345.1, read on the forward strand.
ATCTGGATGGGTATTTGAATAAGAAGGGCTTAGAGGGATATGGGCCAAATGTTAGCAAATGGTATTAGCCTAATTTAGTACATCTGGCCAGCATGGATGAGTTGAACCTAAGTGTTTATTTCTGTGGTGTACATCTCTATGACTCTATGACTCTAGAATAGTCATCTCTGTATTAAAAGGTTTATTGTGAGTGTGAAAATGGATAATGAATAATCCAGAGTAAGAATAATTAATTTGGGGAAAACCAACTTTAATATTGTTAGAATGGATTTGGGCAAAATAAACTGGACTTAAAGGTTGACGGGAAAAGCAATAGCCTAACAATGGGCTACCTTCAAAGAAGAGAGTGTTTAGGCTTAGGCAAGGAATATTCCTTTGAAAAGGAAAGGTAGGACAAACAAATACTGAGTTCACTGCATGAAAATACAAATAGAAGTTATGATAATGGAAACTCAAATCGGAGAAGCAATTAGGGAGTATTAAAAGAGACTGGCAGATGATATAAAATAACATTTCAAATGCTTTTATAGGCAAAGCAATAAAGTGTTGTAAAAGGAGGAGTGGGGCAATTGGTGATAAAAAAAAAGTGTTTACAAGTTGAGGCTGAACGTATGAATGAGGTACTAAACAAATACTTTGCATCTGTCTTTATTAAGGAAGAAGATGCTGCTTGAGCAAACTAGTTTGTAAAGAAGGAGGAAATTTAGTCACTACACAAGTTTAAAATTGAAGTGGAGGAGGTACAGACTTAAAGGCTGACAAGGCACTGGGACAGGATGTGATGTATCAATGGATACCAAGGGGATGAGAATGCAAATTGCAGACCTCTAGCAATATCGTTTTCAGATTTTCTTCAAACAGTGGTGATGCCAGAAGACTGGGGAATTGCCAACTTTGTATTCTGGTTCAAAAAAGTGTTGTAAGGATAAACCAAGTAAATATAGATCAGTCAGTTAAACTTTGGGAAGAGGTAAAATATTCAACCTGATTTTCTTACTTTTTCCCATGACCCTTGATTCCTTTACTGAGTAAAATTCTGTCTATCCCAGCCTTGAGTATACTTGAACACCCAATCTCTACAGCTCTCTGTGCTAAGGAATTTCACAGATTCGAAAAAAATAATATTCTACATCATCTCTATTTTAAATGGGTTACCCCTTATTCTGAGATGGTGCCTCCTGCTCCTAGATTCTCCCAAGGGAAGAAATAACTTTTCCGCATCTACCCTGTCAAGTCTCATGAGAAGCTCATACTGTCAGGACAAAACTGATCATCAAATTATTATGGTCTTCATAAGGGGAACCGTGTTTGCCTAATTTGGGGAGTTTTTGTTGAGGTAACACAGAGGGATAATTGGAGCAGTGCTATTTATAAGATGCACATGAATTTCCATAAGCCATTTAATGCAGTGCCTGTGAGTAATACTGCAGCTTCTAGAAGTAAAAGGACATTGGCAACATTGAGACAAAATTGACCAAGAGACAGGAAACATAGCAATGACATTTTTATTCTTGGGGCGGATTTAGAGTGGATTTCCCTCGAGGTCAATGTAGAGACCTTTACTTTTCCTGATAAATATATATTAATAATCTAGATCTTGATGTTCTAAATCTAAAATTTGTGGAACGTATGAAAATTTAAAGCCTGGTAAAACAGTGAGAAAAATAATGTAGAACGTTGAAAGAACATTGACGAGTTGGGTGGAATGGGCAGATGGGTAGCAAATGAAGTTCAATGTGGAGATGTGTGAAATGATGCATTGTGTAGGATGAACATGGAGAGGCAGTATGGAATAAAAGTTACAACTCTAAAGGGTATACAGGAGCAGTTGAATCTGAGTTTATATGCATATAATTTACAAAGCATGGAAGGACAGGTGTAAAGCATGTTCAATAAAACGTACAGTATCCTAGCTATGATTAATAGGCGTAAAGTGTACAGGAGCAAGCAGGTCATAATGAATTTGCGTAAGACACTAGTTTGGTATCAGCTAAAACATTGCTTTCAGGTCAGGGCAATGCACTGTCAGAAAGGTGTGAAGATTTTAAAAGACATTGCAGAAAGATTAGTGAGAATGGCTCCCTTGGGATGAGGAACTTCAGTTATAAAGGGGATTGGAAAAATAAGGACAGTGTTCTTTGGAGAAGAGAAGGCTGTGGGGAGATTTCATTGAAGCGTTCAAATTCAAGAAAATGTTTATATTCATGAAAGGGTTGAGAACAAGACGGTACAAATCAAAATCAATTAGTGAAAGAAGCAAAAAATGTTCCACGCAGCAAATGAGTAGACTCTGGAACGCATTGTCTAAGAATGAGGTAAAGGCAGGCTCAACTGAAGCATTTCCATAAGTTATTTGGAAAGGAAGAATCTACAGGGTTATTGGGAGAAGGTAGAAGAATAGATGGGATGCTCATTTGAGAGCCGGCACAGAAACAAAGAACAGTCTCCTTGTGCAAATTAACAATTCTGTGTCACAGAAACATGCCAATTTTAATTGCCCTCTGAAGTAAATTTGCAAGGTCCCTCAGTTGTAGCAAAGAATTGACAGGAAATCCCACCATTGACATCTCTGATAGTGCAATATTTGAGGGAGTGCTGCATTGTTGCGTGGTACAATCTTTCAGATGAGGTATTAATGAGCCAGTTAAATAATTATAAGAAATAGGCATCTTTCATGATAACAAAAAGGGTCCCTAATCAACCTGCTGAATTTGTATTCAACACAAATTCCATGGCAGGATTTAGAACTCCCGATGACAAGATTTGTAAATCATTGAATCTCTACAGTGCAGAAAGAGGTCATTCAGCCCATCGAGTTTGCAATGACTCCATATTTCCCTTGGCTAATCTAATTAACCCACACATTCCTGGACGCTATGGGGGCAATTTAGCATGGCCAATCCACCTAATCTACACATCTTTGGACTGTGGGGAGAGCCAAAGCACCCAGAAGAGACCCATGCAGACACGGGGAGAATGTGCAAACTCCACACAGACAGTCACCCAAGGTTGGAATCTGTAGTGATTGGAACAAGGTTGTCCAGGTAGCTCCCATTGAGTATGTGTTCCCTTGATTGGGGTTGTTAACCTGAGCCAATCAAGGAGCCCTGGCTGACAGATATAAACATGAGTCTCAGGGATTCTCCTTACTCTAGGCACTGGTTCTGAGCTGGCTGGTCAGAGTCCATGTCTTGTGCACATTTAATTAAAGGGTGATTTGGTAACAGAATACCAGCCCCTGTGCAGTTATTTCAAAATCGAACCCAGGTCCTCGATGCTGTGAGGCAGTACTGCTAACCACTGAGCCACCATCTCATCCCATTGGCAGCATTAACCAGTAGATTATAAACTTTGCTAAGACTTAACTTTTAAAGAGAAAAGTTTCACCTATAGAGCCTTTTCTTAATTCCATGGAAAATCCTCCTCCACTAATTAAAATCACCACTTAAACAATTCTAACAGATGACTAAATGTTTTTCAGTTCCCAAAGTCAATTACTGAAGATGGTTACAAGTATTACGTAGTTTGCAGCATAATTTCAAGTCAAAAATAAGGTTGAAAGCTCAAATGTTGTAAATTAATTGAATTGAGCGTAATCAGCTTCAAAATGCCTCTGAGGAATATTTATTTTAAGTACCTTATGAAGCAGGTTATGTGGGTATTGTGTCACAAATAAGATGAGCAGAGAGTCTACCACTCAGATAAGAACAATTTGGGGTAAGTTTTAAAAATTGTGGGTCATGTCATCTGTCAGGACAACACCATTCTAGCAATGACACAAGCTTCCTGCCTGTCTGGAGCCTTCACTACCAAACCTGTGAGACTTTCTAGAATGAGACCAAACTTGTCAAATTAGCTGGAAACAAACAGAAACAGAAATTGCTGGAAAAACTCAGCAGGTCTGGCAATATCTGTGAATAGAAAACAGAGTTAACGTTTTGAGTCGAGTGTCCCTTCTTCAGGCTGCACAAGGTTCACTGAACATGCAATGTTAACAAAAACAGAAGTTGATGGAAAAGCTCAGCAGGTCTGGCAGCATCTGTGAAGGAAAAAGTCAGAGTTAACTTTTCGGGTCCGGTGACCCTTCCTCAGAGCTGCTGTGAAGTGTTAACTCGATTTTCTCTCCACAGATGCTTCCAGACGGGCTCTGTTCCTCCAGCAACTTCTGTTTCTGTTTCCAACCTCCAGCATCTGCTGTTCTTTGTTTTATTTTGACCTTAAGTTAGTCTTTCAAGTGCAACCATTCCTGGGATGCCAGGCAAAAGAAAGTTGGTTGGCTAGTGGCTTTACCCATGTCAATTCAGGAGCCCCCTTCATAAAGAGAATGGTGTAAATATTTGAAAAAAATCTTTGTGTCCAATTTTTCTTCAGTGATGTGGGCTGGTGTAGGCATGGGCACCTCAACAATTGTCAGTAGTTAGGGTAGTATGCCTGACTTGACTAGACCTTGAATATTACTTATCCATTCTGATCAAAAACAGAAATTGTTGGAGAAACTCAGCAGGTCTGGTAGCATCTATGGAGAGAAAGTGGAGTTAATCCTTCAAGTTCAGTGCTTCTGATCAATGGGGATACAGGAAGAATGATGCATGAAATCACCAGCCCTGAAACTTTATGACAATGGCCATATTTTAAGGAGCATGTGAGGGTGGGACTACTTTCTGGAACTACAGTTCCAAACATCTAAAGGGGTGAGATAATTGGGCTAAATTGTGGAGGTAGGAGAGGTTCTTTTCAACAATGCCAAAGGTATTTCATCTCAATCTGTTGTCTATACCCTGAGCTCTGGAATTCCCTCTTTAAACCTCTCTATCCTCTTTTGAGATGCTCTTAAATCCTTTCTCTATGGTTAAGCTTTTGTCTTCAGCTCCTAATATCTCCTTTTGTGTACATTTGTGATATTTCTCAGTGCTAAATTTGCTTTTTGTTAGCATCAATTGAAGTTGTAAGCTCTTGTCGATTAAATCTAATTATATTAATTCTGCAGCTCATGTTTCAATTAAACACTTCAAAAACACATGGAGAATTCCTCCAGCTAATGCATTCAGGACCCCTGAAAAGAGGTTTAAACAATTGCAATCTGCCATTGAAGTGTTGGTTTGATTTTCTTTTTGCAATTCTGATTAGTCATCCATAAGCAATCTTGCAGTGTAAGCCACCCAAGTGAAACCTTTTGGCCTTAAATTTACAGGAACCAGGTCATTCAGTTGTAATGTAAAAGTGGCACAAATTTGACGTTGGTGCGGTACAACACTACAGCTCCTTCGCAGTGTTATAATCAATATCATTGTCTGTGGCTGCCAAGTGTATGACTCCTCATAGAGTCCTCCTTAAAGTTGGGTTCTGAATTAGATTTATTTATTGTCATTTGTATTGCAAATACAGTCGAAAGTGTTGTTTAGTCCCGCCACATTCCAGCGCTATCTTGAAACACAGAAAATAACGCAAGAAGTGAAATATAAAGCCAAAAACTGAAACAAGAGTGTTCATCTTCACCTTTGCTTATTGTTACAGCTCACAACAATCATTGCCTCCACCTCCTCCACTGGCACTCTGCAGGTTCCTGCAAATTGTCATGGGCCTGGGGCTATACACCATGGCCATGCTTCCTGTGTCGGGCCTACTGACACTGACACTGTTGCTACAGCCAAATCGCTACTGCGCCCGTGTGTTCAGTGCCTCCCACCACCATTACTGCCAATGCTGCTTTCCTCCACCAAGCCCCGCTGACGCCATCTTGGAATTTTAACAGCTTTGCCAGAGATGCTTTCTTGCGACAATGACATGTGATGTAATACATTGAAATTTAATTAATCAACACTGCTTAGAACTCCCAGCAATATGTATATGTAGCTTGTCCTGTCACTTACAAGGAATCTGGACGGCACGATGTTTTTTTGAACAGATTAACTTAACTCTATCAAATGAGGTGCTTCAAACATGCCATCTGTTCTCCTTTGGTACCTGTGGAGATTTTACTTTTCAATCTGTCTGACTTGTGAAAGAAGCACCCACATGAAACAATTAGGTCCCAGTTTGGAGTTACCTCCAAAAAATTGGATTTCCGTCAAATATCTCGTGTTGATCGTTTTACTGTTATTTACCAGCCTTTGTTTGACTTCAGCCCCATTTCTCATTATTATTTCAACAGACTGCAGATTAGTCACACCACATCTAATAAAAAGAGTCTTACAGAGTTTGGCATCATATAAAACCATTACTGGATATGCCATTTTAAGATTTAATACCTTCACAATTTGCACTCTTAATTTACTTCCCTTTCGAAATGTCAGTGGCTCCAATTTATAGGCAGGATCCTGTTGTGCACAGAGTTCTTTTAACTCACCTAATCTGTCTTTGCAAACTCTCGATGATATATTTGGCTGCTGATTCTGTCATTTCACTTTAACTGATGTAATGACAAGCTACTATCTGTACCTGTCTCTCCTCACTTTGATTACTTCCAAGTCAGTCGATATTTCATTGCTTTATTTCTTGTCCTGAGGATTTTCCAAAATGGCAATGGGGAGTACTCTGCAGTGAAATCTCCACGCCCCAGTAAGTTAATTCCCTCATTTTTATTCTTAATCCATCATTCACATCAGGGTCAAGACACAGGAGAAATCACATGATAAAATACCAAAGACAGAAGCAGCTCAGAGCAGCAAATCTCACAGAGGGGACCACAGTTCAACACCCAAATGGAATTGGTGGGTGGCTTAAAGAACTGTCAGTGTTATATTCTGAATCTTCATGTGCAGGCCTCAACAATGACAAAATCTTGGATTTATAAGGCAACACTCATCCAATAAAACCTACCAATGCAATTCACAGGAGCATTATAAAGCTAAATCCAGCACTGAAGTGCATATGGGGACAAGGGTCACCAGAATCCTACCGGAACATAGGACTGCTCTCTCATTAGACAGAGACAGCTGGTGGTGGTTTAACCTAAGGGTCACCATGCCTCAGATGAGGTGTCAGGTTGAGAATGGGAGTCCTTCATGGTAACCTCAGAACATTTTTTTATTCATCCGTAGGATGTGGACAACGCTGGCTGGGCTATAATTTATTGCCTGTCCCTAGTTACCCTTCAGAAGGTGATAGGGAGCTACCTTTTTGAACCACTGCAGTCTATGTTCTATAGGTTGATCCACAATGCCATGAGGGAGGGAATTCTAGGATTTTCACCCAGCAACACTGAAGGAACAAAGATATATTTCCAATTCAGGATGGTGAGTGTCTTGGAGGGGAAATTGCAGGTGGCGATGTTCCCTTGTATCTGCTGCTCTTATACTTCCAGATAGAAATGGTCATGGGTTTCGAAGATGCTGTCCAAGGATCTTTGTTGAATTTCTGTGGTTCATTTTGTTGATATAACACACTGCTTCTACTGAGCGTTGGTGGTGGAGGGAGTGGATGCTTGTGGACTTGGTGCGGATCAAGTGAGCTGCTTTGTCCTGGAAGGTGTCAAGTTTCTTGAGTGTTGTTGAAGCTGCACTCATCCAGGCAATTGGAGAGTATTCCATCACATTCCTGACATGAGCGTTGTAGATGGTGGACAGGCCTTGGGAAGTCAGGAGGTGAGTTACTCACTGCAGTCTTCCCAGCTTCTGACCTGTTCTTGTGGCGAGTGCAGGAATTGAACCCATGCTTTTGGCATCATGCTGTATCACAAACTAGATATAAGGGGGAATTCAGTTAGATAATCATAAATTTGGTCAGGTTGGTGAGAAAAGGAATGAAAGAAGTGGAGAGGTATGAGGAGGGAACACTAGACCATGTAGCTAAAGGTACTGGTTGTCAGTGATAGAACCGTTAAAATTAGGAAGGCAGTCAAAGAACAAAGAAGTGCAAAGAACAAAGAACAATACAGCACAGGAACAGGCCCTTTGGCCCTCCAAGCTGGCACTGTCACATTTTGCCCTTCCATACTAAAACTGTCTGCACTTACAGGATCCATATCTCTCTATTCCCTTCCTATTCATGTCTTCATCCAGGTGCTTTCTGAACGCTGCTGTTGTGTCTGCTTCCACCACCTCCTCTGGCAGTGCGTTCCAGGCACTCACCACCCTTTGTGTGAAAAATGTGCCTCGCACATCTCTTTTAAACTTCCTCCCTTCCTGCACCTTGAACTTGTGTCCCCTAGTAACTGACCCCTCCACCCTGGGTAAAAGCCTCATACGCTCCGCTCTATTCAGGCCATTCACAATCTTACAAACTTCTATTAGTTCACTTCTCAACCTCCTGCGTTCTAGTGAAAACAAGCCCAGTCTACCCAACCTTTCTTCATAGCTAAAATCCCCCATACCAGGTAACATCCTGGTAAACCTTTTCTGTACCCTCTCCAAAGTATCCATATACTTCTGGTAGTGTGGTGACCAGAACTGTACACAATATTCCTTGTGTGGCCTAACTAAAGTTCGATAAAGCTGCTGCATAACTTGCCTATCCTTATACTCAATGCCCCTTTCAATGAAGGCAAGTATGCCATAGGCCTTTTTTACTAACTTATCTACCTGCGCTGCCACCTTCAGTGATCTGTGGACCTGCACACCCAGCTCCCTCTGCATATCAATACTCCTACGGATTCTGCCATTCACTGTATAATTTCCACCAATTAACCTTCCAAAATGCATCACCTCACACTTGTCTGGAATAAACTCCATCTGCCATTTGTTTGCCCAAGCCTCCAACTGATCTATATCCTGCTGTGTCCTCTGACAATGTTCCTCACTATCCACAACTCCACCAATCTTTTTATTGTCTGCAAACGTACTAATTAGACCAGCCAAATTTTCCACAGAAACGTTTGTGTAGATCAAGAACAGCAGAGGTCCTAGCTGTGATCCTTTTGGAACACCATTAGTGATAGCCATCCATTCTGAAAAGCATCCTTCCACCTCTACCCTCAGCCTCCTATGACTAAGCCAGTTCTGTATCTATCTTGCCAGCTCACCTTTTGGACATGTCTGCCATGAGGGACCTTGTCAAAGGCTTTACTGAAGCCCATGTAGACAACATCAACTGCTTTTCTCTCATCAGTCATCATCGTCACCTCCTCAAAAAACTCGTCTAAGCTAGAGAGGCATGACCTCACCTGCACAAAGCCATGCTATCACTAATATGTCAACTTGCTTCTAAATGCTTATTGGTCTTGTCCGTGAGAATTTTTTCCAATAATTTCCCTATCACCGACATGAGACTCACAGCCTGTAATTTCCAGGATGACCCCTGCTACCCTTCTTAAACAATGAGACATCATTGGCTATTTTCAGTCACAGTCATATTTATAGAAATGCAGGGATTATGGAGGGTCACGTGGCTGGAGGAAAATAAAAAAATTTGAGATTGAGACGAGCAAGGTCATAGAGGGATTTAAAAGTGGGATTTGAAAGAGGGATAAATACCCTACATTTAAACCTTCTTAAGCAAGAATTAATATTGGAGAGGTGATGGCCTAGTGATATTATCACTGGACTGTTAATCCAGAGACCCAGGCAATATTCTGGGGACCTGGGTTTGAATCCCATAATGGCCAATGGTGGAATTTGAATTCAAATTTCAAAAATATCTGGAATTAAGAGTCTATTGATGACCACTAATCTATTATCATTGTTGGGGGATAAACTCACCTGGTTCACTATTGCCCTTTAGGGAAGGAAACTGCCAATCTTGCTTAGTCTGGCCGACATGTGATTCCAGACCTACACCTTCTGGGCAGTAATGGATAGGCAATAAATGATGCCCTCATCCCGTGAATAAATAAAAATAAACACCATGGAGAAGGAGGGGTGATCGTGAAAGGAACTTGCAGCAAACTAGAACATGTGCAGCAGTTTTATATGACCTCAGATTTATAGAGGTTGGAATGTGCAAGGGCAGCCAACAGTGTTCTGGAGAAAAAATTCTACAGGTAACAAGGCATGGAGGAGTGATTCAGCAGCAGATGGGCTGAGAAAGGTGTGAAGTTGGGCAATGTTACAGAGACAGAAATAGGCAGTCTTCGTGACAGGAGGAGTATCAGATCAAAAGTTCATCCAGGATCAAGGAAGAAATGAATTTGCAAACAGACTGAGGTTCAGTCTCGGATTGATGTCAAGGGGAGGAATGGGGTTGGTAGGTAAGAAAAGGAATTTGGTGTGAGGACTGAATACTATGATTTAATCGTTGCAATATTTAATTCGAGGAACTGAGGAACTACCTCCTCATCTCGTGCTTATTGTCAAATGTTTGGTGAGATAACTTAGCAAGAGTGGAGGAGGTGAAAGGAGAAGATGTTGATGTGTTCGAGACAGGCCAGCATGTTTTGCAATACTTTCATTTTGGATGATATCTTCAAGGAGCTTCATATATCTGAGAAGGAAGACCCAGGATTGACGCAATTACAATGATTCCCTGGCTCTTGTTAGAAAGATAAGAATGAAACCAGACAAATGCAGTCCCATCAAGTTGATGATAGTGGAAAGGCCAAGGCTGTGAAGAAGAGTGATAGGCGACCTTTGCCGCAGTCAAACAGGATCTTATATGTGATTTTCTAAGTGTTGTTTTTAGTCATTTGACAGAGATGGGAAACAGATTGGGCATAAAGGAAATGACATTGATTCAGAGTGAGATATTGATGTCTTTGTGTACTCCTGGGATAGAGTAGGTAACTCTGATGGTTGTGTTTATGGATGTTTCAATGGAGGAACAGAATAATCTTGTGATGCTTGTCCACAGATCTATGAGGGCGACAGGACAGATTAATATGGTAGGAATATGGGACACTTGCCTTTAGCAGTTGTTGAATAGATAATGAGAACAAGGAGGCTGTGTTGGACCTGCACAAAACTTTGATTCGACCACAGCTGGAGTACTGTGTGCCATTCTGGTCACCACACTATAGGGAGGATGTGATTGCACTGGAGGGGGTGCAGAGCAGATTCACCAGGATGTAGCTTGGGATGGAGCATTTTAGCAATAAAGAGAGACTGAATAAGCGTGGGTTATTTTCTTTGGAGCAGAAAGGTTTAAAGAAGGATGTGATAGAGGAGTTTAAGATTATGAGGTGCGAAAACAGAAGTGGATAGAAAGCAGCTGCTCCCCTTAGTTGAAGCATCAATAACAATGGGGCATGATAGAACATTGAACATAGAAAAGTACAGCGCAGGAATAGGCCTTTCGGCCCACGAATAGGCCTTTCGGCCCACCGAACATAACACCAAATTAAACTAATACTTTTTGCCTGCCCTTGGTCCATATCCCTCCATTCCTTGTATATATATGTGCTTATCTAAAAGCCCCTTAAATGCTCCTGTCATATTTGCCTTCACAACCATCCCTGGCAGCACATTCCAGACTCCTACCATGTGTCAAAAAATTTATCCTCACATCTCCTTTGAATTTTCCCCCTCTCACCCTGAAATGCATGCCCTCTAGTATTAGACGTTTCAACTTTGGGAAAAAAGATTCTGACTGTCAACCCTACCTATGCATCTCATAATTTTATAGATTTCTATCAAGTCTTCCCTCATCCTCCACCGCTCCAAATAAAACAACTCGAGTTTTTCTAGCCTCTTTTTATAGCTCATACCCTCTAGTCCAGGCAGCTTCCTGGTAAACCTCTTTTGCACCCTCTCCAAAGCCTCAACATCCTTCCTATAATGTGGTGACCTTTTGAGGAAGGGTCACTGGAACCGAAACGTTAACTCTGATTTTTTCTTCACAGATGCTGTCAGACCTACTGAGCTTTTCCAGCAACTTCTGTTTTTGCTGCTACTTCACCGTTCTGTTTCCTGAATTAATCAGAAAGCATTAAAACTCTTCATGACCCAATTAGAAAAATCTTTTCTTTTAACATTACTTCAAAGAAAAACCTGAAATGAATGAGCTGGTCTGACCAGGGTTCCTTTTTCAGGTATGCAAGCTGAGTTGGCTCAGTTTGCATCGCTTGTAAGTCTTGCTGGTTTAACCTATCTCCAATATTTTATTACTAATGAACTACCAGAGGAGGTGGGGGAGGCTGGTACAATTACAACATTTAGAAGGTATCTGGATGGGCACATGAATAGGAAGGGTTTGGAGACCTATGGGCCAAATGCTGGCAAATGGCACTAGATTAATTTAGGATATCTGATCAGCATGGACGAGTTGGATCGAAGGGTCTGTTTCCACTCTGTACATCTCTATGACTTATAAACAAGAGAGCTTAAAGAAAGTTGAAATAAAAACACAAACACATATCATTTTTGTTTCTTCCTTGTTTTGCTGCAGCATCATGTAAACAAATGATTAATTTCTGGAGAATCCAGGTAGCCCGGGGATGGGCTTATCAACTTCTAAAGCAGAGGTAACAGGTCTAGCCTGAAGGGGTGCGGTTTGAAGACTTATCATGACATTTGTGAATCCATGTGCTCTAAGGTATTTACACGAGAAACGATTTGCTGCGGTATTGGCTGTGACACTGCCACATTTCACTCCATTTATCACGTAGTTCTGAGCCTAATTGGGCTCTGCTACATCAGCTAATGCTCTGGCATTCATTATGTATCAGCTCTTAAGGCTCATGCATCATGTTGGCTACTTAAGACATTAAAGGTCATGGTGTTATTAATCAGATTAGAAGTTGAGAAGGAAAATATAAACCTACAGGATTGATTAAAATTAATCCGATAAAAATTCAAGAGGGCTGCACAGCTTCCTGCTGCATATTGATCTTAATGATCTGACTTCCATCTCAGAGGCAGAAGATTGCACCAGGTTAATTAATTCTTCATAAAAAATTACCAATGACACACTGATGAATGGGAACAAATTCTTTAAGACCATAAGATACGGGTGTAGATTTTTGCCATTTGGCCCATTGAGTCTGTTCCACCAATCAACAAGGTCATGGCTGATTTAATAATCTTCAACTCCACTTTCCTGCCTTTTTCCGAGTTCCCTTGATTCTTTTCCTGATTAAAATTCTGTCTGTAACAGCCTTGAATATAGTTAATGACCCAGCCTCGACAGCCCTCTGCAGTAACGAACTCCTTAGATTCACTACCCTCTGAGAGAAGAAATTGTTTTTCATCTCTCATTTAAATCTGCGACCCTTTACTCTGAGTTTATGCCTTTCAGTCTGACACTTGCCCACAAGGGGAAACAACTTTTCTGCATCTATCCTGTGAAGTCCTCTGAGAATCTTCAATTATATATTGAAAACTCACAGTACTATATTCCAGTTACAGGACAAATATATTTAAGTGCGGGTGGAAGATTCCGCAAAAAGATAATCTTCAAATCAGGGGTTGCTTTGCTTCTACTAAACAATGTGGAGGAGGAACAGCCTGGAACTGATCGGAAGAGCGGTAAGCTGTGCAAACATCCTTCCCTTTTCGGTCGGCCTGAGGTTTTGACAGCATCCCATCTGCTTGGACAGTGGGAAAGGGATCTTGGCAAATCTGTAAGGGGCAGGGTAGTTACTGAGAACATGAATGGAAAAGGTCGACTGGGGGCATCGATTTAAGGTAAGGGACGGTAGATTTAGAAGAGATGTGAGGAAAACTTTTTCCATCCAGACGGTGGTGGGAATCTGGAACTCACTGCCTATAATGGTGATGTAGTGATTGTAACAAGGTCAGCCAGGCAGACCACATAGAATATGAATTCCCTGATGGGGGCTGTTTACCTGGTCAGATCAGGGAGCCCTGGCTGACAGACATAAACAGGAGGGTCAGAGGTTCTGCTCACTCTGAGACCTGGCTCTGAGTGAGCTGGATCAGTGTTAAGTACCATGCACGTGTAAATAAAGGGTGAGATAGATAGAACTGCCAATGCTGGAGTCAGAGCTAAAACAGTGTGGAGTTGGAGGAACACAGTAGGCAAAACCAGGGCAGAAAAATGAATAAGGGTCCTGACCTGAAACTTCAGCTTTCCTGCTCCTCTGATGCTGCCTGGCCTGCTGTGTTCCTCCAGCTCCACATTGTGTTAAATAAAGGGTGACTTGGTGATGGGATACAGGCCTCTGCACAGTTATTTCAGGTGGTAGAGGCAGAAATCCTCATTATAATTAAGAAGTACTTATATGTCCATTTGCAATGCTAAGGTATTAAAAGCTATGGGCCAAGAGCTAGAAATTGGGATTAGACTAGTTAGGTCTCTGTTTTTGACTGGCACAGACTCGATGAATTGAGTAGATCTCAATAACTCTATAACTTCCTTAATAATAGATCTCTATAATTTTCTGATGGGTGCTGTCAGTCTAAGGGGTTTATAGTTCTCTATTTTTTTTTACCTTTCCTCCTTTCTTAAATGCTGTGTTAGGTTACTTAGTTTCAATGTGGTGGGCCCTTTCCAGAAACTAGCGACCTGTGGAAAATTATAGTCATTCACTCTTGCTGCAGCTATCTCTCTCAGAAGTGCACAATGTAAACCATCAGGTACTGGGATTGCTTCATTCTTAATCACTTAATTTCTCAGTAATTCTCTGCAGGGAGTAGTATTCATCTTAGTTTTCACTATGTTTAGGTCTCAAATCTGGCCCAACATAACCTTCAAACATTTAATTCGACCCGACTTCTGAAAGTTGATAGAACATGAAGAGTTATCTCCTCAAAATCTGATTAAATTTTTATAGCAATGGTTGTTTATTTAGTACAATCTAATCAGTGCCAGTTTGTTTCCCCTAGTAAATAAAATACCCTGTATCTTTGTTCAAAGTGCCACTTTGCTGTGTTTATTTATGGCATCAATGGTGTACAATCACTCAATCAATCAGAAGATTTATGGGGCAAAGAGATGTTCAGCAGTCAAATAAGTTGTGGAAGTTATTTCTTCATATCTGTGGTGTAATATAAAATGAAAATGGTAACATTTTAAATTAAATCATGGATTTAGAAGCAAGGATTTGGTGACATTCAAAACTATTTATAATTGATCAATCTTGGAGAGTAATCATTTTGTTACTTTTGTTATTTAAGGAAACATTATGACTTTGGTTCGTAATTATTTTCTTACCTATCAGTTGCTCAGCCATTGCCTTTTGAAAGCCACAATCAAGTGTGACATTATTTTTTAAGGGGAATATCTATTTCTCAGTCTTATTTACTCCTCAAGATCACTGTTCAGAGCCGGACTGTAGCTGATCGGATGAACTGTTTATGGAGTTTCTAACAGTGATGTGAGAATAGAGAAAGGGAATTTTTTGACTGACTTCACAGATTGTTGGCTCTGAGGTTGGGGTCCAGCCTGTGGCAGGGCAATAATAGGTTGCAGCTTCACAATTTGCTGGGACGGCACAGTGGCTCAGTTGTTAGCAGTGCAGCCTCACAGCACCAGTGACCTGGGTTCGATTCCAGCGTCGGGTGACTGTCTGTATAGAGTTTGCACATTCTCCCCATGTCTGCATGGGTTTCTTCTAGGTGCTTTGGTTTCCTCCCACAGTCCAAAGATGTGCAGGCTAGGTGGATTGGCTATACTAAATTGCCCCTAGTGCCCAGAGATGTGTGGGTTAGACATGGGAAATGTAGGGGGTTCGGTCTGGGTGGGATGCTCTTCAGAGGGGCAGTGTGGAATTGTTGGGCTGAATGGCCTGTTTCCACACTGTAGGGGTTGTATGAATTTCTGTGTAAATCTGCTTCTGTGCTAAATACTGAAGTTGTGGTCAGTGTTATGGACCAGACCAGATCCCCTCAAAACATTTTCAGAAGGTACCCTAGACTCTAATGTTTTCTTATTTTAAAGGCAAATGTGAAGTGTCTGTTCCAGATGCAATTCGACTGGTTATACTATTCAACGTTGAGCAAAACACAATTTATTTAAACTTTGATGTTAAAATACAACCAAAGAAAGAGGAACTTAAAATAACTTATCTCTATTGGAAAACTTAATAATAATAGATACAGTAACTATTACTGTTTAACTGTTCTAAAGGAAAATTCAGGCACAGATTCTCACATGCAGTTTTCCCATCTATTAGAGAAAAGACATCCAGAGAAAATTCAGAGTGAGTAGCAGCCAGGAGATATTCACTGATGCTCCAGAAGCCAATAGCTTCTGATATTAACCAGAAACGCTAATCTGTGAGAGCTGGCCACACCCATTCAGGCTGCATTAAAAAAAAACCGAAGGCCTCCCAAGCTGTTTACGCAAGTGGTCTCCCGCAGCCAGCTCATCACCTCTTGTTCAATCTCTCTCTTAAAAGAAACCAGGACAAATAACTTCTTAAAAGCCACAGCATTGTCATAGTCAGTTACAGAGGGGTAACGATGGAAAAATTGGCAATATGTGAACAAAAGATTCCTATAAGCCAATGTAGCTATTTTCATGAACCTACATTATAACATTCATCTGGATGACGTGATTTGATTTGAATTGATTTATTATTGTCATACATACTGGAATGCAGTGAAAAGTATTATACTGCATGTTATCTAGACAAATCATACCTTACACAAGTACATCAGGTGGGACTTGAACCCAGTATATACTTAAGGGAGATATATAGCTTGTTGTTCAGTAGTGGGATCAAATGTTATGGGGAAAGGGCAGGAAAGCGGCCGTGAGGAATATCGGAACAGCCACGATCTTACAAATGGTGGATCAGGTTTGAGGGGCTGAATGGCCTACTCCCATTCCTATTTCTTCTGGTCTAATGACCACTGCACCACAAGAACCCTTCTCAGCTATTATATCCTTTAAAGTGTTCCTGTGGAACGGAAACAAGTAAATGAGTCCAAGCAGAAAGTAATAATAAAATGTCATTAAATTAATTAGATGTAAAGTTTTTAAAATGACAATTATTCGTCGAGTGAAAAATTACACAAAAGAAAAAGAATAAAGTTTGATCTGTACTTTCAACTGCAAGGTAGTATAGTCAAACATTACATTATATAAGTAATTAAACTTAAGCATGTTTTAAGTGGCTTAATAATCAACATGATAAATGGTTCCAGTGATTGAGTAGCATGGTCCAACTTCACTCGTTCAACATTAGCAGTGAATTAACTGCTGAAAGAAGTCTCTGAACTTAATTGTTAGTTCATCCATGTAATTAGGTCGACTTGGAAAGACACTTGATCGAAGATTTGGATGGGACAATTTAATTTCCAGATTATAATTATGTAGATAATACTGGAAATACATAATAAGGCATCGTTAATGTACTATAGATGTTTACCATTCAACTTTTTAAAAAATTCATTCATGAGATGTGGTATCAATGGCTAGGCCAGTACTTATTGCCCAGAGGGCAGTTCAGTATCATTCACATTACAATGTGTCTGGAGTCACATGTAGGGCAGACCAGATTAGGTTAGAACTAAAATAAAACAAACAACAGTGGCTGCTGGAGAAATGAACTAAAAACAGAAATTGCTGGAGAAGTTCAGCATCTGTGGATAGAGAAAGCAGAGCTAACGGTTCAAGTCCAGTGACCCGTCTTCAGAAATCTGGTAGGGTAAGGGCAGCAGTTTCCTTCCCTAAAGGACATGAGTGAACCAGATGGGTTTTCTCGACAATTGTTTCACAGTCATCATTAAAGTCTTAGCTCCATTTTTATTTCCACAATTTACCATGGTGAAATTTGAACCCAGGTTCTCCGGAATATTACCTAGCCCTCTGCTTTAATAAGCCAGCAATAGTACTACCAGGCTATCATAGAGTAATACAGCTGTACGGCATGAAAGCAGTCCCTTCAGTCCAACTCCTCCATGCTGACCAGGTATCCAAACTTAATCTAGTCCCATTTGCCAGTATATGGCTCATATCCCTCTAAACCCTTCCTATTCATTTACCCATCCAGATGGCTTTTAAAAGCTGTAATTGTACCAGCCTCTACCACTTCCTCTGACAGCTCAATCCAGACACGCACCACCATCTGTGTGAAAAAGTTGCCCCTTAGATCCTTTTTAAATCTTTCCTCTCTCACCTTAAACCTATAACCTCTAGTTTTGGACTCGCCTATTCTGGGAAAAGGACTTTGGCTGTTACCCTATCCATGCACTTCATGATTTCATAAACCTCTGTAAAGTTACCTCTCAACCTCCGATACTCCAGGGAAAATAGCCCCAGCCTAATAAGGAACAAAAACAAAGTTGTTGGAAAAGCTCAGCAGGTCTGGCAGCATCTGTGAAGGAAAAAGCAGAGTTAACGTTTCGGGTCCGGTGACCCTTCCTCAGAATCCCAGCCTATTCAGCCTCTCCCTAAAGCTCAAACCCTCCAAACTGGGCGAAATCCTTGTAAATTTTTTCAGAACCCTTTCAAGTTTCATAACATCTTTCCTATAGCAGTGAGACCAGAATTGAATGCAATATTCCAAAAATGGCCTAACCAGTATCCTGTACAGCCGCAACATGACCTGCCAACTCCTATACTCAATGCACTGAATAATTATCACCTTCCCTTAACTGGACCATGATTCAGTTCTGGCACACAATCTACACACAAATCATGCCAAGCAGCATCATAGGAGCAGAGAGGCTGACGTTTCGGGCCTAGA
>NC_063345.1:7589096-7617877 GCF_021869965.1 Rhincodon typus
GCCCTGCACCTTGTTGTCTCGGATTCTCCAGCATCTGCAGTTCCTACTATCTCTACACACAAATCATGACAGCCTGTCTTTTCATTCTATGGTGTTGAATGCTTTTCTCTTCCACTGTACCTAAAGCCTTCAGAGTCCACAACAATGAAGGAGTCTCAGATACATTAATCAGTTGTACTTTGCGATTTTCTAGCAGATATATCATTGGGCTCAGCTACCAGTTTGCTCCTTATTTGCACATGTTAGATCTACCAAGCCACACCCTTGCAGGTCGCACCTCCTGTTTGTTTACATACTTCGTTCAATTGTCACAATTCCATCAGACCAATTTAGACCCTGCTACAGTAACACGTGCTTCTTAGGCACTGCTCTTCTGACATAATTTACTAACTCTGTTCCAGGATCCAGCTGCCCAAAATAACAGCAGGGAATTTATTTTTCATCACGAAAGCAGATTGCAATGTTTATTTATTAATTTTGCAACGATCTGGCTCTGCTGAGAAAGGAGAAGTGATTACAATCATAGGAAATAAGCAAGTGGAAACCTGGTGATATAGGAAATTGCAATAAGATCCAGAAAATGTGTAAACCTCATACAGGTTAATACACCATCTGTATTACAGATTATTTAGAGTCTGAGTTGCCATAGCAACATACACTTCTACGGGCAATATGTTGTCTAGAGCTATGGATAGTGATGGAGCAATTTTATAAGGCAATTATTAGTAAGGACTAACTGACCTCATAAGAAAGCTTTTCCCACCAGGATAAACAGGTCCACTCCTAGAAGGAGCTAACTGCCTATAAGACTATAAAATCTAAGAGCAGAAGTAGACCATTCGGCCCATCGATACTCCTCCATCACTCAATGAGATCATGACTAATCTGATCATTCTAAACTCTACTTTCCTGCCTCGACTCCATAATCCTCAGTTCCATTCTTGATTAAAAACCTGTCTCTCTCAGCCCTGAATATACTTTATGACCCAACCTCAATAGGCCTCTGTTTAAAGAATCCCAAAGATTCACAACCCTCTGAGAGAAAATAAATTCCTCCTCATCTCCCCCCTATCTGGGTAACCCCTTACTCTAAAATATATGCTGTGGTCTTGGACTCTTCACAGAAGGGGAAAACAGCCATTGCACATCTATTCCATCAAGCCTCCTGACCAGGAATCTCTCCCATTCTTATTACCTGTCATTGGTGTGTGTGTTTGAAGAATTTGCAGCTCGATAATGAACCTATTTTACTGTGTTATGAATGCACATTCCTTGGCTCTCAATCCCAGACTGGGACTCAGACCTGGAATCTCTGGCTCAGAGATAAAGATGTTACACACTGCAGCATGTGATATCCTCAACTTCTCATGTTTCTCAAAATCTCAGAAGTGTTGTGAATCATAGTCTGGATTTGGAAACTTTTGGATCAGTTTAGATTCTTATCTCACGCCCTTTACCTCTTCCATGCTTTTCCCAAATCCTGATATACCCTGTCATATTTTTCATTCCTCCTCATATCTATCACCCCTCACTCTCTTATTCTGCCTCATTTCTCACAATCTTTCACCAGTCCCCCCTTCCCCTCCCACCATACCCACATCCCTTCCATGCCCCCCCTGCATCCCCCATATCCACTCACCCAGTAAACAGTATGTTCAGAATCAACAAATAATCAATCAGAATCAACAATATCATTGGCAAATCGTGATATGTCCTTGAAATTAAAAACAAAAAAAAACAAGGTTAGAAATATTCTCCAGCAAAAATAAATTGTTCTTAAAGCCTTTAAAAGTATTAATCAGACATGACCATTCATAATTTCAGTAACAGAAACTCAACTCCACTTTCTTCTTTGTTGAAATAAACATAAAAGACATTGAGTAAGCAGAATAAAGAAAGAAAGAATAACTAATAAAGATATAAATCAATCCAGGCTAACACTTCACTATGCAAACAGATTGTCCAAAGTTGATTCCGGTTTTGAGTCTTGAAGATCAGCCAAGCATTCATAATGATGACATCTGGCACCTGTATCAACAGAAACAGATAGTTGGATATGTTTATCCAGTTGTTTGTTGTATCATTAAAACAACACATTAATTTTTCCATCAGTTTAAATGTGTTGAATAGGCAAAGATGACTGAATGTTCTGATAAAACACAATTGACCTGAAACGTTGATTTGCTTCTCTCTCCAGAGATGTCTCCAGACTTGTTCAGTATTTCCATAAATTTTATGCTTTTATTAGTGAGAATGAAAACCCTCTTTGAACTTAGAGTAATGCAATAACAGTCCTGGCTAATAATAAGTGATTGAGAGCAAAACAACCAGCTAATCATTTTTGATTGTCCTAGAATATTTCAACATTGTTCAAAATCTGAAGTAGTGAGACATACTGGTTCTGCTTACACCAGTAGTGGAAGGTAGATACGCTGTGTTGTCTTTATATTGAATAAAGGGCAGTTCAAATGCAGAACATTAATAGGATTGCAGTTGCTAAGATACTAACCTATCAATGTTACTGAAAGTATTGAAAACTGCTAAGCCATCTAACATACAAGGTAATGAGGAAAGAGGAGAGCATGGTGACATTTTGACAAGAAGTCATGCACATTTGGAGTTGGCATGGTGACATTTTGGTGGGACAATAACAACAGTAGTGTTATGAGTAACAAAAGTGTTATGGTGTAAGAGCAGATGGGAAGACTGAGTAAATCCCTTCCCACATTTGGAGCACTTGAATGGCCGCTCCCCAGTGTGGACTTGTTGGTGTGTCTGCGCAGCAGATGAATGGGTGAACGTCTTCCCACAATCCAAACAGACAAATGGTCTCTCCCCTGTGTGAACTTGCTGGTGTGTCAGCAGTTGGATAACTGAGTGAATCCCTTCCCACACACAGAGCAGGTGAAAGGCCTCTCCCTGGTGTGAACCTGTTGGTGTCACAGCACAGCAGATGAACCACTGAATCCTTCACACACAGAGCAGGACAATGGTCCCTTCCTACTGTGATGGTGTCAATCACTTTCCAACTTTGATGGAGCTCTGAATCCCTTCCTACACTTCCTAAATTTCCACAGTTTCTCCATTGTGTGGGTGTCCTTGTGTCACTCCAGGTTGAATGATCAGTTCGAACATCAATCACACATAGGACACATGAATATCTTCTTAGGCTGGGTAACTGGTTAAAGCTCTTTTCACAGTCAGTTCACTAGAACGCCCTCACTTGGGTGTGGGGGTGCTTTTCCAATCACCTGACGGTTATAATCATTCAAAGCAGACTTCATTGATAAACCTCTCTCCTAGATTCAAAGACCAACAATATTCAGGTTCCAATGAATCAAGTGACTGTTAGATTCTTTCACAACCTTTGGTTTGAGATTTCTGTCTGTGACTCCTCCTCACTAGGAGCCTGAACCAAACTTTCCTGAATTTGCCCCTTCCCAGGATTTGCTTCCACTCCCTTCAGTTGCTGCCAGTGAACAGATTCCTCCCACTCTTCCCTCCTAGGATGAGAAATGAAATGGAATGGGGGAGACACTGCTTTGCTCCCAGGTGTTACACAGGGCAGCATCTGTGAAGAGAAATCAGAGTTAATGTTTTGACCCTTCTTCAGAACCACTGTTCTGAAAATATGTGAAAAAACCAAGGTTGCGGCTAGGATGTAACTGCAACGACTTTGATTAGGCTTGGGAACTGACTGTGTGCAAAGCCACACAAAGGAGGATACAAATAATCTTCCAGAAGTGTTAAGGGACAGTAACTTACTCCAGAAAGCTGTTGGGACCAATCATTAGATATATTCTTAAGGGAGTTGAACATGGCCCTTCCAGCTAAAGGGAACAAGGGGTATGGAGAGAAAGCGGGAATGAGTTACTGAAATTGCCTGATCAGCCATTATTATGTTGAATGGTAGTGTAGGAACAAAGGGCTGAATGTCCGACTCCTGCACCTATGCTTCTATGAGACAGAAACACCGGGACCTGTTTTCACATGAAGGAATGTTCAGGAAAAGTATTCAGAGATGGTAGTACAGCAGGTAATACCAGATTCAGAATATCATTAAAACTGGGGACTTCTCCCAGCTCAGTGTGAACTTTCACCATCAAACTGGGGCTCGCGGACTGGTGCCATCTATATCGAGATAGGGCTACAAGTTCCAGGCATCACCCAGGACTCCCTGATAGGCAGAAGGAATTGTTGAATATGTCTAAAATAGTTCAGTCTAAAGTCATAGACTCACTCAATAGTTGGCATAAATCTAAATTAGATTATGCTAATAAGTTTGTTTTATATCGAACCACTTGTGTCTTCTTGTATTTATTTTGATTGAACCTTAAAGAATCCATTAGGCATTTCCAACCTAACGACATAATTTACTGTCATTCTGAAGAAGGGTCACTGGACCCAATGTGTTAATTCTGCTTTCTCTTACAGATGCTGCCAGACCTGCTGAGTTTTTGCTGCAATTTCTGTTTTTGAAGACAATGCCTGGGGTGATAAATGGGTTGTTAATCAAAGAAGCTGTTTTGCTGTCAATGGCTTTGAACTTCTTAAACTATGTTGGTGATGCATTCAACCAGGGAAGCAAAGAATATTCCATTAAGACTTGGAAGTTGTTCATAAGCTTCAGAAGTCAGCTTGCGAAACATGTCACAGAATTCCCAATCTCTGACCTGCTTTTGTGGCTACTGTATTTATATGGGCGCATTTTTTTATCAACAGTGGTAACTTTGCTTTATTAATAGAGGGTTATTCAGCAATGGCTACACTGTTGAACAGGGGAGGCAATGGCCTAGTGGTATTATCGTTGGACTGTTAATCCAGAAACCCAGGTAACATTCTTGGGGCTTAGGTTCAAATCCTGCCATGGCAGATGGTGGAATTTGAATTCAATAAGTATCTGGAATTAAGGATCTAATGATGACTGTGAATCCGTTGTCAATTGTCAGAAAAACCCATCTGGTTCACTAATATCCTTTAGGGAAGGAAACTGCCATCCTTATCTGGTCTGGCCTACCTGTGACTCCAGACCCACATCAATGTGGTTGACTCTTAACTGCCCTCTGGGCAATTAAGGATGGGCAATAAATGTTGGCCTAGCCAGCAACAACCTCTTCCTGAGAATGAATAAAGGAAAAAAAAAAATCATATTTAATTCCCTGACACAACAAGGTGTAGAGCTGGATGAGCACAGCAGGCCCAGGAGCAGGAAAGCTGACGTTTCGGGTCTAGATTCAGATTTCTGAAGAAGGGTCTAGACCCGAAACGTCAGCCTTCCTGCTCCTCTGATGCTGCTTGGCCTGCTGTGTTCATCCAGCTCTACACCTTGTCGTCTCAGTTTCTCCAGCATCGGCAGTTCCTACTATCTCTGTAACCATGTTTGATTCCCTGTTGCCATGTATGGTCATTATTTGGCACTTGTGTGGTACATACACTGTATTCCCCTCAACAATCAAAGCCTGAATGCTTTCCAGGACTTGTTACATTTGGGCACAGGCTGCTTCATTACAAGAGGAGTCACAAGATGTTCAGAACATTGTGAAATTATCAGGGATCACCTCCCCCCTCTGAACTTATACTCAAAAGGAACAGCTGTAGATGGTTGGGCTTAGGACACTTTTGATAAACTCTTCCAGCAATGTCCTGGACCTTTGTGAAAAACCTCAAACAACCATAAACATCTTACTCCACAATAGGTATAACTCCAAAGAATCTTCTCTTGTTCCTACTGATTTCAATTTTGCTAGACTCAGTTATGATCCCACCCAATGCTATTAAGGGACAAGTCAAATCTCAGACCTAACAGTGACTTGCTTGATTTTTTTTGTTTTTACAAGTTGGTCTGTCACTGAAACACAAACATGCAATGCTGCAATCTAGGTTTTAGCAATAAAACAGAAGTTTATTATGCAAAAGAAATGGAGGTAAAG
This sequence comes from Rhincodon typus, assembly GCF_021869965.1. Classification (NCBI taxonomy): domain Eukaryota; kingdom Metazoa; phylum Chordata; class Chondrichthyes; order Orectolobiformes; family Rhincodontidae; genus Rhincodon; species Rhincodon typus. The sequence continues at coordinate 7,595,027 of NC_063345.1, forward strand.
TAAAATAAACCAAACTACTTACAGATTACACAGTGCTAAAGATTTTGAACATGTGGGAGAACACAATCCAATTAATCCCAATAGCATACCATTACAATACTCAAATACCAGGGAGAATTCCCTTCTTTAGCCCACATAGGGCTTGCTTTAGCTATAGCTTTAACTCCTGGTAATCAGAGACTGATAGCTTCTCTATGGAGCCTTCAGAGAACTGAGCTTAAGCCAACTGAGTTTCAAATAAACTCTTCAGGGTTTTAACTAACACCCTGACCTGGAGCTTTTAAACTAAACTCTTATCCTGAGCAAATAAAAACGGAAAGAATTACGGATACTGTAAATCAGCAACAAAAACAGAAGTTGCTGGAAAAGCTCAGCAGGTCTGATTGCATCTGTGAAGAAAAAGTCAAAGTTAACATTTCAGGTCTGATGACCTTTCCTCTTATACTGAGTAAACCTCTTTCTTAACAGTTCCAAATTACTTTCCTTTCTCAAGGCCAACTGCTTAACATATCCAACTTTGACTCAATGACTCTATAACTTCAGCCAAAAACTTCTGAAAAAATGCAATTTGCTGAAACCCAAAGCTTTTACTCCAGCTATGGGTATTTCTCACATGCCCCTGACAAATTCCTGAATCTTCGAATTGAAAACTTAATGCACTATACTGTTTACTTTTTTTTATTTGTAAACTCTCCCAATATAAACATATCTCCAATATTGTCCAGTAAATCTCTCTCCATTACATTTAAAAAATAATCACCATGACTATAGAAATACTCACGAGTTAATCATTAAGCCCCATCAGAAATACAGACCGAATGCATATGACACCATTTCAAAATCTAAACTCTAAAATAAATGATATTAAACATATATAACTCACACACCTTTTAGTACAGCTCTTTCATGTCATATATTAACCAAAGCCATGCTAGTTTCAACATACTTCCACTGGTATGTCATGCTTCAAGTGATTCCCTGGGTAAGATGGAATCTGGAATCTTTATACCCTCAGGTTACATGTTGTAATGCAGTGAAGATATCATGAGCATGGTACACTGACTGTGAGTCATAACATATCAAAGACCACAGAAAGCCGTTGAGACTAAAATATTCTATGATTTCAAGCAGGAGTTGGATATAACACTTGGGGCTGAAGAGATCAAAGGATCTGGAGGAAATATGGGAACAGGTTATTGAGGTGGATGATCAGCCATGATCAGACTCAAAGGGCTGAATGGCCAACTCCTGCTCCTATTCTCCATGTTTCTATGTGAATAGAACTCTATAGATTTGATTATTTTGTGATGTATTTTGTTTGAGTTTAGACCTTACTTGAACCTCTCTAATGACAGAGTGATTGAACCTTCATATCTCTATTAAACTTCAATGACAGATTTCTAATCATGGCTAAAACTTTAACAACATGTGAATGTGGACTACCACCTCTTGTATCTGTATGTGTCTTACTGCAGCATTTCTTCCACTTTTGACAGTCACCACGCTGGGGGAGGCAAGGAGATGTCAGTTCCAATGCTACAAAACAAACTTAAGGAAAAACCTGTTGTCACATATGTACAGAATGTACAAATAATTTATTCATGCAAGAAAGCTGTCATTTATAACTGGTTAACTCAATAACAATAAACAGCAGAATTCTGCACCAGAAGGAACCAAGGAATGATATTCATTTACCGCTCATCTCCCTCTCATATAAGTGTGGCCTCTTAGGTAACAGAGGGCTGAAGAATGTTACTTTGCCCTTAACAATCATTTACTTAATTAATTTTCTCCTTGTCATTTCCTCACTGGCACAAACTAACACCCAAAAAGTTGTAAAAAGAGTGTTGTCTAGTTGACTAGACAGAATAGTTAACTAATGAATTTAAGAGAATGTATGATTAAAATACAACTGATTTAGCACTGTTATAGTTGTGTGACTAGAGCTTCCTGTTTGTTGACACGGTAGGTGAAAAATTTATCATGGAGGCAAGGCTAGAATTGCAAATAAATGACTGTCTATGCCCCCACTCAGAGTTTAAGTGGAAGGCCTTTAACACGTTTTCTTACAGGATAGAGATAATTTGTAATCAATATTTCCTCAAAGTAGTGTGGTTGCACAGCTATATAGGCACTTGGAGAATCTATGCACACCAGTAGGTGTGTGGACTCATAGACATCCAGTTCTAGATGTTGTTGCCTCACATGGAGCTGGAGGTCTGTGCAGTGGAAGGAAAGATTCGAGAGAAGCTAGCTTGCAACTCAGTTATATGGGTTTTCTTTTTATATGGATGCCTTACATTTGTTGACAATTCATCACACCTAAGGCCTGGCATATATGCAGAACCTTTCATACCAACAATATCCTAAAGTACATCATAACTTGTTTGAGCTTTTCCCATTGATTCAATCTGATGTTTGATCCTAACGTGTCTCGGATTCTCCAGCATCTGCAGTTCCTACTATCTTTGATCCTAACGTGTTCTGTTTATCTTACAGCTGTACAAAACTTTAGTTAGGCCACATTTGGAATATTGTGCGCAGTTCTTGTCATCACGCTATCAGAAGGACATGGATGCTTTGGGGAGGGTGCAGAGAAGGTTTATCAGAATGTTGCCTGCTCTGGAGGGTTTTAGTTATAAGGAGAGGTTGGATAAATTTGGATTGTTTTCACTGGAAAGATGGAGATTGAGAGGGCGACCTGATAGAGGTCTACAAAAGTATGAACGACATAGATAGAATGGATAGCCAGGGGCTTTTTCCCAGAGTGGAAAAGTCAATTACAAGGGGACACAGGTTCAGGGTGACTGGAGGGGTTTAAGTTAGGGGAGAAGTGGCAGGGAAAATCTTTCACCCAGAGGCTATTGGATGCCTGGAACTCACTGTCACTGTGGGAGAGGAACAAACCGTCATGACATTTAAGAAGTATTTAATATGTACTTATGTGTACTAAGCTATAGGGCATATAATTAGAGTAGTTAAATGGATGTTTTTGACCAGCATGGACACGCTGGGCCAAAGGACCTTCTTTCTGTTCTGTAGATCCCTGTGATTCTCTGAGTCAATTGAGACTCTGAGAAGAAAGGAAGAGGAAAAGCCGTGATCAGTATCCAGTGCATTAATAAATGAAAGTTTTCATTGGAACTCCTGGAGTCAGACAATAGTCACCTTCATAGTTCATAGAATCCCTACAGTGTAGAAACAGGCCCTTCGGCCCAACAAGTCCACACCAACCCTTGGAGCATCCCACCCAGACCCATCCCCCTATAACCCACCTAATCTACTTATCCCTGAACACTGCAGCAATTTAGCATGGCCAACCCACCTAGCCTGCACATCTTTGGACTGTGGGAGGAAACTGGAGCACCTGGAGGAAACCCACACAGACACTGGGAGACTGTGCAAACTCCACACAGACAGTTGCCCAAGAATGGAATCGAACCCGGGTCCCTGGCGCTGTGAGGTAGCAGTGTTAACCACTGTGCCACCTTGCTACCCTGATTAGGGGAATGCAGAGGTGCAGCAGGCAGTGAATTCCAGATTCCCACCGCCCTCTGGGTGAAAAATTATTTCCTCACATCTCCCCTCAACCTATTGGCCCTTACCATAAACCTGTGCCCCTTGGTCATTGAATCTCCACAAAAACAGAAAGTTTCAGTGACATATTTTCTCCACCTCCCCATGAGCAGATTATGACTTGATTTTCCCCTTTCTAAATGGAGGAGGGGGTGTGGTGCGGAACATATGTCTCCACTCCTTTTGTCTGCAGACCCTCGGACTTTCAGGGCAACAACAACAGTTTAAACCAGAAGCACCTTTTATTTCACACATTTTTAGACGTAGCAGAAGGGGTAATCCTTCAGGTACACTTTCAAACATGCACCAGTGGAGAAAGAGAGAGAAAATCAAGTAAGAGAAAGACTTTCGATTAGCAACAATTGAATTACAAAACAACCAAGGGATACCAATTTCTCAATGTCATTGCTTTCAAGATGGTGTCCCAAAGTCCAAAGCTGGAGTTAGAAGTTTAAATTTCCTTTGTGGAGATGGTTGATTGGCTAGCCAGCAGTTCAGGAGTCATAAGACAATTCCTTCTCTTTAAACTTTCCTGAAACATCTTCTAAGGAATATTGCTGAAATGTAACTTTTGCTTCACTGCTTTCATAAAGCAGGGGCATAACTGTAGATTCTTGGCTTTTTTTTTATAGGCCAGGGGCTTCTCCTGAATAACCTGAAGTAAGGAATGCTCAGTTCACGTAAACAAAGCAGCGTTGTTTTATTAACTGACTACTACTTTAAAATTTTTATGGCTTAAAGGCAATTGAGTTCAGTACTGTGGAAGGCATGCGACCACAGTCTCCTGCTTAGAGTCACAGAGCTATACATCATGGAAACAGACCCTTCGGCACAAATCATTCATGCCGACCAGATATCGTAAATTAATCTGGACCCATTTGGCAGCATTTGGCCCAAATCCCTTAAAACCCTTCCCATTCATATGCCCATCCAGATGCCTTTTTAATATTGTAGTTGTACCAGCCTCCACCACTTCCTCTGGGAACTCATTCCATACATGCACCACTCTCTGTGTGAAGATGTTGCCCCTTGGTTCACTTTAAGATCTTTCTCCCCTCAACTTAAACCTATGCCCTCTAGTTTTGGGCTCCCTGGTAAAAGACATTGTCTATTCACCCTATCCATGCCTCTCATGATTTCAAAAACCTTTATAAGGTCACACCTCAGCCTCCGACACTCCGGGAAAAGTCTAGTCAGCTTCTCCCAATAGCTCAAACCCTCCAGCCCTGGCAACATCCCTGTAAATCTTTTCGGAACCATTTCAAGTTTCACAACATCCTTCCTTTAGCAGTGAGACCAGAACTGAATGCAAATTCTAGTAGTAGACTAACCAATATCCTATACAACTGCAACATTGACTCCCACTCCTGTACTCAATGCACTCACCAATAAAGGCAAGCATACCAAACACCTTCTTCACTATCCTGTCTACCTGCGACTCTACTTTCAAGGAACTATGAACATGCACTCCAAGGTTTCTTTTTTTCAGCAACACTTTCCAGGACCTTACCAGTAAGTGTGTAAGTCCTGCCCTGATTTGCCTTTCTAAAATGCAGCAGGTCACATTTACCTAAATTAAACTCCATCTGCCACTCTTTGGCCCTTTGTCCATCTGATCAAGATCCACGCTGTACTCTGAGGTCATTAACATTGAGACTGGCATGCAGTCCAGATAAACACCTCTCCATGACCCCTCCGAGTTGTTAAGTAGAAAATCTATTTTCATGATGACCCTTTGTCTCTTGGTAGTACATTACATGATAGCATTCTGGTCCCAAGGCAGATGGGTACATTGATTGTTCAGCTGACTGTGGCCTCAGGGAAAGTTCAGTGGTGCAGTTATAATAGCTGCTCATGGCCAGAACCTTTTTTTGGCTTTAGGGCAGTCACGTTCAGACCTCAGAATATAGCTCTAAACCGGGATTGGCATGTGAATCTGGGTAATAGAGGTTTGATCAGAGAGGCTGATTGGGACACCGATCATACAGGCTTTTTTTTTGTAGATGCAGAGTGTCTCACTGGCTCTGGCCTTACTAATCCTTTGTCTCACACTCACATGCATGTAAACATGTGCACGCATAGATTTCTTGGCAAAACATTAGACAAAAGATTTCATCCAAACTTTAGTGCAACCAGATAAATTAATTCAGACATGAACGGGTTTTGTCTGGAATGTGAATATGTGAATTCCCAAGTTGTGACATCAGCTTGTGATTCTACCTCATCGCAAGCTAGCAGCATCACAGATACAAATACTGCTTCTAAGGGACCACATCACCAGTGCCAAGTGGGAAACTGGAGACAAATTGGCATCACTACGGTCAACATTTGGCATCCATAGTGCAAATCATAGTGTGGGCACAATAACAATGACTGAAAGGCTTTGGAAAAATCAAATTAGTGAACCACATGGCAAAATTGCCCAAAGCCAGCTGAAGAGCTAAGTGAGAAAAAATCATCAATATATTGTAAAGGTGTTAAATGCCATTGTTAATTATCACTGACTATGACAAGTCTTTGTTTCGTTTTAATTGACACCCATTTGATTAGCGTACATTAATCAGTAGCTGCTGCTCAGAAAGCAATTTCATGCAGGGAACACTCCACATCATTTTACTCTTTTTTCCAATGTAAACTTTGAACCCATAAAACAAATCCAGAAGCAGGAAAAAAAGCTATGGGGTATTATAGTATCAGTTAAGGGGAGCTGGTAGTGATGTAGCTGTAGCACTATCACTAAAATAGTAATCAATGAGCACCAGGCTAATGTTTTGTGGATACAGGTTTAAATCCCACTGCACAGATGATGGCATTTGAATTCAATAGGTTTGGGAACATAACAATAGCCATGTTGACCATGGAACCAATGTCAATTGTTGTAAAAACCCATGCCGTTCTATAATGTCTTCAGGGAAGGAATTCTGCCATCTTTACCAGGTTTGGCCTTTATGTGCCTCCCAGTGGGGATTGACTTTTAACTATCTTCTGAGCAATTAGGAATGGGCCTTTGAACAAAGAAATAGACAAATTTGAACAAGTAATCCGAGGAGTTTAAATATTTTTATCAGAAGTTTAAGCATCAGAGGTGGTGACTATAAATTTTTGAATTGTTTTAAAATCCAATATGGTTCACAAATGTCTTTAGGGAAGGAAATCTGCAGTGGTGCACTATCAATGTTTTAGAGGAGGTTTTAAGACATAGATTTGACCACAGTGTGGAGTTAGAGGAAAACAGCAGGCCAAGCAGCATCAGAGGAGCAAAAAAGTTGACTTTTCGGGTCGGGATCTTTTTGGGGTATAGGTAACCTCTGACAACATTGCAAACAACTAAAGTCACATCACAAGACAACATAAATCATCTGGTATGTGTCACAGCACTGTAGTTGACACTTTATTCCTTTCTGAAACAGCCAAAAGAGCCACTCAGCTCTATTCAGCAAGGTGACTCATTGCTACATCTCAATGTCAGTTCGGAATGAATAATAAATACTAGCCTACCTAGTAATATCCACATCCCATGAAAGGATAACAAGAAATTAAAACTTGATCCAACTATGATTGTTCTATCATGCACACATCATTTCTTGCCTCCCTATCAAGAAGGGAACTGAAGTTTCCACAACTTGCGGATGACACAAAGTATGTTGCAGCCAAAGATATATTTTTCAAGGGTCCTAATGTAGGAGTGACAGCCGCCAATCTGCACAGAAGATCCTACAAACAACAAGATTAGAATGACCAGTCTTTAGTGGTTTTGTTAAACAGTCATTGAACAGTTCCAGCTTCAAAGGAGGCCATTTGATTTTTCTTGTCTGTGCTATGACTCTGTTGGAACAACTCCCGCTCTCCAGACCTTTCTCTGGCGCCCAGCAATGGATTTGCCTTTCCATTGTTTACATTTTCTATATTCTTCCGTGGGTTGGTGAGCATCACTGGCCAGCTTCTGTTGCTTATCCTTAATCACCCTTGCAATCTTTGTTATCAGTTCTGCCCTGAGTACCACAATGAAAGCCGGTATTATTATTGGCTCAGTCATGCAGGTGAACACGCACACGCCAAAGTCTCATGAATAAAAATAAAATAAATCAACAGGTAATTTATATGGTCTTGTGATGTGGGTTGAGTGATAAATGTTGACTAGCATTTCACAGGGTGGCATGGTAGCACAGTGGCTAGCACTGCTGCCTCACAGTGCCAGGAACCCGGGTTTGATTCCACTGAAGGGTGACTGTCTTTGTGGAGTTTGCATGTTCTCTCTGTGTCTGCATGGGTTTCCTCCGGGTGCTCTGGTTTCCTCCCATGGTCCAAAGATGTGCAGGTTCGGTGGATTGGTCATACTAAATTGCCCTGTAATGTGTGGGCTAGTCATGGTAAATCTGAGGTTATACAAATTAAGTGGAAGACTGGGTGGGATCCTCTTTGGCAGGTCTATGAGATTTGATGAACTGAATGGCTTCCTTTTGCATTGTGGGAGCTCTATAATTCAATTTCCCTTCTTCCTAATGGTGGTAGAAGGTTACCAATGCCCCAAAAAGGCAGATGAAATCTTTGTTCTAAAACATCTTCCAAAAGATGACTCCTCAGAGAGTGTACCAGCTCCTCAGTACTGCACTGAAGTTTCAACCTTAGATTATACACCTTGGGCTCTAAAGTGGGATTTGCAACCCCTAATTGCCCTTGAATTAAGTGTCTTATCTAATTATGCAATTCCATGTTGAAAGGCACGATTGAACGTGACTCCACCAATACCCATCAATGTAGAATACACTTATTTGACTCTGTATCTGCTTTTATACCTAATATGTAAGGATATAGAGAGGGTAGGTAGGAAGGAAATGTTCCCTTCCGAGCGGGATCAATATCCAGGGCCATGGGTTTGAAGTAAATACATTAAAGAAACATTTTAATGAACATTTGAAACACTATTACATACAAGGCTAGAGGACAAAGTGTTTCAGGGTCAGCACAGACAAAATGGGCCAAAAGGCCTCATTCCATGCTATAAAACTCTATGACTCTATGACACGTACGTGTACAGTTTGGTTTCATTCTTGTCACTAAATGGGAAGATTGCAAATTCAAAGCCTGCTCTAGAGCTTTATGTACATAATCTGAGACTGAAACATCAATGCAATGCTGAGGGGCTGGTGCACTGGCAGAAAGGCTGCCTTTTAGAGGTGGATTTAAAACAAAGATCTTACTAGCTTTCTTGGGTACAGGCAATTCTCTGACATCTTTGGGATGAAGAAAAGTTTGGTTTTCCCTGGTATCCTGGTCAACATTTATCACTAAACCAACTTCACAAGAGAAAATAAATTATCCGGTAATTTAACTCATTGTTATTCACGATATCTTGGCACGTTAGCCTGCATGACTAAGTTTACACTGACTTCTAAATTTTTAACATATTCCCAGTATTTATTGTTATACCCAGAACAGCAGTAATTGCAAAGATACACTTTGAAAACCCATGCAAACACTTATTTTATCCATCTAGAATAGGAGTAATTGCCATAATCTGCAAGTGACCATAGACACTTGACTCTGTTAGAGAGTCTAAGCGGTTAAATAGCTGAAGGGACACCACTCAACACCAAGCATGGAGCAAACAAGGGAGCATAGCTTCTATAAGCTACCACAACCACTACAGACATTAACTACATCAGTGGCCTCATTCTGTTAGCTACTCCAGTCATCTGTCCAACTGAGCTAAACCAACTAACACACTGAACTAACTGACCCCCATGATAGGATCCTTAGGAGCACTGATATACAGAGGGACTTTGGGGTGCAAGCCCACAGTTCCCTGAAAGTGGCAACACAAATTGGCTAAGGTAAAGAAGTTTTTACAGCAGGCCTGCCTTCATCTGATCAGGACATGTCATGTTGCAGCTGCATAAGGTTTTAGTTCGACCACATTTGGAGTATTGTGTGTGCTGTTCTGGTCACCACAGCAAGGATGTGGAGGCTTTGGAGAGAATGCAATTCTGGCACATGTTGCCTGGACTGGAACGTGTTAGCTATAAGGAGCAGTTGGACAAATTTGGATTGTTTTTGCTAGAGCTTCGGAGGCTGAGGGGTGACCTGATCGAAGTATATAAAATTATGAGAGGCATGGATAGGGTGGATAGTCTGAGTCTGTTCCCCAGGTGGAAATGTCAATTACTAAGGGGCATAGGTTTAAGGTGAGATGAGGAAAGTTTAACGGAGATGTGCAAGGCAGGTTTTTATTAAATGAAGGGTTGTAGGTGCCTGGAATGCTCTGCTAGGGGAGGTGGTAGAAGCAGATACGATAGCAATGTTTAAGAGGCATTTAGACAGTCACAAAAACAGACAGGGAATAGTGGGATACAGACCATGTGCAGGCAGATGGGATTAATTTACAATAGCATCATGGTCGACATGGACATGATGGGCCAAAGGGCATGTTCCTGTGCTGTGCTGTTCTAAATTCTAAATTCTATGTTCTATGACCTAAGGTGATTTTGCCCATGCTTACGGTACAGTTGCATCATAATGTATAGCTTGTTTACTTAACAATATACTCAATCAAATTCTCAGCAAAGAAATATGGATCATTTGCTGAGTAACAGTTCAGCACAGGTCATCTAACTGATGCTTCTTTATTCGTATGGATAAGGCTTGAGTTGAGAAATAGCACCAGTATGCATGTCAAAAGATTGAAATATTCGTGAACGTAGAGAGTGGAAAATCATGGTAAATCAGCTTGTGGATTGTCATTGCTTTTCATTAGTACATGATCTCCATAAAATGTTATGAAGATATTTGCATAATTTAACCACCCTGAGGCAGCAAAAAGCAAATTGGCTCAGTAAACACCACAAATCTATATCAGGCTGCTAATGATGTACCACATGAAACATCTTTGGCTCGAGATAATTTGACATATTCCTGAGATTCATATACACATCAACTCATGTCACTCTTTCCATTCCGATAAATTATCAGGTTGGGCAAACTTAATTTAACAAGATGTAATCCTAAGGGATGCTGGAGGTCTGCAACAAGCACAGGGAATGCTGGAGAACCTCAACAGGTCTGTCAGTGTCTGTTGAGAGAGAAACAAACTTAATGGATCATGTCCAAGTTTGTTCTGAAGAAGAGTCATACTGGACTCAAAGCATTATAACTCCATTTCACTCTCTACAGATGCTGGCAGACGTACGGAGTTTCTCCAGCATTTTCTCTCTTTAATGTGACAGATTTATATTTATTGAAGGAAGGATTTTGAAGACCAAAGCTGGATTATTAATGCATTAACCAATCAGCAATCCTGAAGAACCAAAGCTCACGTGAGCAAGTATCAGATTTTTCCATGGATTGAGCTCAGTTCTGGTGCTGGATTGCTGGGCAACAATGTCTCCATGAGAGCACTCAGTTCACAAAACCTATCCCTGAATAGCTTAATGCTCTCTTTTCTGAATAAACTCCATTTGGTGCACCAATGATGTGCATAAATCCAGCTCCACACTCGAAGACTTTGAGATGAGATATTCATAGGCAATGAAGGGGCAATGAAAAGGCAGGTTACCATCTGCTGAACCTCTTCGATCAGACTGACTTTGGTTTGTTCTGATGCCAGGACAGAGTGGGGATTGGACGAGGTGGAGGTTGTACAATAAGTGCTGGTCAGTCAGGTGGCTGTGTTTCTAGGTGGGGGAACGTAGAGGTAGTTTTGGGTGTAGGACAGAGCCCTAAATCAGTACTGAGGGAACGATATTGCTTTATCGGTAAGATTTATTCCAGCTGTATTTTGATGGACTCCTCAATTTGCGAGTTGCTTCCAGTGAGTTTATCACATCAGGGCCACTCTGAGGCAAAGTTAATGAATTTCTGGCTGGTATCCAAAATCACTGTAAGTACTCCAACAGTCAGTTAATTAAAAGTCAAAACTGACCCATTTAGATTTCAATATGCCTGGTATCTTCATTCCTTAGAAAATGTAATCTTTCCGACCTTACCATTTGTTCTTATTTCTCCCGTCCCTGCCTTTTGTACTTCGGTACTTTCTTGAAAGCATCCTACACTTCTAATTATTGCCAGTTCTTCAGGTCATTAAAATGAAGCATTAACTGTGTTTCACTCTCCATTTTTGTGGTTGGACCTGCAGTGTATTTCCAGCATTTCCTGCTTGCTTTATTTCCCCTGTATGCACAGTATAATGTATTACTCTGTTTGATTTGAACCCTAACCTATGAAAAGGTGGCAACATGCCAACACTTTGAGTGGCGTGTTTGAACATTGAGTCAACTATAATTCTGCATCTAGTCCAGACAGGGTAAGGATGGCAGTTTTCCATCCTTAAGGGACATTAGTACATTCAGATGGGTGTTTCCAACATTCCAGTAACAACATGTTCGCTGTTATTGATACTTACAGTTTATTCCAGATTTTTATTTTATAATTGAATTTAACTCTCAGAAGCTATTGTGGGATTTGACCCAATGACTCCAGATCATTAGATTAGTTGTCTGCATTATCAGTCCATCAAGAGACTGTCATAACTTGGTCTGTTAACTGGATACTAATTTGTAATCGCAGACAATTGAGCCAGTCGTAAAGTTGAGAAGGAATGTAAAATGAGTGGAATTTCTAAAAATTAATCTTTCACTGGATGTCGGCATCACTGGCTAGGTTAGCATTTGTTGCTGATCCCTAACTGTCCTGGAGAAAATTGTTGGTAGGTTGCTTTCTTAAATCACTGCAGTCCATCAAATGCAAAAGTGCACCCACAGTGGCATTAGGGAGGGTGTTCCAGGATTTGGAGCCAGCAACAGTGAAGGAACTGTCAGGATAGTGAGTGGCATTGAAGGGATCTTGTAAGTGGTAGTGTTCCCTTGTAACTGCTGCTCCTGTCTATCTAGATGGTAGTCTAGGAGGTGCCATTGAATGAGATTTAGTGAGTTTCTACATTTCATCTTGTAAATTGTACATGCCCTTGCAACTGTGCGCTCATGGCGGAAGAAGTGAAACTTGAAGGTGATGGATAGGGTACCATCAAATGGTCTGCTTTGTCCTGGATGGTGTCAAGCTTTTGAAGTGTAGTTGGAAGTGGTCCCAGCCAGGCAAGAGGAGAATATTCCCATTGCACTCTTGACTTCTGCCTTGTTAACAGGCTTTGGGGAGTCAGGAGGTGCATTACTCATCACAGAATTCCCAAAAAAATTGCAAGAGCTCAACTATGCCCCTGTGTTGCTGGAAAGGTTATCATTCCTATGAATAGTGGGCAAGTGAAAAACTCAGTTTCAATGATAGCATCAAAGCACCATGAAATTAAGAGTAGATATCGCAAGTATGTTCACAGACATCACAGAGAGCAGAGTTTCAGACTCAGATGTTTATGATTATCTTCTGTTTCAGTCATGCCTCTTACCACCTGAGGAAGATTCCAAAGGTGAATTTGACCTTAAATCACATTCCCACAACATTGTGTTGCCTTTGCCAAACTATTTATTTTAAAAGTGCCTCAGGGTAGCGAAGTCTATGCAAACTGTACAAGTCATCTCGTGGGATTGATTCCTCTTCATAATTGGATGTACAGTAGAATTTCTCAAGTTCTTCTTTGCGATAAGTTATAGCCATCAGATTCTTTCATCAGAGGTAATAAAATATCAAGAGCAATGGGTTCCTCTTCAGTAATGATCTTGGAATTCAGAGATATTTGAGTCATCACTGTCTCTATCACACTTACTGCCAGGAGGGAGTTTGCATCAATATGTGGAAGGATAATTAAAGAATGCACATGTTGACATTCCCACAACATATCCAGCCACTAAGGCATTATTCCTTTTTTTGGACCACATGAAGTAAGATTGGGTCCCGTTGTTGATAGAAGGCTGCCTACATTCAGTGACCATCAACAAACTTTCTTGAACATAGCTCTTAGCACGAGAGAGGGTAGGAGAGGGCATCTTTGGACACTCTACACACTGATGACATAATCCACAAATTAGCCGAGCATGAATGACCCCTACACCCCTCCCTAAGGATTCATTGCTGCCCCTTCATCACTAACATTTTACCATTTGTATTTAACCACAAGCATCCCAATGTTTGCAGTCCATTCCTAGAGCTCCTTGAACTGAAAGGCTTTCTAGTCTATTTCAGAGGGTGGTTAAGAGTCAATCACATTGCAATGGGTCTAGAATCCCAAGTAGGCCAAACCCAGTAAGAATGGCAGATTTCTTCCCTAAAGGACATTAATTGAATACGTCCAATGTGATAGTCATCATGGTCACCATTAGTGAGATTTATATTTCAGATTTTATTATTTGGATTTGAATTCCACAAGCTGCCATGGTGGGATTTGAACACATATTTGAATTACAGAACAGTTTTGAAGAAGGGTCACTGATTCCAAAACGTTAACTCTGCTTTCTCTCCACAGATGCTCCAGCAATTTCTTTTCCTGTTTCAGATTTCCAGCATATGCAGTTCTTTCAATATAGTGTGGAGTTGGAGGAACACAGCAGGTCAGGCAGCATCAGAGGAGCAGGAAAGTTGACGTTTCGGGTCGGGACCCTTCATCAGGATGAAGGTGCCGACCTGAAACGTTGACTTTCCTGCTCCTCTGATGCCGCTTGACCTGTTGTGTTCCTCCAACTCCAACTGTGTCAACGCTGACTTCCAGCACCTAAAGTTCTTGTTATCTCCTATGCAGTTCTTTCTTTTTATCCCAAAAATATCAACCTGGGCAGGTAAATTGCCAGCCCAAAGTCATAACCACTAAGCCACTCTCTAGATTTTCCAGGCAGAAGAAACATTTACCCACTCATCATTTATCCTGTCAAGCCCTGAGGAATTTGTTTATATTTCAATTAAATTACCTCTCATTCTTCCAAAGTCCAGAGAATATAGATAAAATCTGCACAATGTCTCCTCATGGGATAATACCCTCATTATAGAAATTAATCAAATGAACCTTCATTGCACTCCCTCTTAGGAGCTTAATATCTCATCCAAAAAAGCTGTCCAGATCACAATAGTAGGATTCCCACCAACAGCTTCCTGACTAAGGGCAGAAGGTGGTTATTTTGCAAATCAATCTGTTCAGAAATGTTATTACACACCTTTGGAGCAGAGGAAACTTGAAAATGGACATAGGAACATTGGAACATGAGTAGATCCTTCAGCCTCTCACACCTCCTCTGCAAGTCAATAAGATCATGGCTGATCCGTGGCCTAACACCATATGCCTGCTTTGGGCTCATATCCCTTGATAGCCTTGCCTTATAACGCTGTCTATCTCAGATTTATAGGTAACAATTGAATTAGCATCGACCACTGTTTGAGGAAGAGAGTTCCAAATCTCCAAGTCGCTTTGTGTGCAGAAGTGTTTCTTAACATCTCTCCTGAATGGCCTGGTCCCAATTCTTAGACTACACCCTGGTTCTAGAATTTTCAACCAGTGTGAATAGTTACCCACCCTATCTTTCCCTGAAAGCCTCGATTAGATCATTCCTTATCCTTCTAAATTCCAGAGAATAAAGGCCCAATTTGTCTAACCTCTCCTCATAACCTAACTCCTGAAGTCCAGGTATCATCCTTGTAAACCTATGTTGAACTCCCTCCAGGGCCAAAACAACCTTCCTAAGGAATAGTGCCCAGATTTGTTCACAGTGCTCTAAGTAGGGACTAACTGGGGTTTTGTATAATTGCGACAAAACATCTGCATCCCTATACCCCAGCCCTTTAGATATAAAGGTCAGCATTCCAATAGCCTTCTCGATGATTTCCCACATCTAGTTGTGGCATTTTAAAGAGCTATGTGCCTGAATCCCCAAATCTTGTTGGACATCCATTGTATTTAATTTTGTCCCTTCTTAAAAAAAAATACCCTGAACTCACTTTTTTTGGTCTGAAGTAGATAACCTCACGCTTGCTTATGTTAAAACCTATCTGCCATAGCTTTCCCCATTCACCTAATCTATCAATATTCTGTTGTAATTTTATGCTGTCATCAGCATTATCTACGATGCTGCCCAATTTTGAGTTGTCAGCAAGTTTGGATATTTGACTTTTTATGCCACTATCCAAGTCATTAATGAATATTGTGAATAATTGAGGCCACAAACACAGATTCCTGTGGGAGACCACTAGTCTTGTCCTGCCAATCTGAGTACTTACCCACTATTCCAACTCTCTGTTTCCTGCCTTTCAGCCAATTTCCTAGCCATGCCTAACCATACCGTGTTCTTCCACTTAGCTAATGGTCTCTTGTGCGAGACTTTATCAAAAGCTTTCTGAAAGACCAAATAAGCAGCATCCATTGATTTACCTTTCTCCACCACCTTTGTCACCTTTTCAAAAATCTCATAACCTACCCTTCATGAATCCGTGCTGAATATCTCTGATTAACTGACATTTTTTGAGGTGATCAAATACCCTATCCTTAATAATAAATTCCAACAATTTCCCTACCATGCATGGTCTCCTGGTATAGAAGTAGGGACACAACCACTGCCACAATAGCCCTCATAGGAAAATATTACTACCCACTGAACCACAACTGATGCTTCAAAAAAATTAAAATATCAGGAATCCTCCTCAATAAAGCATATATGATGTGAAAGTGCTGGTGTTGAACTAAGGTGGATAAAATCAAAAATCACACAATACCAGTTTGGAAAGTTAGGCGATGAAAACTTTAATTATCTCAGGGCAGTGACTTGAAAAAGATTTTCAAATTTGCATCTTAATCAATCGAAACTAACAAAGTTCTCCATATCCTGCTTTGCAATTTCTAGAAGGAATGTATGAATAATTAAAGATTCAAAAGGATGCAGTCAGTCATCCATTTTAGATTTGTTCATCCAGTTGTATGATCCTTTGATCTCTCTGCACTTCATCTCTCTGCCTATAAACTCTGTTTTTGTGCTCTCCTCTCACTGCACCTGATGAAGGGGCTACGGTCTGAAAGCTTGTGATTAGTGGTTTCAAATCAACTTTTTGGATTATAACCTGGTATTGTGTGATTTTTGACTTAATCGAGCATATAAGTAGACATTAATTTTCTCTGATTCTTTCCTAAGTGTCTGTCCCTTTCCATTTGAAATCACTCTCAACTAATGGACAAGAAGCATCTCACATTCAAACTATTGCTGCAGCAGTTTTGAATATATTTGTCAGATTACAAGTTTCAGATAACTTCCAGTGCAAAAAGTATTTAATGAGACAATTAGCTACTCTCAGTATTCACAGTCACACCTGGCAAATAGAGAATTGCATTATGCAAAACATGACTTGTCTAAAGCAATTGCCAAAACACATCGTTATCTGCTCGGCTAGTCCTCTCACTGGTAACTGTGCAAGCAGAAAAATTAATTATCCATTAAGGTTGATTATCATAATAGCTGAATTTGGACCTCTGTTTTGCTCATTTCCAAAGTAATGGGTAGAAAATGCAAATTTTACAAGAACATTTATGAAAATTAAATTGAAACTCTAGGAGAGAAATTCAGCACACCTGGGGTCTAATATGACAGGTACTATGCTGGCTTTCATTTCAGGCCAGTGGTGTGCAGTGCCATGTGTTGGCACTCTGTACCTGTCTAGGCCACTCACCTGAGACTGAGGTCGACCCCAATGCCAATACAAATCACAGTGCCTAATGACTGTTTCAAGTTGCTTTCATAAATTGGTTTGGACTGACCACTGCTTTTGTTGGCTTTCTCAGGTGCAGGAGAGGCATTACTACCCAGTCCTTAAAGTAGCTGCTGGAGTTGTCACAGGTTCCAAAAGGAGAAGTCTCGGGTTCTTTCATTCACTGCAATATGGAACAAGAGCAGGAGAATCCCTCTTGACACAATGTCAATCACCACTTACTGTCGTCTCATCCCACCATCCAATTGCTTCTTGCCACCATAGATCTTGGCACTTGCTTAAAGTTGCTGACTGCTGCTCACTGATAGTGATAAAGAGATCACTGCACCATTATATAACCACAGAATCTTTACAGTGCAGATTTAGGTCATTCAGCCCATTGTATCTGCACCAGTTTTCTGAGCAGTTGCCTTTTCTTTGTCACCCTGCAAAATGTTTCTCTTTAAGTAGTCATTCAATACCTTCTGAAATGCCTCCACCACACTTCCAGGCAGTGCATTGCAAACCCAGAAAAACGTTTTCCTCATCTTGCAAAACTCTTTGAAACGGTGCCCTCTAGTTCACAATCCTTTCATAAATGACAATGGTTTCTCCCTATCTACTCTGTCCAGACTCCTTATGATTTTGAAAACTTTCAGCAAATCTTCCTCAGCCTACTGCTCTTCAAAGAAAACAGTCCCAAATTGTCCAATCTACACTCACAACTGAAGTTTTTCATCCCGAGAATGATGTTTGTAAACCTCTTCTGCACTCTTTCCAAAGCACTCACATCCTTCCACTGGCACAATTAATGAGGATCATTGCCAAGTGCCAGTCTCCTGCTTTTTCACCAAGTCCTTTCATGTTGTTCTTTCCAACGATCTCTTGAAAGCATCAACTGAATATGCCATACCTTACTTCCAGGCAATACATTCAATAAGTGAAAACGTTTTTCCTCACTCCACCCTTGATCGTTTCGTAGATCACTTTAAATCCATGTCCTCTTGTTCTTGTTCTGCTAGCTTCAAAAGCTGCAGTCAAAAATCCATCTTTCTCACTCCCAGAAGTAGCCCCTTGATGTTTAAATTTGTTTGTATTTTTTAATGCCTCCAAACTTGCTAATTCATGTCATGTTTTCATCTCCAACATGTGAACATTGTCATCAAGGTATAAAGTAAAAACAGGGATGAAAACCCATGAGGGGTTGAGTGGCTTCTTTGCCTTCGGATAAAATATTAAGTGCAGCTCAGGTGTTTGTTGTCTAATGCACATTGTTACGAAAGGAATAAAGAGATGCAGATGCTGGAAGCCTGAAACAAAGACAAAAGGTGCTGGAGAAACTCAGCAGGTCTGATAGTATCTGTAGTGAGAAAAACAGAGTTAATGTTTTGAATCCAGTGACCCTTCACCCAGAACAGATACTGCAAAGTTTCTGCAGTACTTTCTGTTTTTGGTACTAAGATTTGTCGTCAGGTATTCCTGTTACCATTTTAAGTCGGTGGTTTTGTTTCCTTCCTGAAAATCATTGCAGTCAAAGCCCCAGATGTTACATTGGATGATCAGATCAATAGTCCATATTCAATAGCATCATTACAAAGAGAAACATGAGATACACTGCAACTGCATTTCCCACCTTAGTCGCCATTTAGTATCTAAAACGTCTTTAATTTTTGAGATGCAGTACAAAATTTACAACTAAACTCAAAATCCAGTAAAGAAAAAACTTATTGCATTATTGGATCACCTTTCAAAACTTCAATTCATTTAATGCAGCCTGTGTTGCGTAGTCCTGTAATGTTGGAAATCAGCGAACTGAGTTTTCACAAATTGCCCTGTGATAATGACCAGATAATGTGTTTTATTGATGCTAGTTAAACATCGGCCAGGCCAATCAGGGAGAAGTCACCCTTTTCTTTGTAGATTGCCTTTTATGGAAAAAATAGACAAAGGCTTTGGTAAACATCTCATTTGAAATGCAATCCTTCTGACTCCCTTAGCTGTGCACTGATGTGGTCCAGATTATGCTCGCACACAGGAGTATGATTGGAACCCACAACCCTGAGTTAGAAATGAGTGTGTTAATATTTAACCATAGCTGGCATCATCTTTTATGTGTCTTAGCATTATTTTGTCTCAAACCTTCTTACTGAATCGTGTTTCACATAACGCTATATTAAGGTATTGTGAAATATTTTGAAAATGTATTCGAAATATGTTGAAAAAGATTTTAGAATATATTCATAATTGAGGCGTGTTCGATTATGAGGGGCATGGACAGGGTGAATAGAGAACTGTGGTTTGCCTTGGCTGCGGGAATCATGAGAGGGCACAGTTTTACAATAAGGGGCAAGAGATTCAGAGAGGATTTGGGGAAAAGCTTTTTCACTCAGTGGGTGGTTGGAATCTGGAATGCATTGCCTGGGAAGGCAGTGGAGGCTGGAAATCTTACAATCTTTAAAAAATATTTGGATGAGTACTTCTAATATCATTACATTTAAGGGTATGGGACCCCAAGTGCAGGAAATTGGTATTAGTGCACTTTGAGTGACAGTTATGTCAGTGCAGATTCAATGGGCTGAGCATTTTTCTGTGCTATATGAATCTATGAACCTATGGATCTATTTATGCTGCTGATTTTTTGTTTGCAAAACTGACTTTATTACTGGATTAGAATCCATCAAATTTAACCTTCGTTATGCATTTTTACATGTTTATGAAAATTTTCTATTTTTCTCATTATGAAATGAAATCCAATCTGAAGGCCCAACAGCACATTTAAAATAACAATTGGATATGCTGAGGTTTGAGGTTCTTTTGGGACTTCCTTTATTCATTCACAGGATGAGGGAATCACAGGCCAGGCAGCATTTATTGCCCATTCCTAATTGCCTAGGAGGCAGTTAAGAGTCAACCACCTTGCTGTGGGCCTGGAGTCATATGTAGGCCAGACCAGGTAAGGATGGGAGAATGGATTTATGTTTCATCATTAGACTCTTAATTCCACATATTTATTAAATTCAATTTCCACTATCTGCTGTAGCAGGATTTGAGCCCAGGTCACCACGATGTTATCTGGGTCTCTAGATTAACAGTCCAGTGATAATACCACTAGGCCATCACATCACCTCTTTACATAGAACATAGAACAGTAAAGCACAGTACAGGCCCTTTGGCCCACAATGTTGTGCTGACCTATTATTCTACTCTAAGATCAAACTAACCTACATCCCTTCATTTTACTCCCAACCATGTGCATATCCAAGAGTCGCTTAAATGTCCCTAATGTATCTGACTCTACTACCACTGCTGGGAGTGCATTCCATGCACCCACCACTCTCTGTGTAAAGAATCTACCTCTGACATCTCCCCTATACCTTTCTCCAATCACCTTAAAATTATGGTCCCTCGTGACAGTCATTTCCGCCCTGGGAAAAAGTCTCTGGCTATCCACTCTATCCATGCCTCTCATCAACTTGTACATCTCTATCAAGTCACCTCTCATCCTTCTTCGCTCCAATGAGAAAAGCCCTAGCTCCCTCAACCTTTCCTCATAAGACCTGCCCTCCATTCTAGACAGCTTCCTGGTAAATATCCTCTGCACCCTCTCTCACGCTTCCACATCTTTCCTATAATGAGATAACCAGAACTGAACACAACATTCCAAGTGTGGTCTAACCAGGGTTTTATAGAGCTGCAGCATAACCTTGTGGCTCTTAAACTCTATCCCCCTGCCAATGAAAGCCAACACACCATATGCCTTCTTAACAACACTATAAACTTGGGTGGCAACTTTGAGGGATCTATGGACGTGGACCCCAAGATCTCTCTGTTCCTCCACACTGCCAAGAATCCTGCCTGTATTCTGCATTCAAATTCAACCTTCCAAAATGAATCGCTTCACACTTTTCTGGGTTGAATTCCATCTGCCACTTCTTTGCCCAGCTCTGCATCCTGTCAATGTCCCGTTGCAACCTACAAAAGCCCTTCATGCTGTCCACAACTCCACCAACCTTCGTGTCATCGGCAAACTTACTAACCCACCCTTCCACTTCCTCATCCAAGTCATTTATAAAGATCACAAAGAGTAGAGGTCCCAGAACAAATCCCTGTGGAACACCCACTGGTCACTGAGCTCCAGGCTGAATACTTTCCATCTACTACCACCCTCTGTCTTCTATTGGACAGCCAATTCTATATCCAGACAGCCAAATTTCCCTGAATCCCATGCCTCCTTACATTCTGAATGAGCCTACCATGTGGAACCTTATCAAATGCTAAAATCCATATACACCACATCCACTGCTCCACCTTCATCAATGTGTTTTGTCATATCCTCAAATAATTCAATAAGGCTTGTGAGGCATGACCCGCCCCTCACAAAACCATGCTGACTATTTCTAATCAAACTGTACTTTTCCAACTAATCATAAACACTATCTCTCAGAATCCTCTCCAATAATTTACCGACCAGAGAAGTAAGACTGACTGGTCTGAAATTCCCAGAATTATCCCTATTCCTTTTCTTGAACAAGGGAATGACATTTGCCACCCTCCAGTCATCTGGTACTACTCCAGGGTCAGTGAGGACACAAAGATCATTGCCAAAGGCGCAGCAATCTCTTCCCTTGCTTCCTGCAGTAACCTTGGGTATATCCCGTCTGGCCCATGGGACTTAACTATCCTCATGTTTTTCAAAATTTCTAGCACATCCTCCTTCCTAACATCACCTGTTCGAGCACATCAGTCTGTTTCACCCTGTCCTCACAAATGACAAGGTCCCTCTCACTGGTGAATACTGAAGCAAAGTATTCATTAAGGACCTCCCCTACCTCCTCAGACTCCATTTACAAGTTCCCTCTGCTATCCCTGATCGGCCCTACCCTGACTTTGGCCATCCTCTTGTTCCTCACATAAGTGTAGGACATCTTGGGGTTTTCCTTGATCCTACTCGCCAAGACTTTTTCATGCTCCCTTCTAGCTCTCCTAAGTCCATTCTTCAGTTCCTTCCTGGCTACCTTGTAACCCTCTAGACCCCTGCCTGATCCAACCATAAATAAGCTTCCTTCTTCCTCTTGACTAGGTGTTCCACATGTCTTGTCATCCAAGGTTCCTTCACCTTACCATCTCTTCCTTGCCTCATTGGGATAAACCTATCCAGCTCTCGTAGCAAGTACTCCCTAAACAACCTCCACATTTCTGTTGTGCATTTCCCTGTGAACGTCTGTTCCCAATTTATGCTCCGCAGCTCCTGCCTAATAGCATGTAATTCCCCCTCCCCCAATTAAATACTTTCCCATACCGTTTGCAGTTACAGGCCGCATTACTCTCAAGTGAAGATGAACGTTCTTGACTGAGAGCCAAATCTTCAAAATGAAGTCCATTTTCTTAGCTGTACCAACTTCTTTCTCCTTATAAAGCTTCAATTCAACTTTCCTGTCTGTTCCCAATAAATCTTGACTCCACAAGTTTCAAGAATTGAGCCCTTCACAGCCTTGAATACTTTTCTGAATTATATGCTGTACTTGCATGTTAACCATTTGTGTTCCATGTGTGAGGAAATAAGTGGCACTGTGCCACAATGTTCCATAGTTCTCCCCACACTTAAATAATGTTTTGTTTTTACTTTCTTTTGGCCCAGTGAAGCAGTTGAGTCTCCCTCTTTGAATGTTTTTA
>NC_063345.1:7632877-7675165 GCF_021869965.1 Rhincodon typus
GCTATTGCAGAAAATACGGAGGCATGGGATTGAGGGTGATTTAGCGGTTTGGATCAGAAATTGGCTAGCTGTAAGAAGACAGAGGGTGGTGGTTGATGGGAAATGTTCATCCTGGAGTTCAGTTACTAGTGGTGTACCTCAAGGATCTGTTTTGGGGCCACTGCTGTTTGTCATTTTTATAAATGACCTGGATGAGGGTGTAGAAGGATGGGTTAGTAAATTTGCGGATGACACTAAAGCTGGTGGAGTTGTGGGTAGTGCGGAAGGATGTTGCAGGTTACAGAGAGACATAAATAAGCCGCAGAGCTGGACTGAGAGGTGACAAATGGAGTTTAATGCAGAAAAGTGTGAGGTGATTCACTTTGGAAGGAGTAACAGGAATACAGAGTACTGGGCTAATGGTAAGATTCTTGGTAGTGTGGAAGAGCAGAGAGATCTCGGTATCCATGTGCATAGATCACTGAAAGTTGCCACCCAGGTTGATAGGGTTGTTAAGAAGGCATACGGTGTGTTAGGTTTTATTGGTAGAGGGATTGAGTTTTGGAGCCATGAGGTCATGTTGCAGCTGTACAAAACTCTGGTGCGGCCGCACTTGGAGTATTGCGTACAGTTCTGATCGCCGCATTATAGGAAGGATATGGAAGAATTGGAAAGGGTGCAGAGGAGATTTACCAGGATGTTGCCTGGTATGAGGGAAGGTCTTATGAGGAAAGGCTGAGGGACTTGAGGCTGTTTTCGTTAGAGAGAAAGAGGTTAAGAGGTGACTGAATAGAGACATACAAGATGATCAGAGGATTAGATAGGGTGGAGAGTGGGAGTCTTTTTCCTCAGATGGTGATGGCTAGCACGAGGGGACATAGCTTTAAATTGAGGGGTGATAGATATAGGACAGATGTCAGAGGTAGGTTCTTTACTCAGAGAGTAGCAAGGGCGTGGAATGCTCTGCCTGCAACAGTAGTAGACTCGCCAACTTTAAGGGCATTTAAATGGTCATTGGATAAACATATGGATGATAATGGAATAGTTTAGGTTAGATGGGCTTCAGATTGGTTTCACAGGTCGGCGCAACATCAAGGGCCGAAGAGCCTGTACTGCGCTGCAATGTTCTATGTTCTATGCCGTGTGCCATTTTGATCTCGATATTTGAAGAAGGTTGTAAATGCATTTGAGATGATTCAGATGAGATTTATTAGATTGCTATCTTAAAGGAGCAGGTTCACTTATGAGGATAGATTGGACAGTCTGGGCTCATCATAGAACCATAGAGATATACAGCACAAAAACAGACCCTTCAGTCCAACTCATGCATGCCAACAAGATGTCCAAAATTATTCTAGTCCCATTTGCCAGCATTTGGCCCATATCCTTCTGAACCCTTCCTATTCGTATAGCCATCCAGATGCCTTTTAAATGTTGTAATTGTACCAGCATCCACCACTTCCTCTGGCAGCTCGTTCCATACACGCGCCACCCTCTGTTTTAAAAAAAGTTGTCCCTTGGGTCCTTTTTAAAATCTTTCTCCTCTCACCTTAAACCTATGCCCTCTAGTTTTTGACTTCTCCACCCCAGGGAAAAGACCTTGTCTATCCTGTCTATCCATGCTCCTCGTGATTTTATAAACCTCTATGGGGTCACCTCTCAGCCTCCGACACTCCAGGGCAAATAGTCCCAGCCTATTCAGCCTCTCCCTATAGCTCAAACCCTCCAACCCTGGCAGCATCCTTGTAAATCTTTTCAGAGCCCTTTCAAGTTTTACACCATCCTTCCTATAGCAGGGAGACTAGAACTGAATGCAATATTCCAAAAGGGGCCTAACCAATGTCCTGTACAGCCGCAACATGACCTCCTAATTCCAATACTCAATGCACTGACCAATAAAGGCAAGCATACCAAATACCATCTTCAATATCTTAGCTACCTGCAACGTAAAAGAGTGATTTAATTGGGTCTGATCTTGAAAAGTGAATCTGGAAAAAATGTTTCCTTGTAGGTGAGTCTGGAACTAGGGGGCACTGTTTTAAAATGAGGGATCGCCTTTTTGGGAAGGAGAAGAAAAGAACTTTGGTTTTCAGTGGATGGCACAGTTTTGAATATCAGGAGTCAGTGATTTTTTTTAAGGTGAAGTTAGACGAATTTTTGTTAGGCAATGGAATTGAAGGTTATTGGGAATAGATGAGAATGTGATGTTCGAAGCCCAAACAGATCAACCATGTACTGATGGAAGGGTAGAACAAGAATGAGGGCCGAATGGCATTCATCTGCTCCTAATTTGTGTTTTTGCGTAACATACGTGAGCCATAAATGTTATTGTTTCAAATAAAAGCAGGAAGTGCTGGAAAAATACTCAGCATGCCAGGCAGCATTCATGGTTAGAGAAACAGAGTTAAAATTTCAGGTTGGACATGACTCTTCAGAAGCATTATATTGTACTTAAAATATTAACTCTCTTTCCTTGCCTTGCATGGCGCCTGACCAATTAAGATTTTCCAACATTTTCTGCTTTCTTTTTCAGATTTATAAGATCTGGTCTGTTGCATTTTGTTTCATATTATTCAATCATCTTTGATAATTTTGTTCAAGCCTGTTGCAACAGGTCAATATCAATGCTTTGACACTGTGACTTTTGTCTCTGAGGTGTATAATTAACTTTCAGAGGAAGGTAAGAATACTCAATCCAATTAACACGTATGAAGAAAGACTGGATCGACTGGGCTTGCACTTGATGGAATTCAGAAAAATGAGGGGGAAGCTCATAGAAACATATAAAATCCTGATGGGACTGGACAGGCTAGATGTGGGAAGAATGTTCCCGATGTTGGGGAAGTCCAGAACAAGGGGTCACAGTCTAAGAATAAGGGGTAAGCCATTCAGGATTGAGATGAAGGAGAATTTCTTCATTCAGAGAGTTGGGAACTTCTGGAATTCTCTTCCACAGGAAGCTTTTAGGTCCAATTCATTAGATATATTCCAGAGGGGGCTGGACATGGTCTTTGTGGCTAAAGGGATCAAGATGTATGGACAGAAAGCGGAAACGGGATACTGAAATTTCATGATTAGACGTGATCATTTTGAATGGGGCTGCAGGCTCGAAGGGCTGAATGACCTATTCTTGTACCTATTTTCTATGTTTCTATGTATATGTTCCTAGTCCATAACATTTCAAAAATACTGACTTGGGTCTATGTAGACTAGCCACTCTTTTGGAGGACCACATTAGAAATACAGAGAGATGGCTGGTGGTGCTTTCACCAGAGAGTCACTGCATCTCAAGATTGAATCTACACTGTTGGGCATTGCAAACCAGCCATCCTGCCAACAGAGCTAACCAACTCAGGCATTTTGCAAGACTTTGAGGTCACAAAACACACTTTGTAAATACAAGTGCTTCTTTTGTGTTGCAATGAAAGCAACACCAAACTGGATTGGCTGAGATGCATGACAAAAATGTATTTGTACTCAGACAGTATTTACTCTAACTGCTCGCTAAAGCAAATGCAAACTAATTCCTTGAGGCATAACAAGTGTGTGAGGGGAGGTTCCCACTGCTCCAATGCTCCGTATTACATAGAAAACTTGCTGAAAGTAAATTGGCAAGCGACAAAAAGAGAGATGCAAATTTCAATAGGAGGAACATTTGTAAGTATCATACAGAAATAATGGCAGAAAGAGAGATAGGGATAAAGAGAGACAATGTGAGAGACAGATTAAGAGACAGAAAGAGAGTGAGAGAAAAAGAGAGCAAGAGATAGAACTGGATGGTGGAGGCAGAGATAGTGTGAGAGTTAAAAAGAGAGACTGAGACATAGAGTGAAAAAAACACAAAGATAAAGATATAAAGAGACATAAAGGGAGAGATAATGAGGAAGGGTTTGAGGGAGACAGTAAACGAGTGAGAAAGACAAAGTGAGAAACTTGGAGGGAGTAAAACTAAAGGACATAGTGACAGTCAGAGGGAGAGATAGAGAGAGAGGCAGGCAGTGACAAACATCTTTTTGAAGCTGAGAAGTTATCCGATGGAACACATCAAATTCTCCATCTGTACTGAAATATAATTATCTACGTATCTTTGCATAATCTAACAGTGATAAACATTTGATATAGTTTATTTGTGTAGAACAGGATCAAATTAACTGATACAGACAAATTTCCAAATAACAAAATGTGTCAGCAAATTGAAACCCAAATAAGCGTATTGCAGTGCAGCCATTTGTACAATGATCTGAAACTCGGTGCCAATTATTTTGAACCCTGCAGGTGCAGAACTGGCAGCAGCTGAATAAATTGGCAGAGGAGCTGGAGCATTTCCTGTTATTAAAAGAAGCTAACATGGCAACCAATTACAGTCGAGCAATCTCTAAATAATTCAGAGAAAACACAGTGCAAATACATGTAAAAATATTCCTGACCTTAAGGATTACGTGGCTCACTTTTCTATGCTTTGGACCCAATGGACAGTTAAGATTTCACAGCCACCCCGGGAAACTCAATTTCTTCAGGGCAAGAAGGACAAGGAACCTGCATCCACAAGTGGTTTAAGATAGTTGCTGCCATGGCAACAAACTCAGAGGATGTTCTCTGCCTTCTGTCTATTCTCCCCCTGCAGTGATGGGAAATCTGGATCGTATTGTGAAATTGGATAGCTCTTTCAATGACGGGCCGAATGGCTTCCTTCCAAGTCTTCTTCCAAAAGGGGGTCAAGTGAGGAAAAAGATAGGGAGATGTAAGGAGGGAAATCCTGTGGCTTAGGTAATTGAAGGCTCAACCAATGGTGGAGTAATTATTCATCAGGAAGACGCAGGAGGGCGGAATTAGAAGTGCATGGATATATTGGAGATTTGTACAGTCAAAGAGATAGGAAGACCATAAAACCATAAGAAATAGGATCAGGAGCAGACCATTCAGCCCCTCGAGCCTGTTCTGCCATTCAATAGGATCATGGCTGATCTGAAACTCCTCACATCCACTTTCCTGCATTTTCCCTAGAGCTTGTGATGTCCCTCCTAAACAGACCTGACTTCCATTGCATTGCCTTACCCCTGATTCCATCTGTTTTCTGGTTTGTTTATTTTTCTCCATGTCTCCCACAGCTCTCCTATTCGGTCACTGTCAGTGGGATGTAGGTGACCACTGTATATGGAACTCCCAATGATTCTTATTCAATGGTTTTACACTATTGTCTATTCTTTCATTTCATACAAAATCCTGAACATGTATGAAACTGCCCTTTCAAATTCAGACCATAATTTTCTTCAAAGAGGACATTAAAGATGAAATTGCAACATGAGATATGACAATGCTCCAGATTTAATAAAATATTGGAGTCCATAATTAAATCCCATTTTAATAGACACATTATGTGTTGATTTGATTGTTGCCCACATTCTAACTGATCAATGGCTCAAATGAAGCTCAGGGTTGAACGTTGGCAATACAACAGAAACATGTTTTATTAGCTGACTATAGATTAATATCTGTCCTTTAAGTATTTATGTTAGTTACCTCTTTTAAACGAATATTTGCAAAGTTAGATAACTCAAAATAGAGGTGGATGCCGGGGAACTGTTTCCTCTGTTATAACATTCCTTGAAGAGTTAACAGCCTACACCTGCCCATACTTTCCTTGTTTCTATCAGGAACAAGGGGCCTGATCATGATTAGAGTCAGCCATTCAGGAAGGAAATCAGAAAGTATCTTTCACTCAAAGAGTGGTGGAAATTTGTAAGGCCCTCCATTAAAATATTTTCAATGAATTTCTTTCAAGATTAAGATTTTCTGAAGAAGGGTCTAGGCCCGAAACGTCAGCTTTCCTGCTCCTCTGGTGCTGCATGGCCTGCTGTGTTCATCCAGCTCTACACCTTGTTATCTTAAGATTGTCTTTTTTTTAATCAGATGAGGTTACCAGGAGATATGGAGCTAAACTGGACAGGTAGTGTTGAGGAAGGCTCTAAATGAGTGGGACAATCTCAGTGGTCCACTCCTGTTTTATAGTTTCTGTTAACGCTGTCTCTTACCTAATGACAACAAATGTACTCTTGTTGCTGGCATCATTTGAGATTATCCAGCTCACTTTCAACTGCATCAGAAATGGAAGGCTTACCTACATGTCTCTGGAGAGAGTAAAGCCGAGTGACAGTTTTAGATCACTGATCTTTCATCAGTGCTGTAAAATGTGAGAGAATCTAAGCAAGTACAGAGGCATGGGAATGAGATGGGGGTGGGTGGAAAGAATTGAAAGGACGGTTTGCAAAAGAACGGATAAGGAAAAAGAAATAGGGTTAGGATTACGATAAAGTTTAGGGTTAGAGGTCCAAAGAGACTTAGAGGTCCAGGCACACATGTTGGTAAAGCATAATCATAGAATCAAACAAGGAGGTCATTCAGCCTATCATGACACTGCTAGCTCTTTGAAAGAACAACTCAACTGACTCCAGACTACCGCCTTTTCCTTTAAACTAGCAAATTGGTTTGCTTCATTCAATTCTCTCTTGAAGACTTTGATTGAAATGTCCTCCATCACATACACAGACACAGCATTTCAGATTTTAACTATGTGCTGTGTAAAGAAAATTTCTCCCTGTGTTAACATTACTTCTTTTGCCAATTGCCTCAAATCAGTATCTTCTGCTCTTCAACCCTTCTGCCAACAAGAACAGTTTCTTCCTGTCCACTTATTCCAGATGCCTCAAAATGAGCATGTAACACACAATAATTAAGAAACTCAAGGTCTTTAGATTCAGAGGAGGAGAATGCATGGATCTGAAAATCATGCTTCAATTACAAAAAGCCCTGGTTAGAGCATACCTGGGAGATGGTGAAAGGTTCTGGCACCACACTTCAGATGTATGTGCCACACTCGAAATGATGGCTCCGTGGTTAGCACTGCTGCCTCACAGCACCAGGGACCTGGGCTTGATTCCGCCTCAGGTAACTGTGTGGAGTTTGCACATTCTCTGTCTGTCTGTGTGGGTTTCCTCTGGGTGTTTTGGTTTCGTCCCACATTCTAAAGATGTGCAGGCTGGGTGGATTGGCCATGAATAAATGGGAGGTTACAGGGATTGGATGGTCTGGGTGGGATGCTCTTCAGAGGGCTGGTATGGACTCAATAGGCCGAATGACCTGCTTCTACACTGTAGGGATTCTATACTTCTATCTTATTGGTCATGGGGAGAATGTGATGTGAATTTATTAGTAGAATGATATCTGAGTTCTAACAGTTAAGCTTCAAAGAAAGATTAAACAACCAAATGTTGTTGTCCCTGAAATTTCAAATGTTGAAGTTGATTTGGTCAGAGTTTTCGAGAGAGTAAGGGGAACAAATTGGGTAACTGGTGGAAACTTGGTCCATTGGCTGGAGAGTCTAGGACGTGTGTGTCAATGTAAAGCTTGATCTTGCAACAATGAACTTAGAAAATACATCTCCATATTAAGGAGATGTTTAGAATTCTCTCCTACAAATTGTGACTGATGCCAAATCACTCATTACTTTTAAGACTGAGATTGATATGGCTTTTCTAACCAAAGATTTTAAAGGGTTTGGACAATGGAATGTGAAGATAGATGACAGATTATATCATGATCTCATTGAATGCTGGAATATGCTCAACGTAACTAGCTGGCCTCCACATCCTTCTATGTTCCATCTCTGCTAAAAATGTCGCTTACTTAAGGTAACTTTTAAAATACCTCTTCATTCTTGGTGAGACTTTCTAGCATTTGTCACTTTTATTGCAGATTTCCAACATCACCACTGGTTTGTATTTGTTGCAGATTACACTAGCTGAAGTTTTTTTTTCACCAAAACACTTTGTTTTCAAGTTTCTTTTATACCTGAGTGCATGTCATTTAACAGTTCTAAATGTGTTGGAAACATATAAACACTTCAAAAGATGCTGGGCTTGAATAATTTCCTTCATATTCATGGCTATGAGGAAAAGAACGTTTTCTGACTATCTGCCAATGAGCAGATGTTTAAAATTATGTTATCTGTCCAAAATTAGGAGCTGGCATTTGTGAAGTGATGACAGTTTCTCTCTGCTATTAATGGCAGATCTTGCGAAACATAATGATGAGGACATCAAGCCCACTGAGCTAGAGTCACATACACAATGGCTGAAGGAAAAATGAAAAGGACACCACAATGCTCACAAATTACACTGTAGCATTACCTGTCCTTTTCTATTCATGCATCTGGAGCAACAGTACATATCATGGAATCACAAAAAACAGGTTTGAGAAAGATGTTCTCCAAACAGAAAAATGTCTCTATTGTAATATATGTTAATGTGAGATTATTATTCCAATTCTCATACCTAACAGACACAGTCATGATATAATTGTTAAGATAGATTGGTCTTGTCAACATAACATTTGGAATTTACTGACACCACACAGCATTGAAAGGAGGATAATCCAGTTTCATGGGAAGTTACTGATGCACAATGCAATCACGAATGCTGAGTGAAAACAGCGACAGGAGAGACATTACAAACCAAGAAAACAGCTCATTATGAATGAATTAACACCTTCCCTTATGGATTGCAGTCGCTCAAGTCACAATTGATATACAGGCACTGTATTTACACAATCATAGAATTGTTGGAGCACAGAAGGAGACCAGTCTGCCCATCGTGTTCCCCTAAGCTCCTTGAATCCACCTCATGTCATTCCCTCCTGTCTTTTCGGAATGACTCTACCTTTTGAGTTAACAATACAATTCCTTCTTGATGGTCTCTATTACATGTACTTAATGCACATTCTCAGGCAGTGTATTTCGGCCCTTAAGAGCTCATTGTGTGGAAAAGCTGCTCATTATGTTGCCACTGCTTCGTTTGTCAATCACCTGAAACCTGTGCCCTCTGGTTGCCCAGCCTTCCACCATTGGAAACCATTTTCCCCAAACTACTGTTTCCAGACACTCATGGCTTTGAACACCTCTTTCTTCATCAAACCAACACAAAGATTGTGAGAATCACTGAACAGGACCCTCAAATGGACATCATAGAGTTCCTGTCCCTTCTTCACAACATCCTGAATTTTCAAGATGAACATTCAAGAGGTTGGAAAATTTCAAATTGAGGTTGGATTTCACTGCATTTGAATGTCTAATGTATGCTTCCATGCAGTGAACAATGGATTGGAGCTATGCAGTATACTTACACTGTATGTATCTTAAGACATTGGAAAGGGTACTTACATCAAGACTTTACAAGGAAGGGTTTTTCTTCTTGTCTTATTAGGGACAAAGACTGCAATGCTAGACCTGTTTAGCAAGAATTAACACAAAGTTTTATAAAGAGTTAAATTAACCTGAATATCATCATGCTCATAATCACACTGGTTTCTGGAGAAACATACACACCGCTTAGTCTAACAAGTGTCTTTTTTGACTACCTTATGGTTTTGCTCTGACTTAATTTACACAGTTTCTACAGAGCACTAATTCTATAAGATTGCAGGATCATCTTAAAGGAGAGAGTCAGGTAGAAATGCTAGTTTAAAATAATTATGTTTAATTTTATTTTGATATTGGCATTAACTAAGCTCCCTGCGAAAATAGGACAGAAATGGTCTCTTGTGGCACTGTGGTATGTCCCTACTTCTAAGCCAGCAGACCTGAGTTTAAATAAAAAACGAAAGAACTGCGGATACTGTAGATCAGAAACAAAAACAGAAATTGTTGGAAGAGCTCAGTAGGTCTGGCAGCAACTGTGAAGAGAAATCAGAGTTAATGTTTCAGTTCCAGTGACCCTTCCTCTGAGATAGGGCAGCACGGTGGCTCAGTGGTCAGCACTGTTGCCTCACGGTGCCACAGACCCAGGTGACTGTCTGTGTGAAGTTTACACATTCTCCCCATGTCTGCGTGGGTTTTCACTGGGTGTTCCGGTTTCCTCTCACAGTCCGATGATGTGCAGGTTAGGTGGACTGGCCATGCTAAATTGTTTGCAATGCCCAGAGATGTGTAGTTTGGCTGGATAAGCCATGGTAAATGAGGGGTTACAGGGGTAGGGTGGATCTGAGTGGGATTCTCTTCAGAGAGTTGATATGGAAATGATGGACCAAATGTCCTGCTTCCACACTGTAGGGATTTTATGATTCTCCACCTGTGATCTCCAGTGTGTCAAAAAGATTACAGGGGTTATTAATAAAAAGGCAGGGGAGTTCTCTCCAACCCCCTGATCAAGATTTATCCCTCAACCAACATGATTAAAATGAATGGTCATTTTCACACTGCTGCATACAAACTAGTTACCAAAATTTCAGACATTGAAACTGTGACAACACTTCTTACAGTCCTTTGTTATATACAGTATAATGCAATTGAAATGTCCTGAGGTCAGGAACGGCAGCATAGAAGTTTCCTTCTCCGAAACACGAGTAGGTCTGACAGATCCTGTGGAGTGAGAGACTGAGTTAATATATCAAGTCAATGACCTTTTGTTGTAACTGATAAAGATTGCACACTGACCCTTCATTCCACCTGAGAGATTTTAAATGTCTGATAGGATTGTGCAGGACAAAACATGGCCCCAAAATGTGGCTTTGGTCTGAACAACTTTTCAGTCACACACACACATTATATAATGTTTTATTATCTTTCACCTACACTGATTCTGATGAAAAGGGAACATTGTTCATTCAGTACCCTTAACTCCTCAGATGTCCAACCCTCGCATTTTTGTCATCAGTCACACAAAAACAGATACTTACAGTGTGGGAGTGGACATCTCTCTGATACAGGGAGAGTGTTCATATATCCATGCTAATTTCTCTTGATGCTCCTGTATGTCTACAGGAGAGGGATGGGCAGAATCATTGTGAATGTACCCAGAGAGTGATGAGGTGACACTGGACGTAAGGTTCCTGACCCCCTTCATGGAGTAGCCCACCGGGGCTGGTAAGAGAGCAAAGGGAATGTACCAGAACTGAAGAGGAGGTTGGACGTGGACACCCATTTAGTGAGAAAGCTTCCACTCTGCTACTCCGAGCTGCAGATGAAGCAGCAGCATCTTAAAATCTTGGCTACATGTGGCAATGTGTGACACTAACAAATCTTTATGGTTATCTGTAGTCTCTCGGTCCCACTGCCACTCCAGGAGTAAAGTAAATATGAGCCCTGATCCCTAGGTCCATCTCTATCAGCCCCTTGGCCCACCTCTGAGGAGTAACAATTTGAACCCTGAGAGGGTGCACCATCAAGGCATTCCTTCTCATCCTCCACCAGCAAACGTTTTGGGGGATAATCTGGAATAGGCTTTGGGGGGCTGGGGTGAGTCACATCCTGCTGAGCATGGCACTGACCTGGGACTGGGGCAGTGGGTAAAAGAAACAGCTGAGGTCTCGGACACAGACGATCGCTAGAGTACTAGCCCTACTCTGACCAACTTGGAGCGTCCTATCTGGTAGAGACACTTGAAAAACAAAAGGATGTCAGGCAGAGATGTCAGAGATCATGAGCAAAGAATGAAGGGGTCTGCCCAAGTTCTGTCTGGCTCTGGTACGTCAGCATATGAATGCTTTCAATCAAATGTGCGGCAAGTACTGTGGCGAGGCAGGTCCAACAGGGCAATCAGATAATCCCAGCAACTTCCCCCCCTCTGTGGTCGAAAACATCCTCGACCGTGTCTCTCGCATTTCCCGCAACTCATACCTCACACCCCCTTCCCGTCAATAACAACCAAAACAGAATCCCCCTCGTCCTCACGTACTACCCCACCAACCTCCGGATCCAACGCATCATCCTCCGACACTTCCGCCGTCTGCAATCTGACCCCACTACCATAGACATTTT
The DNA here is from genome assembly GCF_021869965.1 of Rhincodon typus. Lineage (NCBI taxonomy): Eukaryota > Metazoa > Chordata > Chondrichthyes > Orectolobiformes > Rhincodontidae > Rhincodon > Rhincodon typus. Next base: position 7,644,666 of record NC_063345.1, read on the forward strand.
TCCCTCCCTACCCTTATCTGCTTTCCAGAGGGACCACTCTCTCTGTGACTCCCTTGTCTGCTCTACACTCCCCACCAGCCCCACCACACCCAGCACTTTTCCCTGCAACCGCCGGAACTGCTACACCTGCCCCTACACCTCCCCCCTCATCCCCATCCCAGGCCCCAAGAAGACTTTCCACGTCAAACAGATGTTCACCTGCACGTCTGCTAATGTTGTATACTGCATCCACTGTACCCGGTGTGGCCTCCTCTACATCGGGGAAACCAAGTGGAGGCTTGGGGACCGCTTTGCAGAACACCTACACTCGGTTCGTGATAAATGACTGCACCTCCCAGTCACGAGCCATTTCAACTCCCCCTCCAACTCCTTGGACGAGATGTCTATCCTGGGCCTCCTGCAGTGCCACAATAATGCCACCCGAAGGTTGCAGGAAGAACACCTCATATTCCGCTTGGGAACCCTGCAGCCCAATGGTATCAATGTGTACTTCACAAGCTTCAAAATCTCCCCATCCCCGACTGCATCCCAAAACCAGCCCAGCTCATCCCCGCCTCCCTAACCTGTCCATCCTTCCTCCCACCTATCCCCTCCTCCCACCCCAAGCCCCATCCCCATCTCCTACCTACTAGCCTCATACCACCTTCCTGACCTGTCTGTCCTCCCTGGACTGACCTATCTCCTCCCTAACTCCTCACCTACACTCATCTTTACTGGCTCCATCCCTGCCACTTTGGCCTGTCTGTCTCCTCTCCACCTATCTTCTCCTTTATCCATCTTCTATCTGCCTCCCCCTCTCTCCCTATTTATTTCAGAATCCCCTTCCCATCCCCCATTTCTGAAGAAGGGTCTCGGCCCAAAACGTCAGCTTTCCTGCTCCTCTGATGCTGCTTGGCCTGCTGTGTTCATCCAGCTCTACACATTGTTGTCTCAGATAATCCCAGGAATCCTTTTCACTAGCTAGGTGAAAGAGTGTCAAGGCATCGTGACCTCCTTCGAAATGCTCCGTTACTTTGTACACTGACAAGCTAAAAAAACCCAGGGATTCTCAACTTGGACAATTCAGAGGTAACGCAGTGTGGAGTGGGAGGAGCACAGCAAGCCTGGAGGAGCAGGAGCGTTGACCTAAGGGTCCCGATCTGAAACATCAGCTTTCCTGCTCCTCTGATGCTGCTCCTCCAACTCTATACTGTGTTATCTCTGACTCCAGCATTGGCAGTTCCTACTATCTCTTTGGATAATTCGGAGTTGCCTTGCCACTGTGCCTTGCTTTGGTCAGTGGATCTAGTGCCTGCGTCAGGTCAGGAAAGGAGGTTGCGATTGGACATGTGTAAGAGACTCCCAGCAGAGTGGAGTCCTCTGTCCTCTGGACCTCTAGACGATAACAATGAATTGTTATCTGACGCAAGCTGGAAAAGCAGCCAGCAAGCTTCTGCAAGCTCAACTGTGGTTGAGGTTCCACTCAGCCACAGTACTCAGCTTTAAATTTAAACTGAGATAACAAAATGTAGAGCTGGATGAACACAGCAGGTCAAGCAGCATCAGAGGAGCAGGAAGGCTGACATTTCGGGCCTAGACCCTTCTTCAGAAATCTTCAGAAATTCTTCATAAATTGAAACTCTCCTGTTTCTTTTTTCCTTTTTATGAGCAGCTTCTTCCAATCTATTCTATCCAGCAGGCTCTCAATTTTGTAAACCTCTATCCTCATCTACAAATTCAATAAGTGTTCAAGTGCTCCACCCATTCCTTTTATGCAACATTTTGCAGTCTATCATGCTATTTGCTTTTGACAGTCTTGTGTTATTATGCATTTGCTGGGCCTTTGAAGTCCCCTTTCGAAAACATCTCCATCTTTCCCATTTCTCTTTCCCTCTATAGTGCACTTCTTAAAGTCTACCTCTTCAAGCAAGATTTTTGGCATCTCTCCTGATATCACTTTATGTGTTTTTGTTCTCAAATATTGCTTGGAAATTAATTCCTCTGAGGCAGCTTTTATTTTAATTCACTCGAGGAATGTGGACATTGCTGTCTGGGATGACATTTGTTACCCATAACAATTCACCCTTGGGAAAGTGATGGTGAGCTGCCTTCTTAAGCAGGGTATGTCCTGCAATGCACACAGCGCCTCACAAAAGCAATTTGTTCAAACTAGTGTTTAATGCTGTTAAGAAGTGATTAAGCAAGAGTCCTCAAGGGAGATAATATTGAAGAATTGAGTCTTCATCTCACCACATGGAGGCAAGGCACTTTAATGTCCTAATTGTTTTGAACCTCCTAATGTGTTGAGTATGTAGTCACATTAGTGAGTGTTTGCTATTGGGTTTACCCTTTATAAGAGTACCTTAATATTCATGACAATCCAAATTGCAAAGATGTTTTCAATGTGCAGCAACAGATTTCCTCCACAACCAAAGCATTTTACCTTCTGTTCTGATGTAATCTTCACTGCATAATCATAATCATAATCATAATTGGCACTGACATGTTTAACCTTTTATTAACAGGACATATACAGCTGTCCAGGTGGTAAATCATTGGCTCGTTTCCCTCCATCTTGATCCTCATTTGCCAACACAATGTTATTATATAAACTTTATCCACATTTCCTTTGTGGACGTGAATTAAATTCCTGAGAACCAGAGATGCTAACATTCATCTCTGTGGGTGTGCATTACTGCTGTAGAGTTCAAGCAACGATCACTGATCATTATCTTCTGCTTCCTGCTATTCAGCTAATTTATTATCCAATACAGAAAGTTCCAGCACATTCCCATCAGTCGTCACCTTTGCTGCAAATCTTTTGTAAGGGACTTTCTGAAAGTCGAAATGTCCTTTATCGACTGCACAGCCTTTGTCAGCAAATTCAGCTGTATCTTGAAGGAATGAAATGATTGAGGGCCACTTTCCTTTCACAGTGACAAGCTGGCTTAATTTCTAACCCCACTTACCACTCGAGATGCAACCCCGGCACCTTCCTTTATTGTGGTTCTCTACTACCAATGACAACAGGGTAATGGCCTATAACTCATCGCTTTTCATAATAACATAGAATGATCCAACAGCACAGCAATTTAAAGACGTGGCAATCTTCACAAAGAACAGTCTTTTGTGAATGTGTCTGAAGTGCAACTAAAAAAAATTGCATTCATATACGCATTTATTTATGTAACAATTGATTTATATGACAGCTTATATTTCACAATGGTAGGACATTTCAAAACTCTTGTCAGACAATTAATGACATTTTGAAGTTGTTTGGTAGTAAAGAACTTGAATATTATTGAATAGAGAGTGATGTTGCTGAAGATTTTCACCTTGAACATATTGAGTGCGAGACGAAAATTTTCAAATACATGCCTTTGTGGAGAAAGTGGTTAGCACAGTTGCCTCAGCACCAGGGACCTGGGTTTGATTCCAGCTTTGGGCGAGTGTCTGTGTAGAGTTTGCACATTCTCCCTGTGTCTGCGTGGGTTTGCTCCAGTTTCCTCCCATAATCCAAAGATGTGTAGGCTAGGTGGACTGGCTATGCTAAATTGTCCATAATGTCTATGGTGTGAAATGCAGAGATAGGGTGGTGGGTGGGATGCCCTTTGGAGGGTCAGTGTGAACTTGATGGACTGAATGGCCTGTTTCCACACTGTATGGATGTCTGACTTTTCAGGAATGTACATTTTGAATGCCACCTTTGTTGCAATTTAGGAAATACAGGATAGTTTTCACTCAGCATTTTCTCACAAAGGGCAATGAAATTATAGCAATGGCAGATAAACATTGTCCAGGATACAGGACAGAGTTCCCTGTTCTTCTTTGAATAGTTCCATGGGATCTTCTACATTTTCTGAGAGATTAAATGGGAGGGGCCTCACTTTAACATCTTATCCAAGAGATTACACCCCTGACACTGCTGCATTCAACTCAGTATTACATTGGAAGGGTGAGCCTCAATTACATGCAAGAGTATCTGAATTGATCAGACTAATTCAGGACTAAGTTTGGTTATCTGTGAGCCACAGCTGATGATAACAGAACATCGAGCAAGGGGGTCGGTTAGCTGGGATAGCAATGCAGATTGATGCCAGCAGCATCAACTTTTGAGGCCTGATGTACACCTCCTGTCTCTGGACCCTGCTCCCTCCCCACAAAATGCTGTTTGAGGCAGTGGGTCAGGTGAAACATGTCAGAACTGGGATTGGTAGTTTTTTTTTCTTTCTGTTAGCATGGCCTATGACTGAAGAGGGATAGATGGAATTAAGAGATAGATCGGTTATGATTAAATTAGATTGAATGTCTCATGGGGCTGATTGGTCTACTCCCGTTCACATATTCTTGCAATTTAAAATAATCTCTTCTAAACTCTGAGATGTTTGCTTTCATAAGTCTTATTCATGCTTTCTAACAGTGATGAAGCTCATAATAGGCATCATTACTGTAATCACTAATATCCAATTAAACCCAGCATTCATATGTACAGCTCAGCCTCAAGTGTACACATTCAATGTTATATATGGCCACAAGTTTTATTGAGTAGTCAAAGGAGCAGCTCTGATTATTATCCTTTGCTTTTGTCAGAAGCATTCCTTATTTCCTCATATTTCAAGACGAATTTGATTTATTTATAATTGTGATTGTCTTTGACATACTTCATTATTCAGGTTTTTCAGCCATTCTTAAAAAAAACTCAACAGATCTTCTGGAGTACTGTGTCCTGTGTTGGTCACCCAATTATAGGAAGAATATTATTAAGCTGAATAGGGTTCAGAAGAGATTTACCAGGATGTTGCCAGGTATGGAGGGTTTGAGTTATGAAAAAAGGCTGGATGGGCTGGAACTTTTTTCATGAGAGTGTTAAGAGGTTAAGAGGCGACCTGTAGAAGTTTATAAAATAACGAGGGGTGTAAAAAGAGTTAATGCTAGGTGTATTTTCCCTAGGATGGAGGATTTCAAGACTAGGGGGCATATTTTGAGGTGAGAGGAGAGGAATTAAGAAAAGACATGAGGGGAAAATTGTTTTACACAGAGGGAGGTTCTTGTGTGGAGTGAACTTTCTGAGAAAATGGTGGATGTGGGTTCAATTACAACATCTAAAAGGCATTTGGATAAGTACATGAATAGAAAAGGCTTGGAGGAATATGGGCCATGAGATGGCAGGTGAGATTAGTTTAGTTTGGGATTATGTTCAGAACGGACTGGTTGGACCAAAGAGTCGTTTCTGTGTTGTATCACTCTATGACTCTAGCTAGTTGGGAATATAAGAACCCAGGCCCTTATCAAAGACATAAAGTGCCTGATCAAGGCACCAGACATCAAAAAGGGGAAGCCCATTGCTAACTTTTCCCATGCTGCTGATTCCTTTCCCTTTTCCTCAAAACCCTATCTATTTGTCACTCAGCTGTGGTCTGGCTCCGTCAGGGGTCCTGGGACTTCAAACTAAGTGCATTCCTGGCAACCACCACCGTTTCCCAGTGGCACTGCTGAGCAATGTAGAGCTGTAGACCTCTGATTGGCTGATAGCTCTCTGGGTTGAATTTCTATCATTCAGTGCTCTTAAACAGAGAACACTGGGAACATTTGGGCTCCTTATTGAGGAAAAGATATATTGACATTGGAGGCAGTTTAGAAGAATGAGAGGGGATCTTACTGAAATATACAAAATTCTTAGAGGACTTCATTGAGTAAGTATGGAGAGACTGTTTCACATTGTGGGAGAGTCCAGGACCAGACAGCATAACTTCAGAATAAGGGGTCACAAATTTAAGACAGAGATGAGGAGGGATTTCTTCTCTCATAGAGTTGGGAATCTGTGGAATTCTTTACCCCAGAAAGCTGTCGAACTTGAGTCATTAAGTATATTCAATGCTGAGATAGACAGATTCTTAACCAGCAAAAGAATCAAGTGTTGTGGGGAACAGTCAGGAGAGTAGATTTGAAGTTTTATCAGATCAGCCATGATCTCTTCGAATGGTGAAGTAAGACTCAATGGGCTGAATGGCCTACTTCTGTTCCTACATCTTAAATCCCACCAGCATTGGAAGTGTGTCATAACATTTCCAAACAAGTTGACTCAAAAGTACAGAGATAACAAGGTGCAGGGCTGGATGAACACAGCAGGCCAAGCAGCATCAGAGGAGCAGGAAGGCTGACATTTCGGGCCTAGACCCTTCTTCAGAAATGCATTTCTGAACCTTGTTATCTCAGATTCTCCAGCATCTGCAGTTCCTACTATCTCTGACTCAAAAGTACATACAGGTTGATTGAACAATATGTTAATAACAGTAGAAAATGAGGGATGGGAGGTTGCTCTCATGTAGATTAATTGACCTGAGTGGCCTGTTCCTGTATATTAGATGATAACATTGATATATTCCTGGGGTTTTTAACCCCTAAATAGGCCTTTTCTTCTCTGAGGCAATATGGAGTCAATAAGGAAGATGTACATCAACATTGTAGATTTGCATCTTCGTTCTGAGAGAAAATTTGTTAGTATTTTGTGATTTCCTGCCCTTGGAACAGTACTGCTCCCTCCTAGTGCTTGACCTAATATCCTGCCTGTTAATTCCTTCCCTCTCCACAGATGCTGACTGATCTGCTGGGAGTTATACTTGATATTATTTTATCCTGTGCAATGTGAATGAGCTAGTTGCATCCTTGAATATATACAAAGCTCGTAGAGCGTGAACCAGAAGCAATGTTTGAGTTGGCCATTCGTTTAATGAAGCATAACAGTTGTGCATGTTTTACTATGCATGGGCCATGATGTGTGGCTCACTATGCTGTGAGATGAACATTGCTCCCACCATCCGCTTTGTAGAGGAAACTGCAGAACCAGCTTGTACTGTGGTGTGGTAGAGGACAAAACATCCCCTTCTAACTTGCAGTTCACATGATATGGTCTATTACATTTCTGCAACTAGTTACAGGTTGATAGGACGTTGTAACAGAGACTTTGAGGAGGACTGCTGTTTGGTTATAGAGTCATAGAGACATGTAGCATGGAAACAGACCCTTCAGTCCAACTTGTCCATGCCAACCAGATATCCTGAATTAATCTAGTCCCATTTGCCAGCATTTGGCCCAAATCCCTCTAAACCCTTCCTATTCATACATCCATCCAGATGCCTTTTAAATGTTGTATTGAAATCCTCAGCTCTGACCACATATGACATTATCTTAGTGAATGGTGCTGATGGCACACCTCAGTATTGAAGTATTCAGATCCATTCAGACCCATATATAACAGATCAGCCATAATCTTTTCGAATAGTGGATCAAGCTTGAAGGTTTGAATGGTCTATCACTGCTCTTAATTCACTAGTCTACAGATATTGCCTCTTGTAACTAGGTGACTACTCTTCGACTGGCTGCCAATGACGTCTTGTTATTTGCACAGTTATTAAAAATAGACTCTTCATGGCATAATGTTCACAAAAAGAAAGACTCTTCAATCGGCACAGATCAATGCCTTAAAGTTAATTTGTCATCATCATTGCAATGGTATTGCTCCATAACACTAAGAGATAGTTTAGTGTTGTTAGTAATCCCTGGGGAATGGTCATAATAAGACCATAAGAAGTAGAAACACGAGTAGGCCGTTCAACCCCTTGAGCTTGCTCCGCCACTTTCCTGCCCTTTCCCCAGAACTCTTGATTCCCCTATGTATCTCTCTCAGCCTTATTATACACAAGGGTTCTGACCACAGCCCTCTGTGACGAGGACTTCCGAAGACTCCTCACCCTCTGAGAAAAGTAATTCCTCCTCATCTTATTCTTAAATTGGGACCCCTTTATTCTGAGCATATGCCTTCTAGTCCTAGACTCTCCCATGAGGGGAAACATCCTCTCAGCATTGACCTTGCCAAGTCCCTTAAGAATCCCATATGTTTCCATTAGATCACCTAATATTCTTCTAAACACCAGTGAGTAGAGCCCCAACTTGTTTAACCTTTGCTCATATGACAATCTCTCCATACATTAGGATCTTTCTAGTGAATCTTCTCTGGACTGCCGGCAATGAAATGATATCTTTTCTTAATTAAGGGAAACAAAACTGCTTACAGTACCCCAGAAATGGTCTCATCAGTATCAGTAATACTGATGATGTTTATTGCATTTTCCTCATTATTGAAATGCCTGAGTGGATTGCAAGGTGGCTTGAGAGTGTAGTCCATATATAACTATATCATTTTGGTACTAAAGTTGCATAGAGGTCAGTCATCGTAATCACAACAAGTTTCCTGTGCTAAATGATATCAGTGAACCAGATGGGTTTTTACAACAAGTTGCCACCTACAAGCTCACTGTCAATTTTCAGATTTCTTTCCTTCACCTGAACTCAAATTCTCAAACATCCAAGGTGAGATATGACCTCATGCGTTCTGGATTTGTGACCTAGACTGGACACAAACACACCCTGTGGCTCCACTCTCTCACGAGCTTGGAAAGAGTTAATATGTTTTAAAAAGATTTTCAGCTTCCTCAATTCTAATCCATGTTGTTTGTATAATGAACAGTAATTCGCCAAGTAACATAATGTTACCAATGCTTAAATAGTTTACACCCACCTGCTTAACATATTGTACTGTGCATTTTAAATGCAATCTGTCTGTTAAAATGCACAGTTGAAGAGATAAGAGATGCCTAAAGTTGAACATTGAGTTTTAAAAGAGAAAAGAGAAAGACTTGTATTTTTATAATTCCTTTGATGACCACAGACCATTCCATGGTGTTTTAGAGACTCAATAAAAGAACACATTAAGATTAATAAGGAGGAGCTATTAAACATTTTAATGGACATTCAGATACACACAAATTTAATTGAGTTTTATGAAAAAGTGAATCAATTAGTTGATGAGGGTTGTGCATTTGATGTAGTTTACATGAAATTCTCTAAGGCCTTTGACAGGGTCCCACATGGAAGGCTCGTCCAAAACGTTAGAGCTCATGAAATCCAAGGCAAGTTGGCAAACTTGATCCAAAATTGGCTTACCAATAGGAGATAGACAGTAATGGTGCACTGTTGCTTTTTTGTGATTAGAAGCGTGTGACCAGTGGTGTATCTTAGGGCACAGTGCTGGGACCCTTGCTGTTTGTTATTTGCATTAGCAATATGGAATGTGAATGTGTAATATTTAAGTTTTCAGATGACATGAAATTTGGAATTGTCGTTGATAGCAAGGATGATCTCAGGCTCCAGTCTGATATCGAACAGCCAGTAAATTGGGCAGAGCAATGGCAGATGGAATTTAATCTAATTAGTGAGAGGTAATGCATTTTGGGAGGTCAAGTAAAGGAAGAATATTCACAATGAGTGGTAGATTCCTACAGAGTATGGAGGAACAAAGGGACCTTGGTGTATAAGTCCAGAGATCCCTGAAGATGTCAACAAGTAGACAGGGTGGTGAAGATGGCACACAGGATACTTGTCTTCATTAGATGGGGTATAGAATATAGAAATGAGGAATTCTTGTTATAACTTTATAAAACATTGGTTAGGCCACAGATGTGTGCAGTTCTGGTCACTACACTAATGGAAGGACATGATTGTGCTGGAGAAGGTGAACAGAAGATTCACCAGGATGTTGCCTAAGATGAAAAGTCTCACTTATGAGGAAAGACTGGATAGACGGCATTTTTTTTTTGCTGGAGCAGAGGAGGCTGAGGGGGTACCTGATTGGGGTAAATAAAATTGTAAGTGCTATATACAGAATAGATCGTGAGAATCTTTTTCCCCTGGTAGACGTGTCTAAGATCAGAGGGCATAAGTTTAAGGAGAGGAGCAAGTGGTTTAGAGGGGGCCTGAAAAAGAATTCTTCCACCCAGAGGTAGAAATGTGGAACTTGCTGTCTGAGAGAGTGGTGTTTTGGGATTCGTGTAGTTTGGTGTTTGTTTGATGGCACAAACATAGTTGGCCCAAGGGCCTGGTTTTATGCTGTTGTAACATACATTTTTTGAGGTGTAGTCACTATTTTAATATAGGAATCACAGCAGCAAATCTGCACACAGTAAGTATGCCCAAACAGCAATCAAGTACCACATGTACTCTTGTAATGATTGTGGTTATGAGACCACATCTTCGGAAAAAATATCGGGGGTTGACCACTACGCAAGTAATAATTTTGAGGCATTGAAGTCCATGCCAGACATAGAACATAGAACAGTACAGCACAGTACAGGCCCTTCGGCCCACGATGTTCTGCCGACCTATTATCCAACTAGGATCAAACTACCCTGCATCCCCTACATTTTACTATCCTCCATGTGCCTATCCAAGAGTCGCTTAAATGTCTCTAAAGTATCTGACTCCACTACCACTGCCACTGCCAGCAGCGCATTCCACACACCCACCACTCTCTGTGTGAAGAACCCACCTCCGATATCTCCCCTATACCTTCCTCAAATCACCTTAAAATTATGCTCCCTCATAATAGTCATTCCCGCCCTGGGTAAAGTCTCTGACTATCCGCTCTATCTATTCCTTGGGAACCACAATCGATCAGTGGTTCCCGGCCATAGTCCTGAATTAAGTAGGACACTACTGTCTCAGGCTGTCTGTTTCTATTGGTTGAAATGAGAAAAGAGTAACTGTGTCAAAAAGAAAATCATTACATCGTTCCCAACAACTTCACTCCCAAGGGAAGCATGAGACATATGAAAAGCAAGGTATATTTTGCTCAGAATTCGGAAGGGGGTCAACTTTTACAGAAGATCAATTTTACATGACTGACAGTAATAATGCAGTTGATTGAAGCATACACATTGTCCAAGAGATCAGGGAGAACTTCCCAGAACTTCTCCAAATAGTGACATGAGATTTCTAAAACTGCCGATCTGAGATTATAGTCGTGACCTCAGCTGAACTCATCCAGAAGATGAAACATCAAATAACACATCAATGCTTAACCTTCTGATTCAAACGTGTCAACACTACCTATTGAAGCAAGGCTAAGCAGCCTGATGAAATTGATTAAACCACTCAAATAAACTGCCTACACTTAGTTCCAGCACATGTTAGCATTCTTTATTGTCAGTAAAGATATTGCTACAAGGAATCACAAACAAAATGAGGTTGTGCATTGATAAATTAACAATAAAACGGAAGAGAAATTATTTCTTGATTGTTTTCAAGTTGCCAGATAATCCATGGGAAATGTCTCATTAAGATTGATGAGTGACTGATGGGACTCATTACATTATCCTATCATTTATTTGGATTGTCTTGTCATCAATTGTGACAGACATTAAACTCTATAAATGGAGCCTGAGCAGGTGAAAGATACTGAAATGTCATCACCACTACAAATCGTAAAGTGAGAGTAACTGCAGTGGCAATCAGTAAGTGTTTTGGTTTTGGTTCATTAAATAACACTCTGGCATCTGAGTTCTGGCAAGTTGTGGATAGAAACTTAAATAAGGGGCTCTTGTAGTGCACTGGTGCTGTCGCTGTCTCTAGGTCAGAAGATCTGGGTTTAAATCCTACTTTCCTCAGTCATGTCAAAACAAGTTGATACAAAAATATCTAGAGATTTACAATTACAACATTTAAAAGACATCTGGATGGGTATATGAATAGGAAGTGTTTAGCAGGATATAGGACAAATGCTGACTAGATTAATTTAGGATATCTGGTCAGCATGGGCGTGTTGGACCGAAGGGTCTGTTTCCATGCTGTACAGCACTGTGACTCTGTGACTTAATGACATAAACCCTAAAACAAGTTAATCACTCCATCAAGGGGAATACAGCAATGTTCTTGTCATGGATAATTATTTAAAGGAGATGTTGAACCAAGGATCCATATTCCTTTTTAATTGTTCATAAAAGTTCCTATGTTTTTATTTCAAGCAAGAGTAACTGAGTTGTCCTGGCTGGTTTATCCTTCAATCAAACATCAGCAAAACAGGTCATCTGGTGATTACTCACACACCGCAGGAGCTTGCTTTCAGCAAACCAGGCTGTCACATTTCTTGTGTTGTAACCTATGTCTATTTTTCAAAAATGTGTCATTGGCTGGAAAGTGCTGGGTGACTTGTTTTGTAAATCCAGTTTTCCTTCCTGGACCTGCTTTATAAAATGAAACAACTGGAAACTGTTCAAGATATGAACAGGAGTGTCAGGGGTTCTGTTGTCTCTAGGAGCCAGCTCTGAGCTAGCTGGGTCAGTGTGAGACACTATGCTTGTGTAAATAAAGAGTGATTTGTTGACAGGATACTGGCCTCTGTCGTGTTGAAACATGGGAAATAGGTGCAGGTGTAGGCCATTTGGTCCTTCAAGCCTGCACCATCACTCAATATGAACATGCAATGTTCATGCAATCTCAGTATCACATTCCCACCAATCCCTTTAGCCACAAGGGCCACATCCAGCTCCCTCAGTACATCTTGTTGATGTTATTACTGAGCGTTGGTGATGGAGGGAGTGGATGTGGTGCCAATCAAGCAGGCTGCTTTGTCCTGGATGGTGTCAAGTGTCTTGCATGCCATTGGAGTTGTACACATCCAGACAAGTAGGGAGTATTCCATCACAATCCTGACTTGTGCCTTGTAGATAGTGGATAGGCTTTGGGGAGTCAGGTTACTCACTGCAGTATTCTTAGCCTCTGACCTGCTCTTGTAGCCACTATGTTTATGTGGTGAGTCAATTCACAGAATCCTGACTGTGTGGAAACAGACCATTTGGCCCAACAAGTCCACACTGCCCCTCCGAAGAGCATTCCACTCAGACCTGTAACCCTGCAATTCCCCTGTCTACTCCACCTAACTTTACACATCCCTGAACACTGTGGGCAATTTAGCATGGTCAATCCACCTAGCCTGCACATCTTTGGACTGTGGGAGGAAGCCGGAGCACCCGGAGGAAACCCACGCAGACTCAGGGAGAATGTGTCCCCTGAGGGTGGAATCGAACCTGGGTCCCTGGCGCTGTGAGGCAGCAGTGCTAACCACTGTGTGCCACCGTGCCGTTTGAGCCCTAATGAGTTTCTGGTTAATGGTCAATGGATAAAGGATGACAATGAGAAGAGGGATGGTAAATACAGGACTAAAGGTATAACAAAGAAGGTGTGGTGCAGATCAAAATTGGCGGGTATGATGTGGTGGACATCATGGAGACATGGCTGCAAGGGGATCAGGATTAGGAACTAAATATCCAAGGATATGCATCCTATCAAAAAGACAGGCAGGTAAACAGAGGAGTTGGGGTTGCCTTATTAGCAAGAAATGAAATCAAATCAATAGCAAGAAACAATGTAGGGTCAGATGACGTAGAATCTCCATGCGTAGAGTTGAGGAACCGCAAAAGTGAAAAATCCGTAATGGGAGTTATGTACAGGCCTCCAAACAGTAGTCAAGGTGTGGGGCATAGGATACACCGGGACATAGAAAAGGCATGTAAGAAAGACAAGGTTACAGTGATCACGGGGGTTTCAATATGCAGGTGGACTGGGAAAATCAGGTTGGTAGTGGATCATAAGAAAAACAATTTGTGATATGTATATAACATGGCTTTTTGGGGCAGCTTTTAGTGGACACCATTAGGAAACAGGCAATTCTGGATTTAGGCCAATGATGCAGACTTGATAAGAGAGCTTAAGGTGAAGAAACCCTTAGCAAATAATATGATAGAAATTACACTGCAATTTGAGAGAGTAGGTGGAATCAGATGTTACGATATTACGGTTGAATAAAGGCAACTACAGAGACATAAGGGAGAAGCTGACCAGAATTGATTGGGAGAGGAGCCTAGCAGGAAAGACAGTGGGACAGCAATGGCAGGAGTTTCTGGGCATAATTTGAGTGACACAGCAAAAATTCATCCCTAGGGAAAAGAAGCATACTAAAGGGAAGATGAGGCAACCATGGCTGACAAGGGACGTCAGGGACAGCATAAAAGCAAAAGAGAAAGCATATAATTCAGTGAAGGGCAGTGGAAAGCCAGAGGATTAGGAAGACTACAAAGCCCAACAGAGGACAACGAATAAAGAAATAAGAAGGGAAAAGTTTAAACATGACGATAAGCTAGAAAGTAAAATAAAAGCAGATTGCAAGAGTTTCTTTAGATATATAAATGGCAAAAGAGAGCCAAAAGTGGACATTGGGCCATTGGAAAATGATGCTGGAAAAGTAGTAATCGGGAACAAAGAGGAACTGAAAAAAGAACATTGCATCAGTATCCATGTTGGAAGACACCAGTAACATCCCAAAAATTCAAGACGGTTGGGGGGTGCAGAGGTGACTATGGTAGTCATCACCAAGGAGAAGGTGCTAGAAAGACTGAAAGGTCTGAAGATGGATAAATCACCAGGGCCAGATGGATTACAGACCAGCCTTCTGAAGCAGATAGCTGAGGAGATAGCGGAGGCATTAGTGGCGATCTTTCAGGAATCACTGGAGTCAGGGAGGGTTCCAGAGGAATGGAAAATTGCTAATGTATCCCCCATGTTTAAAAAAGGAGTAAGGCAAAAGACGGGAAATTATAGGCCGATTAGCCTGACCTTCGTCATTTGTAAGATTTTAGAGTCCATTGTGAAGGATGAGATTTCTGAGACTTGGAAGTGCATAGTAAAATAGGGCAAAGTCAGCATGGTTTCATCAAGGGGAGGTCATGCCTGACAAATCTGTTAGAATTCTTGGAGAGGGTAACGAACAGGTTACACCAGGGGGAACCAATGGATGTTATCTACTCGGACCTCCCAAAAGTGTTTGACAAGGTGCCATACAGGAGGCTGCTGAGTAAGATAAGGGCCCATGGTGTTAGAAGCAAGGTGCTAGCATGGATAGAAGATTGGCTATCTGGCAGAAAGCAGAGAATGGGGTTAAAAGGGTCTTTCTCAGGATGGCATCCGGTGACTAATGGTGTTCTGCAAGGGCCTGTGTTGGGACCAAAAGTTTTCACTTTATACATTAATGATCTAGATGACGGAACTGAGGACATTCAAGCCCATTCAAGCCTGAAGATAGCTAGTCTATTTCACCTTGTCAGTTGCTTTGAGCTGTGGCTTTTAATTAATAGTCCAGAGATCTTTCTAATGTGTTAACCAGTCATCCTGTGCCTCCTGAAAATAAGTGAGAGGATCTAAAGAAAGAAGATCGTGAGCAGAATTCTAATCAGTAAATCGCTTGATTGGCACCATACCCACAAGCATCGATTTCCTTCATCACTAACGCTCAGTCGTAGCAGTGTGTACTATCTTCAAGGTGCATTCCAGAAATTCACTCAAGATCCTCAGACAGCACCTTCCAAACCCACAACCACTTCCATCTGGAAGGACAAGTGCAGCTGACATACGGGAACACCACCACCTTCAAATTCCCCTCCAAGCCACTCACCGTTCTGACTTGGAAATATTTGGCCTTCCTTCACTGTCGCTGGGTCAATAGCCTGGAATTCCCTCGCTAATCACTTACTCGTGGGATGTGGGCATTGCTGACCTTTAATGCCCACCCCTAGATGCCCTTGAGAAGGTGGTGGTGAGCTGCCTTCTCGAACTGCTGCAGTTCATGCGCTGTAGGTTGACGTACAGTGCTGTTAGAGAGGGAGTTTCAGGATTTTGACCCAGTGACAGTGAAGGAATGGCAATATATTTCTAAGTCAGGATAGTAAGTGCGTTGGAGTGGACCTTGCAGATTCGCAAGCATCTGCCCTTGTCCCTGTAGATGGTTGTGGTCTTGGGTTTGGTAGGTGCTGCCTGAGGACCTTTGGTGTATTTCTGCAATTTCTGCAACAAATTTCTTTCATGGGGCAGTACTCTTGTCATCAAGCCCATTATTCAAACAGTCACACCATTAGGGTACATTTGCCAATTCAATTACCAAAATGGACAATTCCATTCTTTCACATTACTATCCAGGCTAAGAGATGTTGACTAGGCTTCATTACTGAACTAAAATAATCCATTTGTTATGAACAAAACTTATTCTTGAAGTGATTGGCAACCATTAATTAACACGAAAACAAAATTGCTTTAATCTCACACACCTAGATAGACTGACGCAAAACAAAAAGACAAATTTCTGTTCAGATAATGGTTTGTCTGTGGCGAAATGGGACAAAACAACTCCAGTTGGCCAAACCAGGGTAGAGGAGTCCTAAACTAGAAGGCATGGGTTTAAGGTGAGAGGGGAAAGATTTAAAAGATGCCTAAGGGGTAACTTTTTCACACAGGGTGTTGCATGAATGAACTGCCAGAGGAAGTGGTGAAGGCTGGTACAATTACAACGTTTAAAAGGCATCTGAATTGGTATATGAAGGGTTTAGAGGGATATGGGCCAAGTGCTGATAAATACAACTAGATTAAGTTAGGATATCTGGTTGGCATGGACACATTTGACCAAAAGATCTGTTTCCCTGATGTATGTCTCTGTGACACCAAGCCTGAAAACAAAGGATAAAATGTGATAACTTCTCACATCTGCTGAATTTCCTGGAGATGAAGTTGAACTGCTCACAGCTGTAGACTGATAATAAATGTACTTTATAGATGCCACACAACTTGGACTTGGATTGTTAAGACATGGTGGAAGTTGGCTACTTCAAGTTTGACCAGGTAGACAGATGTACTGGTATTTGGAAAGTCTATTTCATTCTGAAGGGCTTCTTTAAGAAACAAGACTCCAAGAGCGAAACTGAAGACTCTGGGGTGTCACCTCACTTCACTCCTACACAAGAGACTCGAAAGGTCAAAGCTGTTGGACCACCATTGACATAGGCCCCTTTGCCTGTTTTTTCACCTCACCTGACGAAGGGGCAGCACTCTGGAAGCTTGTGATTTCAAATGAACCTGTTGGACTATAACTTGGTGTTATGTGGCTACTAAACTTGTTTTTTTATGGCAACAAATCCCATTTCTTATTTCCCTATCTAGCTTAATTGCACCTCCAAAGTGGCTTGATTTCAAGAAACAACACATGTCTCACAGCAGACGTTAAATTTTCAAAATTACACATGAGTCACAGGCCACATGGTACTGAGCACAATTCCAAGGAATCGCATGATCCTGTTTGATCTAGAAACATTTCCAACTCATTCTGTCTGTTCCTGTTTCCATCAGCTAATCCTTGAATACTGATGTGTATTCCCAAGATAGGGCTGAGCTGATTGTACACCAAAAATTGTGATCAGCTCCCTTTGTCAATAGATGTGAAGCTGGAAAAACACAGCAGGTCAGGCAGCATCTGACGAGCAGGAAAGTCAACGTTTCGGGCTGAAACCCTTTGTCAGAACTGGGGAAGGGAAGGGGAGTCCAGAAGTCAATAGAGGCAGGAGGTTAAGGCTGGAGGAAGGGTAGGTGGGGTGGTGATAGGTTGATGCAGGTAGGGGGTTATTATGGTTGGTCAGTGGGAAAGTTGGAGCAGATAGGTGAGTAGGAAGATGGACAGGTTCAGACAGGTCAGGGAGGGAAGGAAGAGGGGGAGAGCTCGACATAAGATAAGACTAGGGATGGAGGGATTTTGAAGCTGGTGGAATCAATATTGAGGACATTGTGCTGTAAGCTCCCAATGCAAAAGATCAGGTGTTATTCTTCCAGTTTGTTTGACCTCACTCGGACAGTGGAGGAGGCCAAGAATAGCCATGTCACCACGGGAGTGGGAGGAGGGAACTAAAATGGATGGCAACCAGGAGGTCAGGTCGGTCGATACGTGCAGAGCGCAAATAGTCTGCAATCTGGTCCCCAAGTCTGCGTTTGGCTTCCCTGATATAGAGGAGAGCACATCAGGAGTAACAGATACTATAGATCAGGTTGGATGAAATGCAGGTGAATCTCTGCTGAATCTAGAAGGGTTGTTTGTGGCCTTAAACAAAGGTGAGAGGTGGGCAGGTGTGAGAGCAGGTGTTGCACCTCTTGCAGTTGCAGGGAAAAGTACCGGGTGCGGTGGAGAAGTTAGTGGGGAGTGTAGACCTGACAAGGGAGTTGCAGAATGAATGGTCCCAATAGAAGGTGGAAACGCATGGGAAAGGAAGGATCTTTTTGGTCGTGGGGTCTGACTGTAGGTGGCAGAAATGTGGGAGGATGATGCGTTATCTGAGGTAACGGATTCAGAGGTTAATGGGATGGCACTTGAGGACTAAGGGGACTCCATCCTTATTGTTGTTGGGGTGGAAGGTGTTTGAGGACAGAAGGAAATGCAGTTGAGGACATCCTTAATTACAGAGGAGGGGAAACTATGGTCCCTAAAGTAACAGGATATCTGGGATATCCTAGAGTACAATGCCTCATTGCGGTAGAGGCAGGGGAATTGAGAGTACTGGATAGAATGTTTGCAGGACGGTGGGTGAGAGGAGCTGTCGTCAAGGTAGCTGTGAGGGTCGGTGGGCTTGAAATGAATGCCAATGGTGAGTCAGTTTCTGGAGATGGAGACGGAGAAGTCCAGGAAGAGGGGGCGGGTGTCAGAAATAGTCCGGATGAATTTGAGGGCGGGTGGACGGTGTTGGCGTAGTTGATGAACTGCTTGAGCTCCTCATGGGAGCACAAGGCAACACTGATGCAGTCAGCAACATAGTGGAGAAGGAGGTGAGGCATGGTGCTCGTGAAGTTGTGAAAGGGGTCTGTTCCACAAATTCTACAAAAAGGCAGGTGTAGCTTGGTCCCATGTGGGTGCCCATGGCCACCCCCTTGTTTGTAGGAAGTGGGAGGAATCAAAGGAAAATTTGTTGAGGGTGAGAACCAGTTCTGCCAAGAGAATGAGAATGTTAGTGGAGGGGGACTGTTTGGGCCTAGGGGAGAGGAAGAAGCGGAGGGCTTTTAGGCCCATTTTGTGGGAGATACAGGTGTAAAGGGGCTGTATGTCCATGGTGACAATAAGGTGTTAGGAGCCGGGGAATTAAAAGTTTTGGAAAAGGTAGAGGGAGTGCGTTGTGTTACCAATATAGGTGGGGAGTTCCTGGACCAAAGGGGAAAGAACAGAGTCGAGGTAGGAGGAGATGAGCCCGGTGGAGCAGGAGCAGGGAGAGACAATGGGTCTACCAGGAAAGCCTGGTTTATGGATTTTGAGAAGGAGACAAATGGGGAGGTGCAGGTTTAGGGAACTATCAGGTTGGAAGCTGTGGATGGGAGATGTCCCGAAGTGATGAGGTTGTTGATGGTCTGGGAGATGATGGCTTGGTGATCAGAGGTTGGTTCCTGATCGAGGGGACGATAGGAGGAGGTGTCAGAGTTGGCATCTGGCCTCCGTGATGTAGAGGTCAGTTCACCATACTACCACCACTCCCACTTTATCAGTGGGTTTAATAGTCAGGTTGGGGTTGGAGCGGAGGGAGAGGAGGGATGCATGTTCCGATGGGGAGAGGATGGAGTAAGTGAGAGTGGTGGAGAGATTCAGGTGATTGATGTCGTGGCAGCAGTTGGAGACGAATAGGGCGAGGGAAGGCAGGAGACTGGGAGGGGTTGTCCACGAGGATGGAACATTCTGGAGACGGGAGAAGGGGCCGTCAGAGGTGGGTTGGATTCCTGTTCAAAGAAATAGGCGTGGAGGTGGAGGTGGTAGAAAAAGAGCTCGACATCAAGGCGAGCACGGAATTTGTTTACGTGTGAGTGCAGGGGAATGAAGATGAGCCGTTTGCTGAAGACTGACCATTCATCAGTGAGTGGGAGGTCCGAGATAGATTGTTGAATACCCAGCAGGGCTTGGGGCTGGGGCTGAGTGTACAGCTTGGGCCAGGAGTGGGGGTGGAGACTACATCAGGAGTAGACATGTACACTGGAGCGGTCATGTGGGCAGAAGAGGAAGTAACCCGGTCGTCAATGATGTCGGCAGTCACATGGTCTTTGACATCAGCGGAAGCGGTAGTCAGGCGATCTATAGGTGTGGTTGGAGCAACCACGTGGTCAATGGTATTGGGCTGATCCCTGAGAAGGTCAGAGATAATGAGGTTATAATGCTAAATGGTTGAGGAGGTCTGTAAGAGAGAGTTTGGCATAGTTACAGTCTTTGATGTCTGACAGAGTGGAAAAAAAAGTGTTTGTTGAGGGTTTGGATCCTTCTGATGATAAAGAACAGGAGAGGTCCTTTGCAGGTGTGGGAAACAGAGGCCATGAGCTGGGGAATACTGAATGCAGGGAGAGAAAGTGTTGATGCATGGCAGAGAGCAGGGAGCTGAGAATCCAAAGGGGAGAATCATTTCTAGGGGCACTGGAAGTACTGTAGATAACAATTGTCACGGTTGGGTCCAAATTGCGAAGGTCAACAAGTTATTTGGAGTCCATGGGGGGATGAGCTGGCTCTATAGACAGGCACTGAAGAACCAGACATGGCTGTCGTAGTGAGATTGCTTCAGAATGTTGTTGAAGAGCTTCAGGGCAGAGGAGACAACCGTGGGAGGTTGCAGTGGGAGAGACTCACTGAGCTCTCTTCGGATGGAGGAGGAAAACTTCTTCAAGGTGGGCATCCTTAGAAGACACTCGCAGTTTTGGTTTTTGGTGACTTGGAGAGAGTAAGGACTGTAGATGCTGGAAGCCAGAGTCAATAGATGTGACGATGGAAAAGTACAACAGGTCAGACAGCATTCGAGGAGCAGGGAAGTAAACGTTTCAGGCTGAAACCCTTCGTCAGGACTGGGGACAGTGAGGGCAACCCAGAAGTAAATAGAGGGAAAGGGGTGAGGTTGAGGGAAGGGTAGGTCGGATGATGATAGACGTATGCAGGCAGGGGGTTATTATGACTGGTCATGGGAAGGATGGAATGGATAACTAGGTAGGAAGATGGACAGGTTCAGTCAGGTTAGGGAGGTGAGGAGGAGGGGGAGGGCTAGACATGGGATAAAGCTGGGCTTGGAGATATTTTGAAGCTGGTGAAAGGTGCCTAGTGGAGATACCTTTTCCTCCAACAGCAAAAGGTGCAACACCTGCCCCTACACTTCCCTCCTCACCTCTGTCTAAGGCCCCAAACAATCTTTCCAGATCCAACAGAGATTCACCTGCACTTCACCTAACCTGATCTATTGTATCCGTTGCTCCCGATGTGGTCTCCTCTATATCGGGGAGACTAAACGCAGACTCGGGGACAAGTTCGCAGAATATCTGCACTCTGCATGCATCAACCAACCCGACCTTCCGGTTGCCATCCATTTTACCTCCCCTTCCCACTCCCCTGGTGACATGTCCATCCTTGGCCGCCTCCACTGTGAGTGAGGCCAAACGTAAACTGAAGGAACAGCAGCACATATTTTGCCTTGGGAGCTTACAGCCCAATGTCCTCAATATTGACTTCACCAGCTTCAACATCTCTCCATCCCCAGCCTTATCCCATGTCCAGCACCCCGCCTCCTCCTCACCTCCCTGACCTGACCGAACATGTCCATCTTCCTACTCCCCTATCCGCTCCACTCTTCCCATTGACCAACCACAATAACTGCTTACCTGTATCCACCTATCACCATCACACCTACCCTTTCCCCAGCCCCACCCCCTCCTTCTATTTATTTCTGGGCTCCTTTTCCCCTCCCCAGTCCTGACAAAGGGTTTCAGCCTGAAACGTTTACTTCCCTGCTCCTCGAATGCTGTCTGACCTGTTGTACTTTTCCATCGTCACATCTATTGACTCTGGCTCCTTGGATGCTGTCTGACCTGCTGCACTTTTCCAGCTTCACATCTATTTTCCCTGGCTTCCAGAATCTGCAATCCTTACTGTCTCCGAATCAGCTTCCGTTTTGCTGGGGATGTCTCCAACCAGCAGAGAGTTTTCCCCCATTTCCACTGACTTCAATTTTGACAACACACTCTGTCTAATGCTGCTATTATATCAAATACAATCACCCTCACTTCCCCTCATTTCTCCAGAAAGCTGTTGACATGTGCAAATGAGATTGTAAATTATCAGCTACAGTGTATTTGTGGGTTAATATCTAGAGATGAGGCTTTATATTATGTTGAAAGATATTTCAAGCTAAGTGTGACCAATTTACAACCTATTTAGAGATTTCTTGCCTTGTTTGCCAGCAGATTGTGAGCTTACTGCTTAAGACTTACAGTGGCATTGAAGCACATTACAAAGAAACAACTGGTGATGACAAATCCAGTGTTAAGGTACATCGACATCAATGATAAAGTCAGCTTGCAGTGTGATGTCAATGAGACAATTTTGGAGGCAACATCTTTGTAGCAAGGTCAATGGTTACATTTGCATCCAGTGTGTTAATATAAACTGAAGAACACTGAACTCAGACTGAGAAAGAAACTGGTTATTGACTGTGCTTGTCACCATTTTATAATCAATGTATGTTTCATCAAGACAAAGTGATAGTGCAGCCTGATACAAGCCACTTCAAAGCGCCTTCCCCAAACTGCTTCCATCTGTTCCAAAGCATCTGTAAAGAATGTCATTTTGTTTACAGAGATATTGTCAGGACATCTAGATGTTATCTGGAGGAGGTGATGGCCTAGGGGTATTATTGCTGGACAGTTACTCCAGAGATGTTGATAATGTTTTGGGGCACTGAGTTCAAATCCCACCATGGCAGTTGGTGGGATTTGAATTCAACAAAAATATCTGGAACTAAGAGTCTAATGATGACCAAGAATCCATTGCCAATTTTCATAAAAACCCATCTGGTTCACTAATGCCCTTTTAGGGAAGAAAACTGTTATCTTACCTGGTCTGGCCTACATGTGACTCCAGAACCACAGCAATGTGGTTGACTCTTAACTGCCCTCTGGGCAATTAAGGATTGGTAAAAAATGCTGCCCTAGCCAGTGACGGCCTCATCCCATTAAGGAATAAAAAACAAATAACATGCAAACCAGGCATCAGAAGTATATTACCAAAAGACTTTTGAAAACAGTGCTCATGGAGTTATAATGGCATAGAGCTATACAGCATGGAAACAGACCCTTTGGTCCAACTCTTCCATGCTGACCAGATATCCTAAATTAATCTAGTCCCATTTGCCAGCATTTGGCCCATATCCCTCTAAACTCTTCCTATTCATGTACCTATCTGGATACCTTTTAAATGTTGTAATTGTACCAGGCTCTCACTTCCTCCGGCAGCTAGTTGCATACTCGCACGCCCTCTGCATGGAAAAGTTGCACCTTAGGTCCTTTTTAAATCTTGCCCCTCTCACCTTAAACCTATGGCTTCCAGTTTTGGATTCCCCCACCCTGGGAAAAAGACCTTGGCTATTCACCCTAGCCATAGCGGTCATGATTTTATAAGTCTCTGTTAGATCACTTCTCAGCCTCCTATGCTCCAGGGGAAATAACCCCAGCCTATTTAGCCTCTTCCTATAGCTCAAATGCTCTAGCCCTGGCAACATCCTTGTAAATCGTCACTCCTGTGAAGAAAGTTCTGGATGTGAAGACAGGGGTTGAAATCTTCCAGATTCAACAGCTGTGCATACTCTAGAAATCATCAACCAGCAGACGTTGCGTGGAATTTGCCAGGCGTTGAACAATTTGGATATTGACAAGAAATTTGGCAAAATCATGTGAAATGGCTGGCAGAGATCTTATACAATACAGCATAGGAACAGGCCCTTTGGCCCACCAAGCTTGTGTTGATTCCAAACCTTATTTAGACCCACTACTTACTGCCCATGTGCAGTTTCTATCCCTCTCTTCATCTCCAATTCATGTGTCTGTCAAAATACGACTTAAAAATTGCTAACGTACCTGTTTCCAGCACCTCCACTGGCAGGCACCCACCATCCTCTGGGCAAAACATTTTCCCTGCACTTCTCCCCTAAACTTTCCCCTTCCCACCTTGAGTCTGTGTCTGGTAGAACTTTCCACCCTGGGAAAAAGCCTCTCACTATCCATTCTATCTATGCTCCTCATAATTTTGTAGACCTCTATCAGGTCTGTATGCCTACTTGACCACTTTATCCACCTGTGTTGCCATTTTCAAGGATCTGTCGATCTGTATGCCTAGATCCCTCTATGTCAATGCCCCTAAGGCTTCTGCCATTTATTGTATAATTCGCACCTGAATTTGATCTTCCAAAATGAAACACCTCGCATTTGTCCAGATCAATCTCCATCTGCCATTGCTCGACCCAATCTATCTATCTCTTTCCCATGTATCCTTTGAAAACCCTCATGATCAGCAACTCCACCAATTTTGGCGTCATCCATAAACTTACGAATCAGATCACCTACATTTTCCTCCAGATCATCTATATATTACAAACAACAAAAGTCCTAGCACTGATTCCTGCAGAACACCACTAGTTACTGATCTCCACTCTGAAAAGCACCCTTCCACCTCTATTCCCTGTCTTCTATGACCAAGCCACTTTTGTCTCCATGTAACAAGTTCACCCCAGATCCCATGAAACTTCTGTACCAGCATGCCATGAGGCACTTTATCAAATGTCTTACTGAAGTCAATGTCGACAACATTAACTGCCCATCCCTCATCAATCATTCTTGTTACCTCAAAAAACTCAGTTGGTGAAACATGACCCTCCCCACACAAACCCATGCTGTTTATCACTAACAAGTCCATCTGCTTCCAAGTATGAATAAATCCTGTCTCTCAGGATCTTCTCCAACAGCTTCCCCACCACTGACATCAGGCTCACTAGCTGTAATTACCTGGATTATCCCTGTTTCCCTTCTTAAACAAAACAATAACGTTGGCCATTCTCCAGTCCTCTGGAACCTTGCCAGGGGTCAAAGAAGATGCAAAGGTATCTGTTCAGGTCTCAGTTATTTCCTCCCTTGCCTCCCACAGCATCCTGGGATAGATCCCCTCTGGCCCTGCAGACCTGTCTACATTAATTTATTTCAAGACACCCAACACTTGCTCCTTTATTGTGTTGACCTGCCCAAGAATATTCACACCCTTTTCCCTAACCTCAACATCCCTCATGTTCCTCTCTTTGGTGAATACCAGTATAAAGTACTCATTAAGGATCTCACCTATTTCCATTGGTTGCTTACATAACCTCCCTCTTTTATCCATAGCTACACTTTTGCTCCTAATATATGCATAAAATGTCTTGGGGTTTTCCTTAACCCTGCTGGCCAAGGACATTTCATAGGCTCTTTTAGTTATCCTAACTCCTCATTTGAGCTCCTTCCTACTTTCTTTATATTCGTCAAGAACTTTGTCTGTTTTTAATTGCCTCGACCTTTGGTACACTTTTATTTTTTTTTATTGACTGAGCTGGTAATTTCCCCTGGCATCCAAGGTTGCTGAATAGTGCCATTCCTGTCTTTCATTTTCACAGGAACGTGCCTGTCCTGCACTCGAATCAACTGGTCTTTAAAAGACTCCCACGTGTCAGATGTGGATTTACCCTCAAACAGCTGCTGCCAACCCACATTCTCCAATTCTTGCCAAATTTTGATTATAGTTGGTGCAGGAGCGAGTTTACGGAGGTAATAAACTTTCAGGAGGCAGAGGAGTTCAAGGCATGTGGTAATTTATTTCAACTATCCACCGGTACCATGCAGGGAGAGGCCAAAGACTGCCCCAAATCTGGCATCGACATGAGGGCTCAATTACCCCCTTAATCTATGGCTCAAATCGGAAGAAAAGTCAATAATGCTCTAATTTCAATACAAACAGTTCTCATTTTATACTTTTTCTTGTTACTTTAACGTGGCAGCACATATTCCCTCCTGATGTATACTGTTAATTAATTAGTGCTGGTTTGTCCAACTGTGCTTGGACTTTTAGTACATCAGTCTATATTAGTAATTGCTTGTTGCTGTGATCTGATTGGTCCATTTTGGTATGTGGGAAGTTGAACCCTACATGGTGACTGGTGACCTTTTATCTCTCAACTAAGATGCCCATATCTGCTATCTTGTACAAAGCTGTAAGAGCCTTCTTTGAGATTTCCCATCATTCCAACTCTCTTAGCCACTGTCCTTGATAAGAGGTAGGGAGGCCCCTCTCCATTACTCGTAATGAGTTTTTAAACCTTTCTGCATAAATATGTAAGTTATTTGGAAACGTAATCTATGATGACGTTGAAGAATCTTGATTGAAACTGACATGTAGTATTATAATTGATTAATTTAATTAAACTGAGAAATAATTAATTAGTGTGAAATATTCTTTACGATAACAAAGGTTTTTGTACACCTAAGATCACAGACAGCTATTGTTTTCTGTGCTGAGAATACACATTTTTACCACACTCTTTAATTTCTGTTAAACATGTACTACAAAGCTTGTTTCAGTTTTTGTCAGCCATTTTTTGTTATTCTGTGATGGCAGCCCTAACAGTTGGCCTTCCCCCAATTTAAAACCTTCATCCAAGGTCCACTTTTGTCCTTATCCATAACAATCCAAAAACTTTATGGAATTATGGTCACTATTTCCAAAATGCTCCCAACTGAAACATCGATCACCTGGCTGGGCTTGTTTCCCAATACCAGGTCCAGTATGGCACCCTCCCTCATTGGACTATCCACACACTGTTTCAAAAAACCCTCCAGGACACACCTAACAAATTGATCTCCACCCAAACCTCAGGCACTAAGGGACTCCCAGTCAATATGCGGGAAGTTTAAAAATTACACACCACAACAACACTGTTATTTTCACATCTGTCCAGAATCTGAATATGTATCTCTTCCTCTATTTCCTGCTGGCAACTGGGAGGTCTGTAGTATAATCCCAGCACTGTGATTGCACCCTTCCTATTCCTGAGCTTTACCCATAATGCTTCACTGCAAGATCCCTCCAGGGTGTCCTCCCTTAACATAGCTGTGATATGTTCCCTAACTAATAATGCAACTGCCCCATCTCTCTTGTTATCTTCTGTCTCATCTAAAACATCAATATCCTGGAACATTAAACTGCCAATCCTGTCCCTCTTTCAACCATATCTCTGTGATAGCAACTACATCATAACTGCATGCATTAATCCAGACAATAAGCTCATCTGTCTTATCTGTTATACTTCTTGCATTGTAGCAAATACTCCAAGCCTCCAGTTCTGTTGCACTCAGCAACATCTTCCTGACGGCTCTTCCTTTTAGCTATATTTGCCTTAAACTCAAGCTCTTCCCCAGTTTCTATACTTAGTGGCCTGCTGCTCCAGTTCCCATCCCACTTCCACACTAGTTTAAACCCTTCTGAGTGGCTCTATCAAACCTCCCTGCCAGGGTATTGGTGCCCTTCCAGTTTAGGTGCAACCCATCTTTTTTGTACAGGCCCCACCTTTCCTGGAAGACATCCCAATGATTCATATATCTGAAGCCCTCCCTCCTACACCAGCTCTTTAACTACTGTTCAGTTGTACTCTGTCTCTGTTCTTAGCCTCAGTAGCATGTGGCACGGGGAGTAATCCTGAGAATACTACCCTCGAGGTCCCTAAGTTGTCATTGCAAGACCTTGTCTCTCCTCCTACCTATGTCATATGTGCCAATATGGAGGACAACTTCTGTCTGTTTACCCTCCCATTTCAGAATGCCCTGTACTCGTTCAGAGACTTCCATCACCCTGGCACCAGGGAGGCACAATACACATCCTGGAGTCTCTCTCGCTGCCACAGAAGCGACTATCTGTGTCCCTGACTATCGAATCTCCAATTACTATTGCTCTACTACACGGTGTCCCTCCCCTCTGTAGAGCTCAGCCAGCCATGGTGCTATCGCTATGACCACTGTTGCTGTCACCTGATGAGCCATCCCCCTCATTAGTATCCCAGATGGAATACTTGTTTGACAGGGGGACAGCTGCAGGGCACTCCTGCACTGATGACCTTCCCCCTCTAGCGGTCACCCATCGATCTTCCTCTACCTTGCGTCTGACCATGTTTCTGTACCTTGTATCTGTGATGCTCTCCACCATTGTGTGCTCCTTCGTGTCTCCAACTGCCGCTCAAGCTGATCATTTGTTCTGTGAGCAGCTGAAGCTGGGTGCACCTCCTGCACATGTAGTTGTCAGGGATGCTCTCAGCTTTCATGATGGACCATACCTCGAAGGTGGAACACACAACCCCACCGATTGACATGACTAACACTCTACTAGCTGTTAGTGTACAAGTTAAATTTTAATTAGCTACCTAAAAATTACAGTAATTAGTTTTCTAACAAATATCACCCTCCCTAACTTAGTATCTGAGCTCCCTGTACTGACTAGAAGATGAACTAACTGTCCTAACCCTTTAGAAAGACTGAGGCACAATTGCTTTGTAATGCAGTGAGATTCCTTCACCTATAGCACCAAGGGTTCACACAAACTAGCACCTGAACAGCACTGACCAATCAGAAGCCTTTCTCCCCCTGTAATGTCAACAGGGTGTTTCACCAGAATGGGTGGCTGTTGGCTCCTCCTGAAAGGAATGTTCCAGAACTGAAACTAGGCCCGAGAACCCCCGCACTCGATTTTAAATCATTCCTCCATGCAGACTCTTCCCTCCAGATCCTGCTGCTGACTCCTCCTGAAAGGAACGCGCCCAAACTGAAACTCTTCTCGACGTTGAGAGCAAAAAGTCCTCTTTTCTAACTCCGTGTTGAACGGTGAAATGAGATTCTCACTTGTGAGCAGCAAGCAGGATATTTAGATGCATTAGCAGCTCATCATTGTCTAATCTCACCTCGTTCGTTAAAAACTAATGAGCGACCATTCTGGATGTGGTGGTCAGAGGTGACCAGGTGACACCAGCTTGCCACTTGCTTGTCCAGGCCTCCATCTTGGAAAGCTGGCATCAATAGCACAGTCCATGGGCAGAGCCAGCACACACATACCCCACCTGAAATATGTGTGCTCAAGACACATCTCCAATGTACCTATAATATGGTATTTCCATTCTGCACTTGGGAACACACCAGCACCTTTCACTGAAATGCTGCAGGCCAGGACACCTTGTGCACAGGGACAAGCACCTAACACAGAAATCAGATCAGGCTTCACCTCAGAGATGCTCACTCTCTCTGAACACTCACTCCTTCAATGCTCATAGCATCCCTGCATTGCCTTTTGTTTTGCTCTCTGTCCCCTCAGACAGAGCTTAAAGGCTCACAGTGCTTCTATCTAGTCTTGTTCCTCAGCACTAACACAAAGCCAGACCACTTGTCACGGGTAACAGCAGTCATTAGTCAAGGGGTGAACATGTTGCTAGATAGCAACGTGCTATGTCAATCTCGCGCTACAGCATGTGTCAACAGCTTAAATGGCAAACACACTGCGTGTCCGTTAACCAAATGGCCAGGTCTCATATTCTAATGGTAGTAGTGCTCAGTCAAATCAAGGGGCTGATGTTGGTACCATGACTTCCGGCCTGTCAACCAAGGCCATTGGTTTATCTCAGACCAAATATTTGGACAAGGTCAGTCAACTGCTTGGAATGGTCCAGATCAGGGGATTAATCATAGAATCCCTGTGGAAGCAAGCCATTTGGCTCATCGAGTTCACACCAACCCTCCAAAGAGCATCCCACCCAGACCTACCCCACTATCCCTGTAACCCTGAACTTCTTATGGCTAATCTGTCTAGCCTGCACATCCCCGGACATGATGGGGCAATTTAGCATGGCCAATCCACCTAACCTGCACATCTTTAGACTATGGGAGGAAACCGGAGCACCCGGAGGAAACTCACGCAGACACAGGGAGACTGTGCAAACACCAGACAGTCACCCAAGGGTGGAATCAAACTTGGGTCCCTGGTGCTGTGAGGCAGTGCTAATAACTGAGCCACTGTGCTGTCCCACTGAGCCACCATGTCACCCACAGTGGGTATTGTAAAGCTTGGGATTTATTTATATTAATATAATCTAGTTTCGAGGTTGGATTTTGAACTATTGGCGAGTGAGTTTTGGTCCATGTCTGTGAGTGGGTTTAATAATGAACTTGTCAGCTTTTCAGGAGCCAGTATCTATCAGAGAGCAGTTGACTTGGACTCACCTGAAGTGACAGTACTAAGGACCTGTTCTGTGTCTTATTTGCCCACAGTTTCATTGTCAGTAACAGATGGATCCAGCCACAGCTGGAGTTAACATCACTGCCGTTACAGTACAGAGAAGGCACAGAGAAATCCAGGAGGAACAGAGGAGCTAAAAAGCCCAGGAGAAGCAGCAACATCCAGCAGAAGCCAGACAGCTTCTCCATGAAGCGGCCACAACTGAAGGACACCTCAGGATAAGCAGCAAGTACAGGCAGTCCAGAGATGTTTATCCTCAAAGCCATTTCACCAGGATGAGAGAAACATACAGTCATCGAAGGCTGAGAATGTCCAGGGATACTGCCATAGAACAATGCCAACTACTGAAGGAATAAGTCACCATCCTATCCCAGTGGCCATCAAGGTGATCGGTATGCTATCGATTTTGAGACATTCAACAGATTGTGTTGCATAACCCTAGCATGTTGTGCTCTGCCCAACTGGAGCAGGTATTGAGAGGATGTGATGATCACTGAAGAACTTGGAGAGCAGCAGCATAGGAGGAATATGAGGACATTGAACAAAAGGAACACTACTCTGTGCACAATAGCGCACAACAGCAGCATGCACAATATACTTGCCAGGACTTGATTGACAACCAGTTCCTGGAGATGAGAGCTGGGGCAAGTGATCACTCATTGGCTACAAATTTGTTGGTGCTCAAAAAGGC
>NC_063345.1:7675565-7688949 GCF_021869965.1 Rhincodon typus
CCAAAACGTCAGCCTTCCTGCTCCTCTGATGCTGCTTGGCCTGCTGTGTTCATCCAGCTCTGCACCTTGTTATCTCAGATTCTCCAGCATCTACAATTCCTACTATCTCTGCAACTTCTATTTGTCTATTTATTGTTCACTTCTATTATTGTTCAATAAAAGTGAATATTTTGAATCATTTGAAGGTTTTCCCATCTATGATGGTCCCACACTGGACAATGAAGAGATGCTGGGTGACTCTGGGCATTGGCGAAAGGGTACTATTGATTTAGATAAGGTTGTAAAATGGGATGTAGTGAAGGACAGGTGAGCTGGTGGCTTCATTATTAACAGCAATAGATGTAAGACTATAACTGTGTGCTCAATGTTAGCCATGCCAACTCTACAACCTGAGAAGCATTGGTTCATGGTTGCTTCAGTGTGCACAGTGAAGGACAACCGTAGCCCACCAACAATAGACTGGGTGCAGAGCTGGGCTTAAAAGATGGCATTGGCACCATTGTGGATTGTGGAATATTCCAGCAGTGGTGAGTACCTCCGCCTATGGTGAGTGGGAGAATTTGACGAGGAATTTGCCATAGAGGCGAGTTTGGGAAGATAGCATGACAAAACTCGCAAAGGGAGACCCTCCACAAAACTCACTATAAATGACGTTTAGCTGTTCCCAGGTATGATTCAGTCCATTGAATGTGAAAGATAAACATTATGTTCAAATTAACCGCGGCAACAATTTGCAACTGTCCACATGCTACAGGGTGTAGTGATGAGAGGATGCCTGAAGGCATCCAGGAGACAGCTGTTGCTATATGAGAGCATTTAGCGGGTTAACTGTAGAGGGTTAAGAAGCAGCTCACTACCTCCTTCTCAAGGGCACCTAGGGATAGGCAATAAAAACAAATGCAGACTAACCACAGATATGAAATGACAGCCCAAGATAGCATCTTGCTCAAAGAAAATAGAGTCATTATTCCGCAGCTAGACAAGAAAAGAGATGGTAACATGCCATCATGCAAGCCAACTAGGAATTGAGTCTAGTCTTCGAAAGACGAGAGAAATGTTCTACTGGACAAACATGAGCAATGAGATTCAGCACCATGTCAGCCAGAGCAGAGCTTGTAATAAGTGATAAGCTCTGAAAAATAAAGAACAACGTCCAAGACAGACCATGGTTAAATCTTGGAGTCTTCACTCTCGCAGGAACTAATTATCTTGTCGTTGTCAACTACTAATCTGACTACTGGGAGTTAGACGAGCTGACATCAATGATTATCAGTGAGGCTGTAGAATGCCTGAAAGTATATTTCAGTCTTCATGACATTCCAGATATTGTGATATGTGACAATGGCCCTCAATTCACAACCACTTTGAAAACAACTGGGAATTTCAACGTCATACATCGTCTCCACAGCATCCTGAGTCAAATGAAAAGGCTGAAAGATGAACTGGAAAAAGCAATCACCAACGGGTTCGTTAAGAGATTGACAGAGGCTTGTACAAGGAGAAATATAAGTTTTGAAGGCATAGAAAGTTGTCCAGTAAAAATAATGTCACACAGCATCCAAATTAAACTTCCAATGCAAAGACAGCTGAAGTCAAAAGTAGTAATCAGTGTGAGGATGAAAATCAAAGTGAAATGACAACGGGCCAAGTTTCAATTTTTTTTTAGGTTCATTGCCAGAACTGAGCTTTGACCAGCCAGTCAAAGTCTAAATGTTCAAGGCTTTAAACTAAAAAGGTAACCTGGAATCTGTTTAATGTAGTTTCAGAGATAGTAGGAACTGCAGATGTTGGAGAATCTGAGATAACAAGGTGTAGAGCTGGATGAACACAGCAGGCCAAGCAGCATCAGAGGAGCAGGAAAGCTGATGTTTTGGGCCTAGATCCTTCAGAAAAAAATTTCTTGGCCTGCTGTGTTCATCCAGCTCTACACCTTATCTGTTTAATGCAGCTGTTTCCTCAATCGTAAGTGATGAATGTGAATGACTAGGTATATTATTGCAACTGCAGACGTCTACATACAATAAGGCTTTTTGTCATTTAGACAAATGATTTGGATGTGAACATAGGAGGTATGGTTAGTAAGTTTGCAGATGACACCAAAAATGGTGAAGAAGGTTACCTCAGAGTACTATGGGATCTTGATCAGATGGGCCAATGGGCCAAGGAGTGGCAGATGGAGTTTAATTTAGATAAATGTGAGGTGCTGCATTTTGGAAAGGCAAATCAGGGCAATATTTATACACTTAATTGTAAGGTCCTGGGGAGTGTTGTTGAATAAAGAGATCTTGGAGTGCAGGCTCATAGATCCTGAAAGTGGAGTCACAGGTAGACAGGATAGTGAAGAAGGCATTTGGTATGCTTGCCTGTATTGGCCAGTCCATTGAGTATAGTAGTTGAGAGGTCATGTAGCAGTTGTACAAGACATTGTTTCGACCAGTTTTGGAATACTGCATGCAGTTTTGTCTCCCTGCTATAGGAAGGATGTTGTGAAACTAGAAAGGGTTCTGAAAAGATTTACAAGGATGTTGCCAGAGTTGAAGGGTTTTAGCTATAGGGAGAAGCTGAATAAGCTAGGGCTATTTTCCCTGGAATGTCAAAGGCTGACGGGTGACTTCATGGAGGTTTATAAAATCATGAGGGTGAATAGACAAGGTCTTTTCCCTAGGGTATGGGAGTTCAAAACTAGAGAGCGTAGGTTTAAGGGGAAAGATATAAAAGACACTTAAGGGGCAACTTTTTTTCAGGCAGAGGATGATGTGTGTATGGAATGAGCTGCCAGAGACAGTGGTGGAGGCTGCTACAGCAACAACATTTAAAAGGCATCTGAATGGGTATATGAAGAGGAAGATTTTAGAGGGATATGGGCCAAATGCTGACCAATTGGAAGAGATTGATTTTAGGATATCTGGTTGGCATGGACTGAAGTTGGACCGAAGGGTCTGTTTCCGTGCTGTACAGTACTATGCTTCTATGAGAAGCTGCACCCACTACAGACAATCGGTCAGCAAGAAGTGATTTCACCGCCTGCACAGAGTACAGAATGCCCATCAGTCTGAGTCCACCATTCACCAGCAACAGAAATAGCAACATGAACCATGGCAACAGTACTGACCATGGGAGTGACTCCCAGGAGAAGGAATGTCACCCAAAGACAAGCAGATACCAGAGGAACAGCAATTGGAATTGCATGCACATACCATTAGGAGACCTGTGTGATTCAAGGACTATGTATATAGTGCAAGTGCAGAGACTAATCAAAGTGGAACTGACTGTAGAATTAACACACAGCTTTGTTAATGACTGATCATTTTCTTTGTGAATACAAAATTCGTGGTAACTCGTAACTGTGAGTGATACTGCGTGCAACTTATCTTTTAATGAAAAGGAGAATGTTTTGAGGAATGCCATTGTACCCTTTGTGTACTGGGTGGCTTGCCATAGTCATGCAACTTCTAACTTTGTAAGTGCATTTGTGTGCAGTTGGTGATGCCATTATACACACATCACCTGAGTCACCTACTCATTGGCTAAAACTAACATTAAGTCATCTCCATGTATAAAGGAGAGATCCTAAGGTTTGTTTTAGATCCCTTCATCAAAACGTACCTCTGGTGAGCAGGGTAGAGGCTAGACCTTTCCTGCTTGGATCTCAATTAAGCTAAGGCAGCCAACAGAAGCTGGAATTATCGAGGCCAGAGCATTTAAGAATGGTTAACTCTTTACGGGTCAATTGGCTTGTAATATAAAATACAACGAGATATTCTTGGGGTAACCACAGAGAATAGGAATGACCTAAGGGCATATGGAGTCTCCATCTGAAGCTCACAATAATCCATCTGCCCACTCCCCACACCCATTCTTATTCTCTATCACCACAGCCCACTCCTCTCTTATTGACCTCGCAGCAGGAGAAGAGCCAAATTGGATGCACAGTAGCTGATGGTAGCTGGCCGACGTTACCTAGCTGAGGGCTGAGGTCCATTTTTGGATGTAGATCCACTAATTCCCACCAGCCCCCAATGCCACCTCCATCCCTTACCCTCATACCAATTCTGGCTCCATCATGATCAAATCTTTGATTAAAATCCCCAGGAATATCTAATTCCTTAGGCTGCACGGTGGCTCAGTAGTTATCACTGAGCAGTGGCTAGTCCCGTAGGGTCCGGGGATGCGCAGGTTAGGTGGATTAGCCATGGTAAATGCGGGATTATGGGGCCGAGTCTGGGTGGGATGCTGTTCAGAGGGTCGGTACAGACTCAATGGACCTTTCCACACTGCAAGGAAAAAGAAAAAAAAAACTTTTTTTTTATAAAAGAAAAAATATAGCTTGGCACCATGATTGCTCAGTAGTTAGTGGGGCTGCCTCACAGAACCAGCGACCTGGGTTCAATTCCAGCCTTGGGACACTGCCTGTGTGGAGCTTGCATGTTCTCTCCATGTCTGTGTGGATTTCCACCGGGTGCTCCGAATTCCTCCCACAGTCCAAAGATGTGCAGGCTAGGTGGATGAGTCATGATAAATGCAGGGTCACAGGGATAGGGTAGGGGGGTGCCGGGACTGGGTGAGATACTCTTCGGAGGGCCAGTACAGAGGCCCAAATGGCCTCTTTCTGCAGTGTATGAATTCTACAATTCACTTCCTGTTAGTGAGAGAATGCTATGATAATGATGAAGTTGTTGATTAATCACGTCAAACTATCTACATAAATCAATCCACAACAGATGCAAGGCTGAAACAGGGAAAATCCTAAGAAGCTGAGAGCTTTAAGAACCAGAGATGGGAAACTAGGTGCCCAGAAATTCCTAACATCATTTTCCAATGTCACCTAAGCTTTAACATGTTTCAAATAGACACTCATTCAAACACTCTTAATTTTTTGCTGAAAAGTCTATCCAGTGAATGGCGCAACCAACTTTCCTCACCTGCTCTCAATCCCTTGACCTACATTCCCTTTCAGCAAACTTAATCCTGTATGACCAGCTTGTCGTGCCTTGCAGCAACAGATTTCTGATTTCTACCTTTGCAAAGAGACAGTTCCAATATTAATGAGCTAAAAAGTGCTCTCAGTGGGAATGTGAATCGCTGACATTTGAAATAAGAGCAAGAGGGCTGAATTAACAAATTAAGCTAAAATCCACCATGTGCATAAATAGTGACACGACACCCCTGAAAGCATTTCTTTGCAGCAAGTTTCATTTGCACATAAGCACAATTTTTTTGAAAAGATTGACAAGGACAAGTGTTGACGCAACTTAGACAAGTGGCTGTTAGCCGTGAGTCACTATTTTTCATCATACTTCAGAGGGCTGTGGGTTCAAATTCTGTTCTAAGAGGTAGAGAATACAATCAAAAGTGACACCTTGATGCACTTACTCTGAGTGAGTCTTCGCAGTTGGCAAATTGAATGCTGTATTTGCCATAGGGTAAAAAGAGATAGGTGTAGGCTAGATGACGCTGGTGCCAGAGATTTTAGAACGTGGCTAGCCTGGCAAAAATAAACCCAATTAACCTCCCGTGGGAGCTTCCCCCCGCCCCATAATCTTTAACGTCTGTCTCAGGGAGTGCAGGTTTATTGCCTGATTAGGGGCTGACAATGGCATCATTGGACACAATTTGCAGTTATTTAATGATCTATCTGGCTCACTGACAGTGTCCATTTGACGCAAAAGAACACGCAGGATGCAGTGGGAAGGTTGTGGGTCAGTGTGAGGAGTGAGTCACATTATTTCAACTGTCGTCATGTTTAACACCTGCATTCTGCTGCCTATAGGTGGTTAGAATTGAACCAAATGTTTCACACACCATCACTACAAAATGTGTCAACTGGGACTGCAAACATGTCAGAGCAACAGTGTTAGCGAATTTCAGCTCAGCAATAAATCAATTACTGAAAGTTGTGAGCTAGATCATTCCCAAAAGGATATCTTTTTGAAAATTGCCAGGAGACAATTGCTCCTAACACACTTGTGTTGAATTACAAACTGTGACTTTGGTAAAAGTATTAACCCCTTTAAATGAACACATTAGAAAGGTTCGTTTGTTGTACAATGCGACTAATGGTGATTTCCACCATGGTTATGAAGGAAGTTGCAAACAGTGAACAAAACAGAAAAAATTGGCCCATGTTTGATAGTTAAATGGTTGATCTTACGCAATTAAATATTATCTACCTTCATCATCGATGAAGCATTTACACTTCCTCATTCAAAGCCTAAGTTGCAATGGGACTGAGATCAGTCAGAGTGCCAATAGTAGCATGGTCGAGTGAACCTTGAGGTAAACAGGAGCTTCCAGATGAATACCTAAGGAACAGGATCAGTCAACGCAGTGATGGTGACAGAAGTGGAGCTGAATGAATTGGTGGAGATCCAGAGGTGACATCACGACTCAAAAAGTGATGAAGGCTCGACTGCTCAGAACCAGGTTGGCAGAGTGAGTGAGTCGTACCCAGAGGGAGACAGAGCATAAAGTTCTTACTTTTGTCATTGTACTTTGATAGACATAGAGAGCAAGAATGAGATATCTCATTTTGGTGAGTAGTGGGTAAGATCATGTAATGAGTTCCTGGGTTAACAAGGTGCAGAGCTGCATGAACACAGCAGGCCAATCAGAGGAGCAGGAAAGCTGACATTTCGGGCCTAGACCCTTCTTCAGAAATTCCAGAAGTTCCTGGGTTATCGCCTGTAATTGATAAGTTTCATAATGGGGGGAGAACACAGCCCCATTGCTCCTCCTGCAATATGGGGGGTATCAGGGACACTTTGAGTCTCCATGGTGATCGTGCAAGCAGGAAATGTACTCAGCTGTAGCTTCTACTTTGTCATATGGATCACCTGGAGCAATGGATAGACTCACTGTGGGGTGTGGATTACACATTCGACTCATCAGCCATGTATCCATGAGGCTGAGCCCCCTACAATACTCCTTTTACACTCACAACCATGTGGCAAAATCCTGTCCTAACTCCATTTCGAAGTTTGTTGACAACACCACCGTTGTAGGTTGGATCTCAAACAAAGACGAGACAGAATACAGGAAAGAGATTGAGTGCTTAGCAGCATGATGTAAAGACAACAATCTCTCCATCAATGCCAGCAAAACAAAGGAGCTGGTCATTGACTTCAGGAAGCAGAGTGGAGGGCACATCCCTGTCCGTATCAATGGTGCTGAGGTGAGATGGTCGAGAGCGTCAATTTCCTGAGTGTGTTGATCACCAACAATCTGTCCTGGTCCACCAACGTTGACACGATGGTCAAGAAAGCACAACAACACCTCTACTTCCTTAAGAGGCTAAGGAAATTCAGCATGTCCACAAAAACCCTAATCAATTTTTATCAATGCATCATAGAAAGCATCTTATATGGATGTATCACAGCGTCCGATGGCAACTGCTCTGCCCAAGACCAAAAGAAACTGCAGAGAGTTGTGAACACAGCCCAGTCCATCACACAAACCAACCTTCCATCCATTGACTCCATCTATACTTCCCACTGCCTCGGGAAAGGAACCAACATAATCAAAGACCCCTCCCTCTTCCATCCGGCAGAAGATATAAAAGTTTGAATACACGTTTGACCAATTTCAACAACAGCTTGTTCCCTGCTGTTATCAGACTTTTGAACAGGTTTCTCAAAAATTAATGCTGATCACTCTCTCTGTACCTTCTCTGAGGCTGTAACACTGTATTCTGCACTCTGTTCTGCTACCCTGATGCAGTTTGTATGGTACGAACTGCCTGTAGAGCATCAAGACACTTTTCATTGTATCTCTGCACATGTGACAACAATAAATCAAATCAAATCCACTCTCATGGGTAGCACATTTAGCGAACTGGTCACACCACCAGGAAGGGTTTCACAGACAAAGAAGAGTTGAGTGAACACCAGGAAGACAAGTAAGCATGAGCAGATAGTGCAGCAATCCCCTGTGGCCAGTCCCCTCTCAAAGAGACACACAATTTTGGAAGGGGTAGCAAGAACTGCAGATGCTGGAGTCAGAGATAACACAGTGTGGAGCTGGATGAACACAGCAGGCCAGGCAGCATCAGAGGAGCAGGAAAGCTGACGTTTCGGGTCTGGAGCCTTCTTCAGAAATGGGGGAGGGGGAAGGGAGCTGCGAAATAAATAGAGAGATGATGGGTGGGACTGGGGAAGGTAGGTGGGATGGTAATAGGTGAGTCCAGGTAGGGAGTGGGGGGAGATTGGTCAGTGGGATGGGAGGGATGGATAGGTGGCAAAGAAGATGGACAGGTTGTGTCAGGTCAAGTAGGTGGGGATGCGGGGAAATGTTGGACATGGGATGAGGC
The DNA here is from genome assembly GCF_021869965.1 of Rhincodon typus. Lineage (NCBI taxonomy): Eukaryota > Metazoa > Chordata > Chondrichthyes > Orectolobiformes > Rhincodontidae > Rhincodon > Rhincodon typus. The sequence continues at coordinate 7,683,871 of NC_063345.1, forward strand.
TGGGGGTGAGGAGATTTTAAAGCTGGTGAATTCCATGTTTAGGGTGGGGATGGCCTCTCAGGGGAAAGCAGCAGCCAGATCAGTGGCTGTGAACAAAACTCCAGGGTGATGTGTTGCCTCCCTGGTACTACAGTCTAAGATGAATTTGAGCAGGCACAGGATATTCTGAAGGGGAAGGGTGAGCAGTCAAAGGGTGTGATCCATACTGTTACTAATGACAGAGGCAGAAATAGTGATGAGGACCTACAAAGACAATTCAGGAAGTTAGGTGGGAAGTTGAAAAACAGGACCTCTAGAATTGCATCTTGGGATTACTCTCTGTGTTGCGTGCCAATGAGGCCAGATGTAGGATGATAAAACAGTTGAATGTGTGGTTAAAGAGTTGGTGTAGGAGGCAGGGTTTCAGGATCACCGGGATCTCTTCCAGGGCACAAGGAACCTGCACAAGAAGGAGACGTTGCACCTAAACTGGAGGGATACCAATATCCTTGCAACAGGTTTTCTCATGCCACTTAGGAGGGCTTAAACCAATGTGGAAGGGGATTGGGCAACCAGAGCAGTAGGTCAGTATGTGGAGTGTTTGAAGAGAAGAAAAAGGCTAAATTAATTAAGTCTCATAGGAGGAATAGGCAGATTAATGAACATGGCAGGACCAGCAGCCTGAAGCATATTCACTTTAATGCAAGGAGTATAACAAATAAGGCAGATGAACTTAGAACTGTGATATGATAACTATGACAGAAACTTGGTTGAGAGAAGGGCAGGACTGGCAGCTCAACAGTCCAGGGTGTAGCTGTATCAAGCGAGATACAGAGGGATGTAAAAGGGGTGGAGGAGTTGCTGATTAAGGAGAAGGTCACAGCTTCAGCAAGAGAGGAAATCTTGGACAGCTCATTCAACAAAGCCATATGAGTAGAACTCAGGAATAAGAAAGATGCAATCATTTTCTGAAGAAGGGTCTGGGCCCGAAACGTCAGCTTTCCTGCTCCTCTGATGCTGCTTGGCCTGCTGTGTTCATCCAGCTCTACACCTTGTTATCTGCAATTACTGTGATGGGGTGATACTGTAGGCCTGTCAATAACCAGTGGGAGACAGAGGAACAGATGTGTAAAAAGATCATGGAAAGATGTAAAACAACAGGGTTATTGCGGTGGGTGATTTTTATTGCCCCAATATTGACTCCCTTGGTGCGAGGGGATTACATGGGGTAGCATTTGTTAACTGCATCCAGCAGGGTTCCATGAAATATTAGGGAGATAGTCCAATTAGGAGAGGAGCCTTATTAGGCCTTGTATTGGGAAATGAGCCTGGCCAGGTGGTCAGTGGGGGTGCACTTTAGGAACAGTGATCATGATTCTGTAAGTTTTAGATAGTTATGGAACAGGATTATCACAATTTATCATCAGGCGACAGTGATAAATTGGGAGAAGGCTAATTACAACAGTATTAGGCAGGAACTGGAAAAATTGGATTCAGGGCAGTTGTTCTGAAGGTTCATGCCTTCACTCTGAGGCTGTGCACTCAGGTCCCAGTCTCTCCAACTACTGGAAACATCTTCTCCAAAGAGAATATGACTATTCTATCCCTGATTATAACTACATTTCGCTTTTCTCACCCCTCTATTGAATGGCTCTCTTCACCATGGTGCTAGGATCAATTTGTTCATTTTCCTGATGGCCCACACTATCTCCAACACAGGGAGCAGGAATTTAAAACCTGGTAGATAAGTTTAAGGGCTCAGGCTCCTTCAGCACTACCTCCTGGATCACTCTCCGTGCCTTGCTCATATTCATACCCTCTTGTCCTGTGACTGAGCTCAAGGTATCATAGAATCCCTACAGAATGGAAGTAGGCCATTTGGCCCATCAAATCCCTCTGAAGAGCATACCACATAGACCCTGCCCCTTAACCTATCCCATGGCCTAACCCACCATTGGCAATTTAACATGGCTAATCCATCTAACCTGCACACCTTTAGAAAGCAGACCACCCAGAGGAAACACACGCAGGCACGGGGATAATACACAAACTCTACACAGACAGTCGTCTGAACTTGGAATCAAACCCAGGCCCTGGCGTTGTGAGGTAGCAGTTCTAACCACCATGCCACGGCAAATGCAGGGTTACAGGGATATGGTAAGGGGATGAGTCCACGTGGGATGTTCTTCAGAGGGTTGGTATGGACTTGATGGGCTAAATGGCCTGCTTCCACACCGTAGGGATTCTATGAATGAACTTGGAAGAGGGTACTATAAGTCATAAATTGCACATAAGCATCCTCCCGTATTGTAATACAAGTTTTATGATAACTGAACTCCATGTGAGAAATTATCCATTTTATCAGCTTTGCTTCAGTGTTAAAATGATATTTCTGATTAACATGCTTCATGTTGCTGACACTTAAATTTTATCGGAAGGTTGGTTGAATGGCTCTTCAATAAGTTTGGATTTAAAGACTAATGGCTGCTAGCGTTTACAGGTCAATGCTGACTGGTGATATCAGACATATCCTCTTTCACCTGCGCAGTTTGTAAACAGTATCAAAAAGTCATATAGCAGAGACAGAGGCTGTTTAGTGTATCCTGCTTGTTCACGTTTTCCAAAAGAGTTCCCCAATTCGTACCAGGCAATATTTTCCTTTTCCAGAATAGCCTTGCAAAGCTTTCCCTTCCAAGAATTTTTCTAAGTTGCTTCTGAGATTGTTGTTAAATCTGCTGCCATTATCCTTGCAGTCGGCACATTCCAGATCAGGGAGATAAGGAGAAAATTCTTCTTTCACCCAGAGAGTGGCAAGCCTGTGTAATTCTCGAACACAGAAAAAGGTTGAGGCCAAAACATCTATTGTTTTCAAGAAGGAGTTTGACATAGATCTTGGGGATTAAGGGTTCAAAGGACATGGGGAAGAAAGCAGGAACAGGGTACCAACTTGGATAATCAGCCACAATCATATTGAATGGTGAAGCAGACTTGAAAAGTTGAATGGTCTGCCCCTGTGCTTATTTTCTATGTTTCTCTCAGACTAACTAGCTGTACTGCAACTTCCCTGTTTCTATTGTCAGTTACATTTCAATATGTGCCTTCGTTTTCTTTTTGGTTCATTCTTGCTGAGAATGCCAGTGTTCCTGGCAACGTCAACAATTTTTTTGCTATCCCTAATTGCCCCTGGAGTGAGTGACTTGCTAGGATCATTTCAGAGGATAGCTAAGATGGTGCTGTGGGTCTGGAGTCACATGTAGGCCAGACCAGGTCAGGATGGCAGATTTTCTTCCCAAGAGGACATCAGTGAATCAGACGGGCTTTTACAACAATTGGTATCAGTTGTCACAGTCATCATGGCTGACTAACTTTTTTAATTCCGAATGTTTTGATAATTGAACTTAAATTACACAAGTTATCAGAATGGGATTTGAACTTGTGTGTCCAGAACATCAGTTCAGGCCTCTGGATTACTGGCCCAGTGATATTACCACTAGACATCACTATCACTATGATGGAAACAGGTTCTCCATGTTTGCTGTTTCACTTTAGTTTTTCATTCAAGAGTTAAAATGAAATTGTGGACTCAAATCTTTGTAAGTCTTCACCAGACAGGTATTAATACAAGGTATTGGAAGACCAAACAGGTTATCTTCAAGGACAGATTTCAGAATATTTTGTCTTTTATTTCTTGCTTAATGTCACAGGAGATAAACTGCTCCTGTCATTATAACTCTCCCTCACCAGGAGCGAAGCAATGAGTGATTGGGCCAGTCGTGTTATAAGATGAACACTTGAAAGCATAAGATGATCCTGATCAATATTGTCAAAATATATCCCTGAACGACCTTCCTCTTTACACTCCCATTACCAGGTAAAGTCCAATAAACAATTACAATGAATCAAAGATAAGAAAGAATTTCAGTGCTTCCTACAAAATCATTAGAGAATTTATGAAAAGCTCAATAGGGAGACACCTCAGCACTTTTATAATATACTGGAATATCCTATAAAATGGCTGCGCTACCTTGAAATTTTGAAACAGAAATTATTTTCTCCTGAGCAAATTTCATCACAATCATTTCAAAACTGTTTTGATTTGTAAAATTATTCCAACTAAGGCTCTGTGGACGGAGAAGTTTTTACTTTTAAAAACAACAGCCAACATTCTGACCTGTGAACTGAAGATGATCCATCCAAGCACATTGTGTTGGCTGACTGATGTAGAGTGTTCCGATGTCACTTCTGTGTTTACTTTCCTTCATTATAGGTTATTCCTTTTTGTATGTGTGCATGGTATATGGGTGCAATTTCCTGAATGATTTCTTTTTGTTCTCAGTTTGTTTGGTCCACCTGCTAAGCTCGATTCTGACCTTAAAATAATCACAGAGCAGAAGGGGGCCTCCGCAGTCAAAATGGGCAGATGAACGAGAGTTAAGATTTAGCCTCATTATCTCAGCGATTTCGACAAAGGGACAGAACTGTGGAGGCTGGAAGTCAGGGACGACAGATAAGGAAATGCCAGAAACATTCAGCAGTTCTAGCAGACTATGCTGATATTACATATAGAGAGAGAGTGGGAGACAGGAAAAGATACTGATAGTGATAGAGTTAAAAGCCCCCTTGACTTTTCAAGGAAAAGGTGAGGGGGAAAAGGGGGCGTGGGGGGGGCGAGTCTTGGGGGTTTAGGGTGGGGTTGGGGTCAGGCCTTGGGATTTCAAAATCATGGCCCTCAACAGTTGGATCACAGAGCTTCCCGAACAGTTTTCACAACTCATTCAAGTATGAAATAACAAGGTGTAAAGCTGGATGAACACAGCAGGCCAAGCAGCATCAGAGGAGCAGGAAAGCTGACATTTTGGGCCAAGACCCTTCTTCAGAAATGGGGGAGGGGAAGGGGTTTCTGAAATAAACAGGGAGAATGGGAGAGGTAGATAGAAGATGGATAGAGGAGAAGATAGGTGGAGAGGAGACAGACTATCAAAGAGGCGGGGATGGAGCCGGTAAAGGTCAGTGTAGGTGGGGAGTGAGGGAGGAGATAGGTCAGTCCAGGGAGGACAGACAGGTCAAGGGGGCGGGATGAGGTTAGTAGGTAGGAGATAG
>NC_063345.1:7703949-7718455 GCF_021869965.1 Rhincodon typus
TGCAGTGCCACAATGATGCCACCCGAAATCTGCAAGAACAGAATTTCATATTTCGCTTGGGAACCCTGCAGCCCAAGGGTATCAAGGTGGACTTCACAAGCTTCAAAATCTCCCCTCCCCTGACTGCATCCCAAAACCAGCCCAGCTTGTCCCCGCCTCCCTAACCTGTCCTTCCTCCCACCTATCCCCTCCTCCCACCTCAAGCCCAACCCCCATCTCCTACCCACTAACCTCATAACACCTCGTTGACCTGTCCGTCCTCCCTGGACTGACATATCCCCTCCCTAACTCCTCACCTACACTCACCTTTACTGGCTCCAACCCCGCCTCTTTGACCTGTCTGTCTCCTCTCCACCTATCTTCTCCTCTATCCATCTGCTCCCCCCTGTCTCCCTATTTATTTCAGAACCCCCTTCCCCTCCCCCATTTCTGAAGAAGGGTCCAGACCCAAAACGTCAGCCTTCTTGTTCCTCTGATGCCGCTTGGCCTGCTGTGTTCATCCAGCTCTACACCTTGTTATTACAGAATAATGAGTGGCCTGGTTAGAGTGGATGTGGAAAAGTCTATTCCACTAGGATAGACTTGGACCCAAGGCACAGCGTCAATGAACAGACAACCCTTTAGAACTGAGATGAGGAGGAATTGAGAGCAGTGTCACAGGTAGACAGGGTGGTGAAGATTGCATTTGGCATGCTGTCCTTCATCAGTCGATGCATTAAGTAGAGGAGTTGGGATGTTACGTTATAGTTGTATAAGTCGTTGGTGAGGCCGCACTTGGAGTATTGTGTCCAATTTTGGTCACCCTGTTATGGGAAAAACACAGTTAAACTGGAAAGTATGCAAAAAGGATTTACAAGGATGTTGCCAGGACTGAGTTATGAGGAGATCCTGGACAGGACAGGATTTTATTCCTTGGAGAATGAAGCATGACCTTATCAAGGTGTATGAAGTCATGAGGGGCATAGATAGGATGAATGTATAGTCTTTTTCCCAGGGATGGGGAATTGAAAACTCGAAGGCAAAGATGTAAGAAGGACCTGAGGGGCAATTTCTTCATGCAGAAAGTGGTGCATACATGGAATGGGCTGCCAGAGAAAGTGGCTGAGGTAGGTACAATAGTAACATTTAGATAGGTACATCGATGGGAAGGGTTTAGAAGGATATAGCCTAAATGTGGGCAATTGGAACTGGTTGAGTGGGCACCATGGTCAGCATGGACCAGTTTGGGCCAAAGGGCCTGTTTCCATGCTGTGTTACTCAATGACTCTACTCTATGGGTCTATGAATCTCTTCAACCATAGGGTGTTGAATCTGTAGAACTCATTACCACAGAGGGCTATGAGGCGAAATTATCGAGTGCATTTAAAACAAAGATAGATAGATTCTTGATTGGTAAGGGGATCAAGGGCTATGGGAAGATGGCAAGAAACGGGGTTGAGAAACATATCAGCTGTGATTTAATGACAGAGCAGACATGATGGGCTGAATGGCTTAATTCAAAACCCATATTATATGGTTTAAAATCACTCATGAGTTTTGAGCACCATCATTAAATCTCCTCTCCACTTTCTCCGTTCTAAGGAGGCAACACACCACCATAATCTCCAATGAAATTAGGGATGTGCAGTTAATGCTGATCCAGTCAGTGATGTCCACGCCACTAGAACAAACTAAAACAGAGCAATCCCAGCTCTTCTGTGTAATTGAAGTCGCTCATCTCTCATTCTTGTCAATCTTCTCCATACCCTTGGCAAATTATTAACTTCTTTCCTAACACGTTGTTGTGCAATGTAAAGTTCCCATAGCCCTACAGTTCATTGGGCTGCTCTCTCATTCAAAAGAGATGACTGGCAGTAGATTTGAGGGTCACCATATCTTAGCCAACAAGTTTAAAAGGAGAGTCCTTAATGGTGACCTCAGCCAGTGCAGGAATTGAACCTACAGTGCTGACATCACTCGATATTTAAAAACCAACCATCCAGCCAACCAAGCTAACCAACCCTCTGGCATTGTGATCTGAAAGAGGTCATTATGTGGAGTGTATTAAGTGCATAGTATGGACTCAAGGCAAAGGAAATAGAAGGCGTAAGACATAACATTGAGTTCTCTCTCACAGTATCGGTTAGTAAATCCATCATTTGTACAAAGTTGCTATCTTGCAAGAGGTCTTCGACAACACCTCCCAGCCACGAGTCACTTCAACTCCCCCTCCCACTCCTTGGATGACATGCCTATCCTGGGCCTCCTCCAGTGTCAAAACAATTCCACCCAAAAACTGGAGGAACAGCACCTCATATCCCACCTGGGAACCCTACAACCCAATGGTCTCAATGTGGACTTTACGAGCTTCAAAATCTCACCATCCCCAACCTCATCCCAAGACCGGCCCCCCCCCCTTTTCCCCCCCTCCTTGACCTGTCTGTCTTTTCTCCACCTATCTGCTCCTCTATCTACCTTCTATCATCACCTCCCCCTCTCTCTATTTATTTCAGAGCCCCTTCCCCTCCCCTGTTTCTGAAAAAGGGTCCAGACCCGAAACGTCAACGAGACTACAAGTAACTTGACATTCGACAAGTAGTTTGTTTCTTCCATGCACGAGCAAAACTGGGGCATAAAATCCTACCAGGAAAGAGGATTTGGAAACAAAGAAACCAGCCAGATAACTCATACACCATGGTGAGCTGTGGTGAGGGTTCATCATACGCCAAGTATCAAGCCCAGCATTGAAATCATACTCTAACTAGAAATTTGGAAAGTGGAGTGGGGAAGGTGGGCTGTAGTGTTGAGGATAGTTAATGGACTTGATAGGAGAAAGAGGAACTATTTTCTCTGACGGAAGGTTGTGAATAAAGGATGATATAACAAAACTGGAGTTAGGTCATTCAAAGGTAACGACAGAAAAAACTTCCTTACATAAACAGTGTGAAAGTCCATCCAAGAAAAGACAGAGGCTTGGTTTGGTTGAAAACTATAAAACTGAAGCTGATAGATTTTAGTAAAAACTGAAAGACCTGTGGATGCTGTAAATCAGAAGCAAAAACAGAAATTGCTGGAAAAGCTCAGCAGGTCTGGCAGCATCTGTGGAGAGAAATCTGAGTTAACATTTCAGGTTGAGTGACCCTTCCTCAGAACTCAGATCCTTCTGTCATGATCTGATGAAGGAGCAGTGCTCTGAAAGCTTGTAATTTCAAATAAACCGGGTGAATTATAAACTCATGTCATGTGACTTCTGACTTTGTCCACCCCTAACCAATACTAACGCCTCCACATCATAATATCTTTGAACAGTTTGTTTAGAAAATATCGGCTAGACTGTGAACTGATCTTTTTTTTCCTTTATTCATTCATGCTGACCAGGCAACATTTATTGCCCATCCCTAATTGCCCAGAGGGCAGTTAAGAGTCAACCGCATTACTGTGGGTCTGGAGTCACATGTAGGCCAGACCAGGTAAGGATGGCAGTTTCCTTCCCTAAAGGATGTTAGTGAACCAGATGGGTTTTTTCCTGACAATTGACAATGAATTCACGGTCATCATTAGATTCTTAATTCCAGATATTTTTTAATTGAATTCAAATTCCACCATCTGCCATGGCGGGATTCAAATCCACGTCGCCAGAATATTGTCTGGGTCTCCGGATTAACAGTCCAGCAATAATACCATTAGGCCATCACCTCCTCATCACAAATAGTGTCCATTAAAAACATTGCCCCAGATTTACGCAGAAAAAAACTGCAGAAAAAGCTTAGATGTGTATTGAATGTGAAATAGAATTCAATTTACAGGGATATTATTAGTGAGGGGAAGAAAATGCTTGCCACTGAATGATTCCACCTGTAAGCAAACAACATGTAGATAAATATCAGAGAATACAGGTCACATACTGGAATGAAATGATAATTTTCTAATGGTGAGCTTTCTCCTCATGATCAACATTAATAATCAACAAAGAAAAGAATTACTATTTCTATGTCAGCCTCCCGGGATTAATTAAACAGCCAGGGTGTGTGAATACAATTAGAACAAAGGTTTCCAGCTTGATGTATCAGTCATAAATTTGTGTGATGTATCAGGCACAAACACAAAAGTAAAGACTGTGATGAAAGACATAAAGGTTTCAAAGCCATTAGCAAAAGAGCCAGAGGTGAGAAGAGAACAAACACGTTTACACAATGAGTCGAAATGATATAGAATGATATATTTTATAATTACTCATTGGATATGGGTGCCACTGACTAGACCAACATTTATAGTCCATCCCAAACTGCCCCTGAGAAAGTGGTGATGAGCTGTCTGTTTTTCTGCTGCTATGAATTGCTGTGGATCAGTCTGTGTGGTGTAGATAGACTCACAATGCTGTTTGGGCAGGTGTTCTTGGACTTCAATTCAGCAACAGTGACAGAAGACCAATAGTTCCAAGCCAGGAAGGTGTGTGACTTGTTGGAAACTTGATGCGGTGGTAGAAGCTGATTCACCACTAACTTTAACCAGAAACCTGGATGGATAGTTGAAGGTGAGATGGTTGTCCGTAACGAGGAAAGTGCAGAGAGGATTGTGATGAAATGGAGAATTCTTTCAAAAACTTTGACACGGACAATGGACCTGAACAATTTCCTTATTGCTGTTTGATTCAGTGATTAGGCACAATGAGATAGACCCTCTCATTGAATGACAACATAAACCAACGGGCAAGGTTCCTGCAACCGGTTTGACATTTCTCAAGATTTTTTTTTTTAAAATGCATTCATAGGACATGGTGTTGCTGGCTAATCAGCATTTGTTGCCCATCCCTAGTTGCCCAGAGGGCAGTTAAGAGTCAACCATACGGCTGTGGGTCTGGGATCACATAGAGGCCAGACCAGGTAAGGATGGGAATTTCCTTCCCTAAAGGACATTAGTGAACCAGATGGGTTTCTCCTGACAATTGGCATTGAGTTTTACAGTCATCATTAGACCCTTAATTCCAGGTTATTATTGAATTCAAATTCCATCATCTGCCATGGCAGGATTTGAACCCAGGTCCCCAGATTAATAGTCTAGCGATAATACCACTAGACCATTGCCTACCTATTTGATTATTAACATATTATAAATAATATCAGTATTATTTCTGTTGACTTCAAACAAGAGAGATCTCAAGAGATCCACTGACTCACTATTATCCCATTTGCATTCTTGCAGAGCCAAGATCTCGGGTCCATTATTAACATTTATCCAGAGTAGGAAATTCTATTAAATGCTGGCTCATGGCTCACAGTAATTTACTTCAGTTTGCCATTCCCCAGAAATTGGCCCAAAATCAGAAAACAAAAACAGGGATTTCCATTTTATTTATTTACTAAATTGTCACTCGTACCTTGGTACAGTGAAAAGTGGACAATGTTGCCACGCTAGTGCCATCTTGGATTACTGAATAAATTGTATAAATGGTAAAATACTGAATAAATTAATATTAAATTGATATTACTAAACCTGAAACAACTTCAAAAGTTCATCTTTCCCTCTCTCCAGACAACATCCTCTCTGGTCTCTGGTCACATCAGGTCCCTAGGGTCATGGCAATGTGTTCCGTTTCTGCCACTACTACTTCAGCATTCTCCACCCCCAAGCTGGAGACGTTCACACTGCACGGGTCCCTCATCTCCTCCAACTTCGAAAGTCAACTGACGGGTCCTGGCTCTGACTTGACCAACAGGGTCCTAGCTCCAAGTCAACCGATGGGGTCCCGACTCATCTTCTGAAGGCACCACTTGAGATAGAGCGGGGCTGGAGATACACAGATCCCCCGGCTTCCTGTAGGAGGAGGTCCCAGGGGAACCAAAACAATAACAGCAAAACAAAACCATTACTGAGCTGGAAAGACAACAATGAAATAGTGCGGGAGCCAAGAGTTGTCGAGCCCCATGCTTGGGAGCCAATGTTGCTGACCCCACTGCCACCATCTTGGAACTTATGCAGCTAATTGCAAGACATGTCAAGCATGACTTGAGTATCTGTTATCTTTGTGTCTGGTTTATGTAAAGAAAAAACATGCTAAAGGTGAACCCCATATTCAACACTCATCTCACCCCAGATTGAAATAATCACTTGGCCGTATAAAATTGCCCCATAGTGTCCAGGTTAAAGGGATTAGCCATGGCAAATGCAAGGTTATGGGGATGGAGGGGTGAGTCTGCTTGGGATCTTTGGAGGGTCAGTGCAGACTCAATGGGCCGAATGGCATCTATCTGCCCTGTAGGGATTCAGTGACAATGATTCGGTTGCCCCCATTTGCAACCATTCAAGGAGGGCTTCAATTCCAGTTAAATTTTAAAAAAGAATAGGTTTCGATTTACACATGTCACACTTTTCACAATCACCAATATTTCATAGTATTTCACTAGAGCCAAAACGTTAGCTCTGCTTTCTCTCCACAGACCTGCTGAGTTTCTCCAGCAATGACTGTTTTCAAATCGAAATGCTTTATAGCCAATGAAGCATTTATTGTAATAGAGGATATGTGGCTGTTAATCAAGCTCCCGAACACAGCAATGTAATAGTCACTGGGCACAGGTGGTTGCCCTGGCTGGTGTGGATCTGATTGATGTCAACAGGATGGACTTCGATCTCTATACCAGCTGGGGTGGATGCAATAGTGTTAGGGTTGCCTGTCCTCTACCTGTGGTGGAGGTCATGGTGCTGTGCATTGCATCTGTTTTCAGAGCAGAGAACTGAAGGACAAGAAAAGAAACACAGAATAAAAGCCAAAAGAACTGAGGATGCTGGAAATCAGAAACAAAACAGAAATTGCTGGAAAAGCTCAGCAGGTCTGGCAACATCTGTGGAGAGGTATCAGAGTTAATGTTTTGGGTACGATGATGCTTCCTCTGAACAGGAGGGTCACCTGACCTGAAATGTTAAGCATAAATAGAGGTCATTCCTGATTTACAGCCCTCTTCTACAAAGTTGTCACAGTTTATGAAACAATTCTTTCACCAAATATCTTGCACTTGTGACTTATTTCAAATCTCTTCCTCAGAAATCTAAATTTTTGTGACAATTGTAAATTAATTTAACATGTGGTCCATAAAGTTTCATTTGGTCCATCATGTCTGTACTATTTCTTCAAACAAGCATCACTTACCTCGAGTCAGTGCCCTGCCTTGACCCCATATCCTGCAGAATTAAAAGTGTCTTATTAAAATATATATGACAAATGCTGATAAGGAAATAAACCAATGCTGTAATACATAAGGCTTTTTTAAAGAGACAAATGAAACAAGATAATTTCTCAGTTACAGTGATTAGAACATGTTGATGAAGGAACATTCAAATTAAAATCATAATTAGGCTTAAACCTGACTGGCATTGAGAGAGTATAATAGAGCTTCCAAGTCTATAAAAGGAAAACATTTTATTCCTATGTGACTGTGCAGGGTATTCAGTAATATTGGAGAGAAAAGATCCTGAAATAACTGCACAGAGGCCAGTCACCCAGTCACCCTTATTTACCAGTGCACATTACACTGGCTGAAACCAGCCAGCTCAGAGTCAATCGCAGGACTGAGGAGATTCTGAATCCCCTGTTGTTACTGGTCAGCCAGGGCCCCCCAGTTGGACCATGTTAACAACCCCGATCAAGGATCTTGTAGTCAACAAGACCCACCTGGTTCCAATCACTACAGATCCTGTTTCATATGAGCAAAAGGGAAAATATAATTTGAATCAACTTTGGACTTTCTCCGTTTTGTATATATTTTGGAAAGGTGCAGTGTTTTGTCATTGTAGAGAATACCTGAGGATTTTTCCTCTATAAACATTATTACAAAGTACCGTTATTATCAGTCGAGAAATATGTAGCTGAATAAAACTTATACGATAAATGGATCTCAATCTAAAGAGTGAAGTATGAAACTAGATGTAGATTTTTCAGCTTATTTATTTGCAAACTGCAGCATTGCATACAATAGCCTTCTATCTACTAACTCAGTTTTTCTCTTTATAAGCTTCTCTCTGTAAGACCTCTAGATAGTTATTTTAAACAATGCCCTTCATCTGTGTAGCTTAACAACATAATTAAAACACCACTAACACCCAAGAGATTGTGTTAAAGAGCAGAAGGGCCAAAAGGTTAGGGAGAATTGTGGTGGGGTAGTTCTCTGATGTGTTTTTGCCTCTAGTGATTATTTCCAGAGGTTAGTTGGGATCAGGCTCAGCTGCTTTCTCCATTGAGGTGAACAAACAATTAGGGAAAGTAAGACACAAAACCCAAAATCGCTGGAAATGCTCAGCAAGTCTGGCAGCATCTGTGGAGACAAATCAGAGTTAATGTTTCGAACAATTCTGAAGTAGGGTCTCTGGAGTCAAAAGTCAACTCTGATTTTTCTCCACAGATGCTGGCAGACCTGCTGGGCTTTTCCAGCAATTTCTGCTTTTGTTTCTGATCTCCAGCATCTGCAGTTCTTTCGGTTTTTATTTAGAGAAAGTAAGACCCTGCTTTACTGCTATTTTACGCACAGTGCTGGTATTTTCTCACTGTTGGTGTAGTTTTCCACCTGTGTAGCAGCTACCACTCAACAGCAAACCATATGCCACTAGACTCAAAGACTCAATATCCCAATAATGGGGCCATGGGGGATTAAAATTCACAATCACATTGCTCACAGAACCACAGAATTGTGACAATGCAAAAGGAGGCCATTTGGCCTATCATGCTTGTACTATCTCTTGAAACAAGCATCACTTACTGAGTGTCAATCTCGCGCCTATCCCAATATCGCTGCCCACAATTTCTATCCAAATTACCAAACTACTCTTTCTTGAATGCCTCAAGTGAACTTGCATCCACCATATTTCAGTCAGTACTCATTCTGTGAAAAGCATTTTCTCACAATATCCTTCCTTCATTTAGCACATAAATTTAAATCCATGCCCTCTCCATTAAACCATAAGAAAATAAGACGTAGGAACAGGAGTAGGCCATTCTGCCTCTTGAGCCTGCTGCAGCATTTAATAGGATCATGCTTGACCCATCATTCCTCATGTCCACCTTCTCGTATTTTCTCCGTAATCTTTGATTCCCCTAACGTTCAAGAATCTATCTCATCCCCAAATGTACACAAGGACTCTGCCCTCATAGCTCTTGTGTCAAGGAGTTCCAAAGACCCACAACTCACTGCGAGAAGAAATTTCTTTTCATCTCAGTCTCAAATCAGTACCCTTTTATTCTGAGACTACGTCCTCTGGTCCCAGACTCTCCCATGAGGGGAACCATCATCTCAGCATTTACCCTGTCAAGCCCCTTAAGAATCCTTTATATTTCATTGAGATCACCACCCATTCTTCTAAACTCCAGCCTTGGTCCTTTTACAAGCAGGAACAGCTTCTCTCTATCTACTCTATCCATCCTGCTCACAATTTTGAAAACTTCTTTCAAATCCCCTCACAGCCTTCTTCTCTCCAAGGAGAACAGCCACAACTTTTACAATCCAGTTAAAGGAGCCATTCCTTCAGACTCTTGATTACACTCCCTTTTATCCCTTAGCCCTCATCAAACTGATTCTGTCCTTGAGCCTTCTGAGACATCCTCTTTCTCCAGCACTGTAAAACCCTCCTTAATCAATACTGCTCGCCCTCCTACTTTCCTACTTTGTCAATCTTTTCTAAAAAATCTACACCCAGGAACATTTAATGCCCAGTCTTGCCCTTCCTTGAGTCAAGTCCCTGTTAGTGCCACAACATGGTATTTCCCTGTGATAATCTACATCTGTAAATCCCCAGCCTTACTTATTATAGTCCGTACGTTTACATGCATGTGCATTAAGATTGAAGTTCATGACTCTTGCTAAGAGGCAGGATTCTATTTGCTGTCTACTCCTAATTCAAACAGGGGGCTTTCATATTGAGGTGCCTCACAATTGTCTTCCTGTCTCAACAGTACCTGACTCTCTCAGGGACTGCTGACCATCCATTGATGTTGACCTCTGAGCGGGTCACCGGCCTTTGGATTCTGCCCAGTGTCCTTAATAGGATGGCACGCACTGAGGCAGCTTAGTGGCCCACTTAAGGTGTGCAACTGTGGGCCTGACATCGGGGTCTTGAGACATGCCAAAAAGACACTCAGCCCTATTATGATTTTTATTGAAGGTTCCTTCATAATGAACAGATTTTCACTCTGATACCATTGGTTAAATTTTGTGTGCTAAAGATGGACGTTATTTTTGGGACAACTTTTAAATTAAAAATTTCCTGGTAATGCAATTTCTCAAATTATGTGTCAGCTTTAAATTTATGATCAGAATAATTTTAATCAGATAGTGTCATTAGATTCGTTGTGAAATAATTAAATTGGCTTAAAGACTGATGGCATTATTCCTGCTATTTGGCATAGATGTATGGTTCTACAGTACCATTATGTGTACATGTATAACCTATTTTAATACTTTATGTTCTTTTATTTAATTGACTAAATCTTCAATGGAGGTCATCATGGTTCTTGAATATTTGTTCATGTGTCACTTGTAAGTATCCAAAAATAGTTTGGCTTTGATAGAATTTATAAAACTTAATACAAATGTAAATTTTCTACGACTCTATGATAATATAAAGTTTAATATCATATATCATTTAATATAAACTTATGAAGTCTCGTAATTGTTGCAATGTAGGACATGTGCCAGCCAATTGTCACACAGTAAGCTCCTGGAAGTAGAAACGTGATAATGACTGCATAATCTATTTCACTGGTGTTGAGCGAGCAAAATTGAGGATAACTTCCCAACTCTTCTTCAAAATAGTGCCATTGGATCATTATGCGCAACTGAGTGGGCAAACAGGGCCTTAGTTTAATGTCTCAGCCAAGAAAACGCATCTTCAATTAGAGTGTTCCCTCATACGAGGAATCAAGACTTTCTACTGAGATCTCTCAAAAGAGAGATTCAAAGCAAGATTCAAAGCCAGCAACTTTACACAAAAGAAAACATAGGAATTAGTAGTAGAATCCATTGGGTTTGCTCCACCTTCTGTAAGATCATGGTTGATTTGTTTGATTGAAAGTTCTTATTCAGAAGTGAGAATGTGATGCCATAACACCAGAAGACCATAAGAACAGAAGAACAGAAACAGACCATTCAGCCCATCGAGACTCTGCTATCATTCAATGAGATCATGTGTGATCTGATATTCCTCAACTCCACGTTGTTGCCTTTTCCCCATAACTCTTGATTTCCGCTTACTGTTTAAAAACCTATCCATCTCAGCCTTGAACATGCCTAATGACCCACCCACAACATCCCTTGACAGTAAAGAATTTTAACAGATTCTCTACCCTGTGAGAGAAGAAATTCCTCCTCCTCTCTGTCTTAAAATATGTGACCCCGATCTGAGATCATACCCTCTGGACTTAGGCTATCCCACAAAGGGAATTAACCTTTTCTCATCTACCAAGAATCTGCATGTTTCAATAAGGTCACATCTCATTCTTCTATGTTCCAATGAGTACAGACCCCACCTACTCAATCTCTCCTCATGAGGTTGCCACTCCATACCTGTCTGATTAAGGAAAGAAACATACTCCCACCAACATTCTCCAGGTCACTATAGTTTGATCATTAAAATTGTGCTTAAGTAGCGCACATTTGAAGAAGAAATTGCTCAATTAGATTTAAAGTACAAAAAGAGTCAGATGCTTGTTGAATTTTGGCTTGTGTTCAGTTCTATATCTTATTTAAGGAAGGATGTTAAAGCATTGGATAGAGTTCAAAGGAGATTTACTGAAATTATACCAAGAATGAAGAATCTTAGATACATGGAAAGATTAGAGAGATTGAACTTTTTTTCTCCTTGGAACAGAGAAGATTAAGAGGTGACCTTATAGAGGTTTTGAAAATTATGAACAATTTTGACAGGGGATAGAAGGATATTCTTTTCCACCAGCTGATATGTCAGTGACTGATGGTCAAAATTTCAAGATTGTCAGCAAAACAGCTAGGAGTGAGATGAGGAGAAACTTCTTTACTCTGAGAGTTGTTAGGATTTGGAATACACTTCCTAACACAGTGATGGAAATGCATTCGATAGGTTTCAAAGAAAAGCTGGATATTTGAAAGTGATAAAGTTAGAGGGCTATGGAGACAGAGCTAGAGAGTGGGACTAGCTGGATAGCTCTTTCAGGAGCTGTTACAGATACATTGGGTCAATGGCCTCCTTCTGGTCGGGAGGATGAGGAGTCTACCACGTCTGCTGGTATTAACCTAGCAGTGAGTAAGGTGTAATGACAGGGTTGGGTTTTCCATGGAGGGACAATGGTTAGCAAAGCCTAATGTGTTTTCTTGTGGACTTCCAAGGGAATCCC
This sequence comes from Rhincodon typus, assembly GCF_021869965.1. Classification (NCBI taxonomy): domain Eukaryota; kingdom Metazoa; phylum Chordata; class Chondrichthyes; order Orectolobiformes; family Rhincodontidae; genus Rhincodon; species Rhincodon typus. Next base: position 7,716,281 of record NC_063345.1, read on the forward strand.
TCATTCAAAGGCCCTGACAATGCCTGATTGAGTGACATGGAATGGGTTTCTCTGCTGTGCACTACTTCTGTTTTTGCCACTATATTCTGTTAAAACCTAACTTCACTCCCACCCATAACCCTACTCCATTTCCCTTCCTTCCATCACTCAACTGTGCCTGCATCCCTCCTCAAACTGAGTTCTTGGTTGCTTGTCATACGAGCAGCAGTCACTGCTCTTTAGTGGCGCCGCTGAGAACACAATATCTGCAAACCTCCAGTTGGCCAGCATCTCTTGAGGACTAAAGTCTCAATGGTGAGGTCCTCGATCTCAGGGGAATGTCTATGGCTGAGTGATGTGAGATGTGATGGACTTACTCAAAAGGAGGCAATGTCAGAGGAGGATCTCAGTGCTTCTCCAGGTGGTGACCACCATTGATGATCTCCAAGATCCAACCCAAAATACCTAACTTAAAAAAAAACATTGTGTCAACAAAAATTGCAATCCTATAATTGGGACAAAGTTTAGAATATAGTGTTAGTAGATGCTGAATGTATTTTGATGAAAAATACTTTAATTATTGAAAGCACAAACTGTTCCTGAAGATTACATTTCTTCCCAAATTAAGTCTGGTTATGTTTCTAGTTTAATAATTATTGAACTGACTCAATATGTATTTGAGAGAAACAGTATCTTCAGAGCTATTTAAGCAAGTAGTTTACATTGTATACCCTTGGTAAATATGAGCAAGGCTCTATGTTTCAGCAACATTTTCTCATCTATTAAATATTAGTCTGACAGCTATGTAACAGTCTCGTTTCTGAATCAGAATCTTATGACTTTAAAAATTCCTCTAGCTGTTGAATAAATGTCAGTGGAAGCTTTAAGATTAGATGAGAAAATGCAAGCCCAGCTGCTGGCTCACGTAAGTGGAAAACTACCTTGGCCCTATTTCAAACAGGATTGAGGAATGTTCCTGATTTGTTGCTAGCATTCCTTCCTCAAGCAGTACTGCCTGAACTGATCAATGATTTAGCTTCCCTTTGACTAGCCCTATAGTTCTTCAGGTTGGTAACATGTCAAACTGTTCAACTTAAAATCATAACCTAAGACCATAAGAAGTAGGAGCAGAAGTAGTTTGCTTGGCCCGTCGGTTCTGCCATCCAATGAGATCATATCTGATCTGATAATCCCCAGATCCACTTTCCTGAATTTTACCATTACCCTTACGGATTAAAAATCTGTCCATTTCAACTTTGAATATGCTCAATGGCCCAACCTCCACCACCTTCTGCAGTAAAAAATTCCACACATTTCTCACTCTCCGAGGAAAGAATTCCTCCTCATCTCTGTCTTAAACGTGCAACCTCTTATTCTGAGATCATGCCCTCTGCTCCCAGACACTCCCACAAGAGGAAACAACTTTTCTGCATCTACCTTGTCAAGTCCTCTAAGAATTTTGTATGGTCACCTCTCATTCTTCTATATTCGAATGAGTACAGGCTCAGTGTTCAACCTCATAAGACAATACCTGATATGAGCCTAGAGAACCCTTTTTGCACCTCCTCCAATCCCAATATATCATTCCTTAGATAAGGTGTCCAAAATGTTCACAGTTTTCCAGCTTGTACATTTTTAGCAAAACCTTCCTACTTTTATACTCCATTCCCACTAAAATAAAGACTAACATTTCACTTGCCTTCCCTATAACCTATAGCCATAGAATCTCCAAGATGTACAGCACAGAAACAGACCCTTCGGTCCAGCTCGTCCATGCCGACCAGATATCCTAAATTAATCTAGTCCCTTTGCCAGCATTTGGCCCATATCCCTCTAAACCCTTCCTATTCATATATAATCCAGACTCCTTTTAAATGTTGTAATTGTGCCAGCCTCCAACACTTCTTCTGGTAGCTCACTGTATACATGCACCACCCTTTGCATGAAAAAGTTCCCAGTATAGGTCACTTTTAAATCTTTCACCTCTCATCTTAAACCTATGCCCTCTAGTTTTGGATTCCCACATCCTGGGGAAAAGGCTTCGTCCATTTACCTATCCTTTTGATTACCCTACCCTTCCCTAACCTATTGAACTTTGATAACAAGGTGTAGATCTGGATGAACACAGCAGGCCAAATAGCATCAGAGGAGCAGGAAGGCTGACGTTTCGGGCCTAGACCCTTCTTCAGACCCTCC
>NC_063345.1:7733455-7752331 GCF_021869965.1 Rhincodon typus
GCTGTGTTCATCCAGATCTACACCTTGTTATCTCAGATTCTCCAGCATCTGCAGTTCTACTATCATTAGAAAATGGATGTTTTGTTTTCTTAGACGAGAGGGTCAAGGGATATGGAAGCAAAACAGCTCAACAAGGTGACGTTATAAAGCAGTCATTCTCTAATTGAATGGTGGAAGTGGCACCACAGGGACTTAATGGCCATTACTGTTTCTATACATTGTGTATTTGAAGCTTTTTTTTTTGCAGTGTTTCAGAAGGCAGGCTTTCTCATGGATATGTGTTGAATGACAAGAATCTTGCAGTGGCGATCATTTGTTACTCTCTTAGACTGACTCAACTGCTGAAATCTTGTCACAATGTCTCCGTGCATTATCAAAGTGTCTCATAAACATGACCTTGGTGGAAACTGTGATTTTCCTCAATGACACAAGAATTCCACATCAGAAAGTCCATCGTTATCCTTAGAATACTTTTAGCAGTTTGAACAGTATAGAACATTGAAAGTAATTAAATCCTGAAACATTATCTTGGATAAATTTTGGCATTGTTGCTTTCAGTTTGAACACTGTGGGTTCAGACTTTGGAATTATAGAATGATGCAGCATCATAGGAGACCAGTTGATCCACTATGTTTGTGCTGGCTCTTTGTTATGGCTATGAGAAGTAAGCTACTCTCCTGTTCCTACCTTGTTTCCCTGTACTACTGTTCCTTCACCTATTCATACACTTCCTTTTGAATCTTATCATTGTCTCTTCTTCCACCATCTTTTTCCTTGTTGCAACTGGTTCCTTTGCTGTTCGTTTTGAATCTCTGTCGCCTGCTTAGGGATCTTCCTGCTACGCAAAACAGCTTCTCCTTAATTCCTCTGCCAGAATTCTTCATGTTTTTAAGCACTTGCATCAAATCTCCTCTCAATGAAAAGAGCAGCTCTCATTTCTCCAACAATTCCACATAAACAAAGTTGCTCAACCCTTGTACCATTTTAGTATAAGTCCTGTGTGCCTACTTCATGTTCTGGCACCCTCCCCAGAGTGCATTGTCCAGAATTGCAAACACCCAGAGTGCAAGACCTCGGAGAACAGGACTGAGGGAGCACCATGTCATCTGGAATACCATGGGTGGAATTATCCCGGATGTGGGCAATGGCAAATCAGCTGGGAAAACATGGCAGCAATGGAAAAATGAGATTCTCACATCAAGAAGAACATGCTTGACTTTGCACATTGGGTTTTAACAGCTAGATGAGAATCACACTGGTGAGTGGTGAGGGGATCTGCCTCTGTACATTAATATCCTATTATAGCACTTCAATTCCATGGAGTTATCTATTCTCTCAGGCAGCACAGAGAAAGTAGATGGCGACAACTCCCAATATCAGGGTCTGAAAATATCAGGTACCTGATAGCTGCACACCACCAACTTCTTCTCCAGTACTTTGCCTTGTCCAGAGTACCCGCACATCTCAGGGCACATTGCATGGGCAATGACTCCCTACATCCTTCCTCCAAGGAGATTGGCATGAGGTAAGCAGCAGCCACGCCACATCATTATGGCACGTCTCTAACTCAGTTCTAAAACAATTCATCATTTCAATGCTGCATGTTGGAGCTCAGCGATACCTCACACTGCAATAATACTGCCAAGCTGTTTGCACACAGGAACAGGCACTTCCATTGCCTGTAGTTTCTCCTGACACTGCATAATTCTCCGAGATCCACATGCAGTAGCGACTTGTGGAACCAGAAGTCAATGTATCAAAATGACCTTCAACATGCATGGAAACTTCAAGCAGCTGCTCCTCTATGCAACTTTAAGGAAACATTGACCAGAATCATGTCATGCATGGGAACAGGGTACCCCTTACTGTTCTTAGTTTCTTAGCACTCACTCAATTTGTGTTGGCTTGGATGCTCACTGTATCTCTGCCTTGCCTTTCCTTTCTGTCCACTGCCACCTCATTCAGACCTTACAGGCTCACAGTACTTTTGTCTTGCCTTGCCTTTTAGCACAGGCACAAACCTGGGCAGCCTGTCATGGTTGCTAGCAATGATTAGTCAAGGAGCCAGAGATGTTACTGTATGGCACCGTGCTACCTCAATGGCAGTAGTTTATCTGGCAAACATACTGCAGGCTTCAAACAAATAGCTATATCTCAAATCCTCAGATGGGTTGTTTCAGTCTAGTCAAGGAAATATTGTCAGTCAGGGAATCCCACCATGGTCAGTCAAGGCATCATCAGTTATTCATCCACAGGCTTGTACACAGTCATAGAGCCACAGTCATAGTCATAGTCTATAGCACAGAAAATCGCCCTTCTGCCCATCATGTTCATGCTGGTCATAAACAACCACCTAACTATTCTAATCCCATTTTCCAACTCTTGACCCAAGTCTCATGTGCCTTTACCTCACAAGTGCACATCTAAATACTTCTTCAATGTTTCTGCCTCTCCCACCCCTTACAGGCAATGAGTTCCAGATTCCCAGCACCTTCTGGGTGAAAAAAATTCCTTATATCTCCTCTCAATCCGTTGCCCCATACCTTAAATCTATGCACCTGGTCATTGATCCCTCCATCAAAGGGAAACGTGTCTTCTTGTCGAAACTTCTCTCTTCTCTTCAGAATTTGAGACAGCAGTAAGATCAGTCAGCAGTTTGAACTTTCGTATTCAGGGATCCTATTTCGTTGCTGTCTGGGGAGTGGATCATCGTCAGTCCCATAGCTCCAGTGCAACAAATCAACGTCGCAGTGGTGAGTCAGATGGGAAGGTGCACAGACATCAGTCAGGGGCCTGGTCCATCATCCGTCAGGGTGGCTGTTCCACATCGGTCAGTGGAGTGAGCCGCTATCAGTTCTGGGTTCTGTTCAGTGAAAATCAAGGGCGATTATCAAGTGGGGAGATTAAGAGTTGAATAAAAGAGTTGGGTGGGACTGAGAGTGAGCAATGCCAATGGGTGTACAGGGAATGCAAGGCAGACAGGAACATGAAGGTTTGAGTGGTGGGCATCGTCACCCAGATTGACAAGCCGAGACTGTGACTCATTCTATGTTGTCTTCCTCCCCATCCAACTCATAAATTTCGTGGGGTTTTTTTTAAGAAATATACTTTATTCATAAAAAGGAAAATCTTTATGTACTTACATAGCTAGAAGAAGAAAACAAACATTGCGGTTTGACTTTGTCGATAATTACAACTAATCTAAAGGCATTTCTTATTAATGGTAGTTACCTGGGAGGGTCTGATAACTGAATGTACTCTTGTTGTACTTTGGCAGAAAGACCTCAGACACTGGTCTTTCCCCACTGCATTAGCGGCAGCTGTCCTAAGCTTTAGTGCGTCCCTCAGCATGTAGTCCAGGATCTTGGAATGTGCCAGTCCACAACACTCGGTAACGGTCAACTCTTTCAACTGGAAGACCAGCAAACACACAACTGAAACGCATGGCTGACACCACACCTAGAGTGGGCAGAATCAGTTTTTTGTTTGGCTGAAGCACCGGGTCCACTTGTGATTGAAGGTGAGGCTCATCAAAGTGTAATTGCATTAAACAGATATTCACCAATACAGGTGAAAGACATCTCTGATCACAAAATGAAGATGTGAACCTCATGTGCTGACCAACTACATTGTTCACAAATCCTGGTCGAAAGCAAGCTTGACCGTGGCATTGAAAATAACCAATTAACCCCCGAGTAAAGTGTTACAATTCACAAACACATTCCAAGGTTTTATCTCCTGCATAAGGACAATTAACTGTTTAACTATAAAATATGCAGAGGTCTATCCAAAGTGCAATGCTGCCTTTCTTGGGCAATACAAAAGTAGTTGGACTGCGATTTCTCATTTATTCTCATTTCACACAGACGCAACCATGTGCTGTACTTGTGCCAAATGGCTCATGTAGCATACACTGACTCAGGTCAACAACGTGTAAGAATCCATGTATAGAAATCCTGGTGTCACCTTGTTTGAGGTCCTCAAGTTCTATTGATTTGAGGAAGCTGTTGAAATGTTGTGTATGCTGTGACTGCTGATTGATCACATTACTGAGGAAAAACCGAAATAACAGCGGATGCTGCAAATCAAGAACAAAAACAGAAGTTGCTGGAAAAGCTCAGCAGGTCTGGCAGCATCGGTGGAGAAAAAATCAGAGTTAATGTTTCGGGTTCGGTGACCTTTCCAGTTCTGCGGGTCCTAATAAGTCTAATAAGTTTGAGATTCTTGCTCCCTGTCTGGATGAGAATGGGAGGTGTAGGGAGGAAGGAGAAAGCAATTGGCATAGTACATTTACGGGAATTATCACTGTTCTCTGTGGCCAGCATCGACAGTCCTAAAGGCTGTTTTGCCTGCCTGGTCTGGGTTCAGGATCTCTCATCTGGGCCACAGAGGAACTTGGAGTCGGAGGGGAAAGATCCAGTTGCCGTGGTCCACATAGGTGCCAACGACATAGGTCGAAAGAGGAAAGAGGCTCTGCTGAGGGAATATGAGAAGTTAGGGGCTAAAGGAGTAATAATCTGTGGATTACTGCATGAGCTGCAAGTGAATTGGCATAGGGTCAACAAGATAAAAGAGCTAAAGAAGTGGCTCAAAGATTGATGTGGAAGAAACGGGTTTGAAATCATGGGACATTGGCACCAGTACTGGAGAAGAGGGGAGCCTTCCAATGGGATGGGTTCCAACTAAATTATGCTGGGACCAGATTCCTTGCAAATCGCAGAACTACAGTTATGGCTAGGGCTTTAAACCAAATAGTGGGGGCTGGGTGGGTTCAAATGCATGGAAAAATATTGGAGAAAGTTAGAGTCATGCTTGGCTCAGTAGAGGTTATTAAAGTTTCTAGAACAAGGAATAGGACAGAGAATGTGGCAGGGGTCAGGAATCTAACTTCAGGCACAGTGGATAAGAGGACTATGAGAAGGGGTAAGTCAATGCAATGTGTTACATTTTAATGCACACAGTCTATGAAATAAGGTAAATGAGCTTATAGCACAGAGTGAAATTGACAGGTGTTGTGGGTATCACAGAGATGTGACTGCAAGGGGATCAGGCTGGGAACTAAATATCCAAGGATGCACGTCCTATCGAAAGAACAGGCAGACGGACAGAGGGGGTGGGGTTGCCTTGTTAGTAAGAAACGAAATTAAATCAGTAGCAAGAAGTGATGTAGCATTGGAAATTGTAGAATCTGTGTGGGTAGAGTTGAGAAACTGCAAAGGAATAAAGACCCTGAGGGGAGTTGTGTGCAAGCCTCCTAGCAGTAGTCAGGATGTGGGAAACAAAATAAATCAGGAGATAGAAAAGGCACATAAGAAAGGCACTATTACAATGATCATGGGGGATTTCAATATGCAGGTGGACTGGGAAAACCAGGTTGGTAGTAGATCTCAAGAAAACAAATTCGTAGAATGTTTACAAGATGTTTTTTTGGAGCAGCTTGTTGTAAAGCCCACTAGGGAACAGGCAACTCAGGGTATGGTGCTCTGTAATGTGGCAGACTTGATTAGGGAGCTTAAGATGAAGGAATCTCTAGGGGCTAGTGACCATAACATTATAGGATTCACCCTGTAGTTTGAGAGGGAGAAGCTGTAATTAGATGTAACAATACTACATTCGAGTATAGGTAACTACAAAGACATGAGGCAGGAGCTGGCCAGAATTGATTGGAAAGGGGGAGCCTGGCAGGGAAGACTGTAGAGCAGCAATGGCAAAAGTTTCTGGGAGTAATTCGGGACAAACAGCAGAAACTTATCTCAATGAAAAAACAACATACTTAGGGGAGGACAAGGCAATCATGGCTGACAAGGCCAGTCAGGGACAGCATAAAAGCAAAAAGAAAAGCATACCATGTGTTGAAGATTACTGGGAAGCTGGAGTCATAGTGTTATAGAGATGTACAGCATGGAAACAGGCCCTTCAGCCCAACTCGTTCATGCTGACCAGATATCCAAAATGAATCTAGTCCCTTTTACCAGCATTTGGCCCATATTCCTCTTAAACCTTTCTATTCATGTACCTATCCAGATCCTTTTAAATGTTATAATTGTACCAGGCTTCATTATTTCCTCTGGCAGGATTGGGGAGCCTTTAAAAACCAGCAGAGGATAACTAAAAAAGCAATAAGGGGGAAATATGAGAGTGAATTAGCTAGTAATACAGCAAAATAAATTGTAAGAGCTTTTTTTAGACATCTAAAAGGTAAGAGAGAGGCAGGAGTTGATAATAACAAGGAACAAAGAAATGGCAAGGGACTGGATAGGTTCTTTGCATCAGTTTTCACAATGGAAGACTCCAGCAGCATACAAATTCAAGAGAATCAAGGAGCCAAGGTGAATGTTGTGGCCATCCTAATCAGAAGGTGCTGCGGGAGCTGAAAGGCTTGAAGGTGGAAAAGTCACCCAGGCCAGATGGACTACACCCTAGAGTTCTGAAGGAGATAGCTGAGGAGATTGTAGAGGCATTGGAGGTGACCTTTCAGGAATCAGTAGAGTAGGGTGCCAGAGGACTGGAAATTAGCTAATGTAACAGCCCTGTTTAAGATGGAAGGGAGGAAGAAGACCAGAAACTAGGTCAGTTCGACTGGCCTGGGTCATTGGTAAGATTTTGGAGTCCGCTTTTAAGGATGAGATTGCAGAATATTTGACGTACATGGTAAAGTAGGGCGGAGCCAGGGTAGTTTTATCAAGGGGTGGTCATGCTTGATCTATCAGTGAGAAGGTTTGAGGAAGTAATGAGCAAGTTCAACAAAGAAGAGTCGAGGAACATGATTTATTTGGATTTCCAGAAGGTCTTTGACAAGGTACTGCGCAGAATGCTGCCAGTGAGTTAAGTGGGCAACGTAGTGGCAGATGGAATATAATGTGGGAAAGTTTAAATGCATTGACTTTGGTTGGGAGAACAGAGGCAGATATGATTTTATGAAAAGTGAAAGGCTTGGGAAATCTGAAGCACAAAAGGACTTGGTGGTCCTGGTTCAGGATTCTCTTAAGTTTAACATGTAGGTTCAGGTAGTAGTTAGCAAGGTAAATGTAATGTTAACATTCTTTTCAAGATGGCTAAAATAAAGAGCATAGATGTACTGCTGAGGCTGTATAAGGCTCTGGTTGTAAACCATCTGGAATACTATGAGTAGCTTTGGGCCCTATACCTAAGGAGGGAAATGCTGGCATTGAAGGGATCCAGAGGAGGTTCACCACATTGATCCTGGAGAATGAAGGGTTTCTTGTATAAGGAGCATTTGAGTCCCTTGGGTCTGTACTTGATGGAGCTTGGAAAGATGAAGGGGGGATGAGTGGAGAATAATGAGAAACTTGAATGGAGTGGATGAAGATGTTTTCATTAATGGGAGAGATTCGGACTCGACAAGGCTAAGTAAAGGAAAAACCTTCTAAAACTGAGGTAAGGAAGAATTTGTTTAATCAGGAGGTGATTATTCTGTGGAACTCATTGTCACAGCAGGCTGCGGAGGCCAAATCATTGAGTATATTTAAGACAAAGATAGATAGGTTCTTAATTGGTAAGGGAATCAAGGGTTGCATGGAAAAGGCAGAAGAATGGGGTTGAAAAACATACCAGCCATTATCAAATGGCAGAGAAGACTCAATAGGCTGAATGGCCCAATTCTGCTCCTATATCTGATGGTCTTATGTTCTTCCATTGAACGTCAACCAGATGAGAGTGGGGCAGCAGTATTGTACTCTCTATAGAGATGGCAGTCAGAACTCCATTTCAAAACATTCAGGATATCTACAATGCAACACCTTCTTCCACTTAGACCAACCAGGTCCACACAATGACTCCACAACATGAGGTTCCTACACTGGTCAGGACTAGGGGTTTTTGTTGTAATGAAGCCCATACAGAGGGCACCGCTTAATCCTTGGATGCTTTGCTCTGGAAAACTGGAGGTTACAATGAGTTTATGTGATGGATGAAGTCGATCTGCACTAGTCGCAGCTTTGTCCTGTGTAGGAAACTGGCCACATTCATCAGAAGGAACGTCACCTTCACTGTCCTATACTGCAGGATGTGTTTGGTAATCACTTTCAATGGAACTGAGTTGTGTGAAGTTATTTTTCACTAACTGTAAATGTTTACAAGCTGCAGAAACCAGAATCCCCTGTTCAATCCCAATGGCAAATGCAGCTTACCAGTTTGATCTTTCTTCCTTTTTTCCGTTGTTTAATAAAAATTGAGGTTACAAACTAATGGAAGTCTTCACAACATTAGATACTCCCTCATTGAATCTTGACATGGTTTCATGCTGGTGTGGGGACTACAAAGAGAATGCTCTCTTTCAGTACACGTTGAGGATATGCTGGTAATGATGGCTAGCATCTCTCACATTTATCTTGTAGCTGCAGCTAAAATGACAGTGATAACGCTGGTTAATACATCGTATACATGGACACTTAGTAACAGAAATAAGCCATCCAGCCCATTGAGGGAGAGGGTTCCTCTCGTTGAACATGCTGGCATTGCAGTTTTGAGTGAATGGCCTCTTTGTGTTTATGGTTAGAGTCCTGACATGCTGAGTGTCCTGCTCACATACAGGCTCACCCTCCTCGGTTTAAACAGCCACATGTTTGGGGTCACATGTGGGTTGAAGGTGGAGTGTCCTGAGAGGGGATTTCTGCAGACACTTGAACGTGGTTCCTCCTGGCACCTGGAAGTGAGGTCAAGGTCCCTCGTCCCCTATGCACCTTGCTGTCGGCTCTGAGCCCCAATAGCTTCAGTGATGGCGTACCACATTGACCTGGGTGGCAACTTCAGACCAGCTTGGCAGAGTCTGGTGCCATGGTCTCCAGGTCCTAAGGAAAGGCAGTGGAGCTTTTGTCCACCACACCATCAGTTGGGACCCACAGATCCCTGGCAGCCAGTGCCAATGTGCCTCTATCGCCCATTTTCAGAGCAATGTGCTGAAGACTAAAGCTATTCAAACCTACTCTTGGCAGTATTTGATCTGGCACAGAGCTGGGATTTAAATCTAATGCCATAGTCTAAAGCCCATATTGTCCTAGCTGTAGTGAGCATGTTCACCGCTAGTGAGCTCATGGTAGTGTGAGAGTGACAGTGCCATGTGGCAACGGTGCGTTCTTAAAAATTTGAGCAGGGGTTTGTATATAGGGTCTAATTCAATGTGTTTGTTGATGGATTTCTGGTTGGAATACCAGGCCTCCAGGAACTCCCTGACGTGTCTCTGTTTGGCTTGTGATACCACTGAGAAAGAGAACCGGAAGTAATGCCAACCACCCCAGCAAACCGAGGCATATAAATAACAAGCGGGACAGAACACCGACACTTCACTGATGATGTTACCTAGCAGGGTGACGAAACATTTGCAACCAAACTTACCGGCTCGGCGAGCAAGTCTACAACCTCATCCATAATCCAAGCTACAAATCTTCTTGAAAACTTTAAGACACCCTTGTTCCTGTACTTGAATGCTTTCATTATGAAGGCCAACTTTGTCTCCTTTACTGTGCTGAACCTGCATGCTTACTTTCAGCGACTGATGCATGAGGACACCCAGGTCTTGTTAAACATTCCCATCTCTCAATTTATAGCCATTCAAATAATAATCTACCTTCCTATTTTTGTGACCAAAGTGGATAGCTTTCCTCTCATTTCCCTTATATTCTACTTGCTCTGCCAAATCTCTAAGCTCCAGTTCTGTTGAAAGGTCATTGATCTACAAAAGTTAATTCTATTTCTCTCTTCAGAGGTTGAGTGTTTCCAGAATTTTATTTTTTTTAATTTCAGTTTTGTGCCATCCATTGTACAATCTGAACCGTGATTTTCTTTTAGCCCTGTTACTCAAAATCCTTAACTGGTCAGGTTAGTTTGTTTTACACCTGCTGTGCATGAGAAAATGATCAAAGGAGGCTATTGTATCAAAACTTCTCATGAATCAGGAGCCATACAGAATAGCAAGAAGATTAAGACATTGGGAGCTCAACTGAAACTCTTTCATCTCTGCTGAGAATTGTCAAACAAACTATTTCTCAAGAAAAAAGTGCTTCACATAAACAGAATTGGACACAAGCAAGAGATGTACATTGTATCCTCTATTACATTTACTCTGTGAAGCATCTGTACTCTGTCTTACCCAACTTGATTTCTTTATACTTTCTGTCTGCTCCATTACCCTGGGTTGTGCAATACAGATTCTGAAAACCTGACAATCACAGACTTTGAGGGATATATACAGTTTCATCTGTCTCCTGTTACCTGTGGATCTTATCTATGGTTTAACTTGTTGCTGACCATCTCAGGCCAACCCACCTCTGGTTATTTGTGGTTTAAGCCCTCAGTGTCTAATTGAGGACTGCCTCAGCTTATTGGCATTCTCATTACTGCAGGAATAACACATTTATCAATTGCATTCACTCTCTACATTTGGTGATCATCTCTATTGCTCATTCCGAGATGAAACATTCCATGGGAAGCCACAGAGACTCGAATTTAATGGATGTCCATGCATTAGCTTTCCTAATCCTTTAGCATGTGCAATAGACATTCACCAAAGAAAACAATTTAAAAAATCAACCTGGTAATTTTAATTCAGGTCAGTCCATCATGTTGAATGCTCTCCTATCTACTAAACAGTAAGATCATAAAAGGAATTCAACTCTAAAGTCAAAAATATTTGTTTAAAATCCAAATTAGAATCTTCCTTTGTTGTTTTCTTGATGCCATCTTATCTATTTTTGGGTGTTCCGCGATGATTTTTTCTACACCACGATGAGATTAACATTTAAATGTAATTTTGCTCTTGTAAGGACTTTTAATGCCACTCAGATAGTTTCTCCGTCATTTCCTTTCTCATTCGATGCTTGAGATACTATAAATATCATTAAGAATTTCAGTCTGTACAAAATGTATTGTGTGTAGGCGTGGAAGCATGCTCTGTAGGTCTTACTTGTGCTACACAAGAAACATAGCTGATGCATCTCAGGCAGTAACATATTGCTAATGCGGTAGCACTGGTAATCCAGAAGCCCGGGCTATTGCATCAGACCTAAGATCTCAAATCCTAGCACGGCAGATTTGGGAATTGGAATCTTATCAAGAAATATAGAATGTTACAGGATTATCATAAAAACTCATTTGGTTCACTCATCCCTCAGGATGCAAATCTGTCGTCTTTACTCAGCCCAGCCTACATGTGATTGCATATCCACAGCAATGTGCTTGGCTCCTAACCACCCTCTGAAATGGTGTAACTAATCAGTTGCAGCAAACCGCCAAAGAACAAAAGCTCTATAATATACCTATGATATAAAGTTGTAGTGACTCAAGAGGGTAGCTCAATACCACCACTTCTTGAATGGAAAATCGGGATAGGCAATAAATGTCTGTGATACTTACTTCCCAGGAATGATTTAAAAGTATATAAAATCAATTTACCATCACACCTGCACCGTTTTCACTAGCTGCCAGTGGAATTAAGGCTAGATTCAGCAAGTACTCATCTAAGGGTTATTCAAAGAGTACAGTCATGGATCATTAAACTGATTGCTATATATCTTTACAGTTTAGAGTTTTATAGGTAGTGTCACAATAATGGTGAAATATGGACCATCAGTTTTTAACTTCCATCACCTGACTTTAATACCCAAGACTCTCAGGAACAAAAATGGTTTTATAAAGGAAGAAACATGGACCTAAAGTGGGTGCAATAATCTCCTGATCACAGATTGAAGCAACTTCAGGAAACCAGAATGCAATAAGCTAAATCATCTGAAGGGAACTGCGATTCTATGTTCAGATATTAAAAACTGCACCAGGTGTCAAGCAACTCACATTTCCTGTTTAATTGACACCTGCATGAGAAGTTACACATATTGGATATAAAAGATTTCCTGCAACTGTCCAGTTTGGAAAGACAATTAAGCTGGACTCAGCGATACACAAAAGAACAACATTACAGTAGCTGCTTGGCACAGCAACAGAGCGACACAGAGAGAGAGACAAATTGATTAGTAATAACAAGGAGTGGAATAAAATCTCTTTCATTTTGTTTCCTTCTCATCATCTTCACAGGTACCACCAATGATGAAACAATAAAAGAATCATCAAAAAACTGAGAACTCAAAGATTTCATCGATTTTGCTACTGCTGAGGATATAAATTATGAACAAAACAGCTGTGATCTCAAGTTTAACTATTCCAAAAAAAGAGTATTTGGAACTTTTTAAACTGCATTTTCTTTATTTTCCCATTGTCACCTTTATTTTTAAACTTCACATTTTTTTTTGTGTTTGTGTTTTATTTCACATTTTATTATTTGTAAGGTTAGGAAGTAATAAAATTCCTCTTTTATTCATTCAAAAAAATGTCAAAATTACCTTCTTAATTTTAGTGACTATGCTTTAATTGAAATATGTTAAAGCTGTGTGCTGAAAAAGATTTTAAAATATTCGTTATCAGTAACCAAGGGGTTTAGAATCAGAGGGGAGCAGATTAATTCCACCTCACTGACCTTAATAACAGTTATTATATTATATTTATATTTAGAATTATTCTTACACAATTTGTTTCCAAGAGAAAGATTGAATTTCAAGCTCTAGAGAATTTCAGGCTAAAACACACAATTTTGGACAGCATTATTAAAATATATCATCATCCATTGTCACTGAATTTGGTATATTTGAAAATTATATTTCATATCTGCAGCACAGCAAAGCTTAAAATGTATCTTTCCAAAATTACTTTGGATTAACATAATAGAAACCTGGCTAATCTGTTGGTTGTGCTTGAGTTTATACATGAGACAAGCGTCCTCCCACCCTTATTTAATTGTATTAACAGAACATTCTATCCACTATCTGGACAAGGAAGTTCTCTTGAATTTCCAGTTGGATTTATTCATGACTATTCCATATTTAGGATCCCATTTTCTAGATTCCATCAACATGTAAGTGAAGGATGTCTGAGCAAAAGTTTATTTTGTCCATGTCAGATCTCTTGGAACCAGATGTCAATTAAGTTCTGTTTATGTTGTTGTGCCTGACACTGCACTGTTCTATTATGGTGCAGCTCATGCTCCTCCCACTCAATATCCCCATCTTGGTCCACAGGAGACTGCTGCCATTTTTCCAAGCAAGACCATAAGACACAGGAGCAGAAGTAGGTTATAGGGCTCATCAACTCTGCTCAACTATTTGTGAGATTGTGGACAATCTGTTAATCCTCAGCTCTATTTTCCTGCATTGCCCCATTATCTTTGATTCCCTTACTGATTGAAAACCTATCTATTTTAGCTTTGAATATACTTAATGACCCAACCTCAGCAACCATCAGTAATAAAGAATTCTACAGATTCACAATGTACAGACAGAAGTAATTCTTCCTCATCTCTGTCTTAAATATACAAGCTGTTATTCTGACATAAAGCCATCTGGTCCTAGACTCTCCCACAAAGGGAAACAACCTCTCTGCATCTGCCCTGCCAAGTTCCCTAAGAATCCTGTATGTTTCAATCATGTTGCCTCTCATTTTTCCATACTTCAATCCAATCTACCTCAACCTGTCTTCACAAGACAATCCCTCCATGTCTGCTCCTCTATCCACCTCCTCTATCCTCCTCTCTCTATTTATTTCAGAGCCCCCTTCCCCTCCCCCATTTCTGAAGAAGGGTCCAGACCCAAAACGTCAGCTTTCCTGCTCCTCTGATGCTGCTTGGCCTGCTGTGTTCCTCCAGCTCTACACCTTGTTATCTCAGACTCCAGCATCAGCAGTTCCTACTATCCCTGCATACTTGATATCAGCCTAGTGAACCTTGTCCAGACTGCTCCAATGCCAGCAGAGATAAGGGCCCCCAAGCTGTTCACAGTATTCCTGATGTGCACTGACTATAGTTTTAGCAAGACCTCCCCACTTTTATAATCTACTCCATTTGAAATAAAGGACAACATTCCATTTGACTCCCCTGTTACCTGCTGAACTTGGATTTTGTACTTCATGAATGAAGATTCCTAAATCCACCTGTTCTGTAGCTTTCTGCAGTCTTTATTCATTTGAATAATAATCAGCTCCACTATGCCTCCTGCCAAAGTAGATAAGCTCACATTTCCCCACTTTTCCAGCTTCCAAGATTTTGCCCATTTACTGAAACTGTTTGTATCCCTATGCAGACTCTTCGTTCCATCATTCCCAACTATTTTTGTGTCGTCCGCAAACTTGGCCTTTGCACATTCACTCTCCTCAATGAAGTCACTAATGTATACTGTAAATAATTGAGGCCCCAGCACTGATCCTTGTGACACTTCATTAGTTACAGGTTGCCATCCTGAAAATGCCTCCCTTATCCCTACTCTGTCTTCTATTAGTCAGCCATCCACTATTGATGTTAATGTACTATCTCTAATGCCATGGGCTATTGTCTTTTTAAATAACCTAATGTGTGGCACCTTATCAAATGACTTCTGAAACCCATATGTATTACAACTATTGCTTCCTCTTTATCTATGTTGCTTGCTACCTCCTCAAAAAATTTGAGTAAATTTGTTAGGCATGATTTCTCCTTCAAGAAGCCATTCTAACTCTGCTTAATCATATTATGCATTTCTAAGTGCTCTGCGATTATATCCTTTATATTAGAGTCTAAAATTTTCTCAACAACAGATGTTAAGGTGATGGTCTGTAGTTACCTGTGTTTTTGTGGTCTCCTTCCCTTTCAAATTAATGTATTACATTTTCAATCCTCTGTAACTTTTCCATCATCTAAGAATTCCTGCAAGATTACTACGAGTGTCTCCATTATCTCTGTTGCTACTTTCTTCAAGATCCAAGGATGCATCCCATCAAGTCCAGGGATTTTATCGATCTTTCCTTAGTACTTTTTTTTTCTCTGTTGATCATATCCTCTTTTTGCTGCTCTGGTTGTGAATAGCAGCACTCTCTCGAGTGTCTTGCAAGGCTCCCACATCTCAATCCAAGCATCAGAACCTCATCTTTAGAAGGCCTGTCACCTTCTTTATGATGGCCCTGGTGGAAGATTAAGTTGCATTTATCTCCCCTACAGACCATGCATTCTGGTCCAGCAGATGACACGTTCAGTGAAAGTGTCTCAGGACATCTGGGGCAGCACAGTGGCTCAGTGGTTAGCACTGCTGCCTCACAGCACTGGGTTTGATTCCACCCTCAGGCGAACGTCTGTGCGGAGTTTCCACATCCTCCCTGTGAGTGTGTGGGTTTCTTTTGGGTGCTCTGGTTTCCTTTCACAGTCCAAAGATGCACAGGTTGGGTGGACTGGCCATGTTAAAATGCCCATAGAGTCCAGGAATGTGCAGGCTTGGTGGATTAGGTATGGAAAATGCAGTGTTACAGGGATGGGGTGGGTCTGGCTGGGTTGGTGTGGACTTGATGGTCTGAATGGCCTGCATGCACACTGCAGAGATTCTATGATCTGCATCCAGAGATTGCACTGACCTTTGCTTATCTGGAGGAAATAATGGTGAGGGCAAGAAACTCCTCTCATCTAGACCTTCCTCCAAAGCCTGAGGAGACTTCTACTGTGACTTCTTCATGTGGAGGCTGTTTGGCAGCTGCAGAGAGTTTTCTAAATAAAATCCAAAAGAACTGCAGATGCTGTAAATCAGGACCAAAAATAGAAGTTGCTGGAAAAGTTCAGCAGGTCTGGTAGCATCTGTGCAGAAAAAATTCGGAATTAACATTTCAGGTCTAGTGACCGTTCCCCAGAGCTGGTTTGCTACTGGTCTTGGACTTGTTGATGCCTCTGATCCTCTACAATTTCTCTGTGTTTTATTGAACTGAAGCCTGAACGAGGATAACACCTACAGTGACTGGCACTTTTGGGAAAAGTTTCAAAGAGCCTACATGGAGAATATCAGAAACAAAACGGCTCCTTGATAAAATGTGACTAGTTAGTAATCGCAGCAGACATACGTTCAACTTTGTCATTGGCTTTGATACAGTAGAACATGAAGGGCCATGGGATCTTTCCACATAGGATTCTGAACTTATGGACTTTACACTGACTTTATCCTGCATGAGCCATGTGGCACAAATACTGCAGTACATTATAATTGCATAGGATTATTGAAACCCTTTACCCTGATACACACACCCCACAGCAACCAAGAAATGTAGCATTTCATAGAAAACCATATGAAATAAGAACAAGAGTGGACCATTTGATCTCTTGAACCTTCTCTACCATTCAATAGGATCATGGCTGATCTGACATTTCTCATGCTCACCTTCCCCACATTCATTCGTCTGTTATATAAGAGCAGGTTCTGACCTATTAAGATTGACAGTCCCTAAGTTTCTACCCTTCTCTTTGATTTAAGTATTCATTTCCCCAATTCACTTTCTGAGATCTGTGGAACTCCCTGCCCAGTGCAGCAGTTGAGGCTACCTCGTTGAATGTTTTTAAAGCAAAGATAGATAGAAGGGTTTTTGAACAGTAAAAGAATTAAGGGTTATAGTAAGCAGGCGGGTAAGTGGAGCTGAGTCCACAAAAAGATCAGCCATGATCTTATTGAATGGCGGGGCAGGTTCAATGGGCCAGGTGTCCTACTCCTGCTCCTATTTCATATGGTTTTATATGAAATGTTACATTTCCTACGTTCTTATGAGACCCACGCCTACTCCATAGCAATGCCCTATACTGTGTAGCACTTTTCCTCATGAAAGTCAGGATGATGTTGGTGTATGTCGATAACTCCACATCCTGCAGGGAAATATACCTCCCCTGGTACATCCCTCCCAACTTTATATGTAAACTTGCCCACCTTTACAGTGATTTCACCTTCTGCATCCTACCATACTGGCTCCAATCCCCTATCTGAGACTTCTCCAATTTCTAAACACTGTACCCTGATACCCACGCTGATTTCTAGTGCCCAAGACCCAGGATCGACTGTGGCCCAGCCCTTGGACCAATGTGGGAGGACAGCCTGACTGACAACGGACCAAAATTGGCTGATTTACATGCATCTCTCTGACTCACTTACCAGTAATCAACAGATAGGCTTGGTTCGACCCGCAGGACTCACTGTGGCCAAATCACTGGACTGTAAGGGCATGGATCTATGAACCATGATTACACCAAGCAGCCAACTTACCATATCCAAGCTCCTGGACTAACATTGGACAATGGTCTTTACCCCTTGACTGTACTCATGATTACTGTCATTAGATTTTCAGACATGGTCAAGTATAAGTAAAGTCACAATAGTCTTACCAGACTATAGGGCTGCTTTCTCATTAGACAGAGAGACAATTGGTGGTGATTTAAGCTGAGGGTCACACACATAGAGCAACAGAAGAGGTTGAGAAAGAGTGCTTCATGGCAACCTCAGCCCATGCTGTTGGTGTCACTTTGCATTATAAACCAGCCATCCAACCAACTGAGCAAACCAACTCCCAGAGGTTATTTGGTTGAAGTGTAGGCAGTTGCTTGCTACAAAAGCTGCTGATAAGCGTTGAAGGTGTAAGATTGACTTGGCACAGTACCATACAGTAACAAGTCCTCAACCTGTTTGCTGCTGGGAAACGTGTCAAATATCTTGGCTTTCTGTCTGTGTTAAGAGGCAAGACAAAGCAGAATGACTGTAAACGTGTAACTTCTGAATGAAGTAGCAATGTAATGAAAGACAATGTAAGGCAGAGATGCTGTCTGTCCCTAAACATGCACAAGGTGAGTGAATGCTAAGAAAGCAATCATAAACCCCAGAAATGCACATATGATTCTCATTCATGAGATGTGTGGAACATGACCTGCTGTTAGCATCACAGTGCAAGTGGCAGGGGATCCAAGGTGTAGTATTCAAGTGCTGAACTGTAAAAGTCATTAATCTGCAATGTTCCATGATGATATACCTGTGCTTTGCTAGTGCCAACCTCTGTAGAGCAAAGGTGCTGACTGTTGTTGCCCATGGCATACGTACTGAGATTTTGGGCATTATTGGCCCAGATGGATATCCATGGAGAAGACACTAACAACAACCACAGACAATTGCTCTGACTTTTAGATTGGACACTGACACCATCTACTCTCTCTCCTTTCTCCCCTTCCCCCATCCCAGTGGGACTGCCTGTTCTTTCCAGTTTGGCAGTTAGACACAGCATTGTTCTGCCATTCTCACATTCTGATCACTTAATCTGAACTATCAACATCTTTTCTCCCCAGCACTCGACACCCCACCACCCCACACCACACCCCCTAAACTATAGCATAGATGCTGCACCCTCCACACTTCACTGCAGCTACTACCTGCATATTAATGTGTTGAGATTAGCTACAAATGTGATTGAAAGATATGGAAATAGGCCACTTATTAACCAATCCAGCCATCAAAACCTTAAGTGAAAAATCTGACTTTTCTTTCTCAATGTTGAGAATCTCAGATTTTCATTATTGCTGTATTCTCCAAAATTCCTTGCTGCTGCCACACCTTTCAGAAGTTCCACTGTTTGTTTTGATCTTTCTAATTTTCTTATACATAAATATTGTTAGATTTTTGTTTCTTTCTTTCTTCTCTAGTGTAACAAACTTATGCTCTGTTATTAAAAATGATATGTGGCCTCCTGTGAAAACGTTTGAATGACTAATCACCCTTAATATCTACCGAAAACTAGCAAATATAACTTATTAAGCTACATTTCATTCTGGTATCTGACTTTTCCATCAGCTGGGTCAGAACAATTTCTCAAAACTTTTGCCTTTAAGCTCCTAATTTTCAGAGGATGGATACGGGTATTTCTTCTATAACATGATAGTTGTGCCATCTATCAAATGCCTAGATTCTTGGTAGTGTGGATGAGCAGAGAGATCTCAGTGTCCATGTGCATAGATCACTGAAAGTTGCCACCCAGGTTGATAGCGTTGTTAAGAAGGCGTAC
>NC_063345.1:7757331-7772930 GCF_021869965.1 Rhincodon typus
TGTGTTCATCCAGCCCTGCACCTTGTTGTCTCGGATTCTCCAGCATCTGCAGTTCCTACTATCTCTGATTTGTCAAGGAAGTCATTTTTCCCAGTGAGGTGAGTGAAATAGGCATTTGATAGATGGCACCAATAATATGGCAAAACATGTGCGCAAACACAGCTGTAAGTCTAATTATTTTAATATAATGTCATTTTGCACACACTGCCTGTTCAAATGGGCTGAATATAACATCCTCAAGAAATCAGTGCCCGTTATCATTAGTATCCTTTATTGGATCTGTCATTCATGCCTCAGTCACAGGAATAGACAGAGGGAGCAGTGTAAGATTGATGTAACTGGGTAAGGGTGCTATAACAAGCTCCGCATTAGCACCAAAGACACAGAAAATGCAGCCTTCTGTAACCTGTGCACTTTCTCACAAACTTTGTTACAATTTGGAAAATGATAAGTGGGGCACGTCAATCCAAGTTTTTAATTTGCATGTGGTAGCTCAGACCAGAAAAGGAACTGGGGGCGTGAATCTGATTCCTTCATCAGAGATTATTCATCCTTAAGCACGGGGCGATTTTTTTTTTCTAAAAGCTCCAACGAAATTTTTCCTTACTCCAATGAAATTGAATTTGTTTCCTTTCTTTCATTATTTCTGCCTCCTCACACAAGGATATGTGGAATATACCATCCCACATTTAATTACTTCAGCAAGCTATTTCGGTGTAGTGTGAAAGCCTCAATCTAATGAGCTTATTACTCCAATTTCCTTGCTTAGAAGGCAAAGCAATTTTGCTTCATCCCCTTTGCCTCCAGTACTGAGTGCTGAAACCCTGCTCGCATCTCTGAACCTGTCACCCTGGTGCACGTCACTGTGATTACCATCAAAAAATTGGACAGGACTCTAATTGAGTCATTGCCAGTCACAGTAAAAGGGAAGATGTTGCACCTGCTGCCGCCTTTATTGTATGTCAAAGGCTTTGCTGTCCTCAACAGAATTGAACCCTCAGTCACAAGATAAATAATTATCATCATTAACTCCAGCTTATCGTATTCTCCACCTATGCCTCAGACTGCTGCTTATTTGAAGATATGGTTATATAAAAATGTATTCATGACGCTTCAGTGAAAAGAAACAGAAAGTGTTGGAGAAACTCTGACAGCGTCTGTGAAGAGAAACACAGAATTAACATTGATTCCAATCTATTTCTTTGTACGTTATGGGCACCTTATCACTTAACACACTTGCTCCTCATGCCTCACGTTTTCTACAGCATAAAACCCATCGCTTCTCCAGCTCCTTCACATTGCATAGAAGAGTCACATTGGATTTGAAACATTAACTCTGTTTCTCTCTCCACAGATGCTACCAGGTCCCTGAATTTCTCCAGCAATTTCTGTTTTTATTTCAGATCTCCATCATCCGCAGTGCTTTGTTTTGATCTTAGTATTAAATTCACTGTCACTTCTCTTCCAGGTATGCCCACCTTGAAGAAGTTCTGTTTTTCTCTCCAACAGATTTCCATTTTAATCTTTCAGTGTGATAACTTCCATTGCTTTTTATTGCCCTCCTGCTGTTTTCTCAGTGTTTACAGAAACTTGTTCTCAGAGCCACATCTCCTTCCTCATTGACTGTCTCCGGCTCGAACTTACCCCACGTAAATTCCAATTGGAGTTCTATACACACAGCCAGCAAAAGCAGAGTGATTGATCATGCTGAAGAGGCCATATTTAGATGAATATAGATAGAAACATAGAAACATACCTAGAAACATAGAAGATGGGAGCAAGAGGAGGCCATTTGGCCCTTCGAGCCTACTCTGTCATTCCTCACGATCATGGCTGATCATCCAACTCAATAGCCTAATCCTGCTTTCTCCCCATAACCTTTGACCCCATTCACCCCAAGTGCTATATCTAGTCACCTCTTGTATACATTCAATGTTTTGGCATCAACTCCTTCCTGTGGTAATGAATTCCACAGGCTCACCACTTATTGGGTGAAGAAAAGTCACCTCATCTCCATCCTAAATGGTCTACCCTGAATCCTCAGACTGTGATCCCTGGTACTGGACACACCCACCATTGGGAACATCCTGCCTCCATCTGCCCTGTCCAGTCCTGTTCGAATTTTATAAGTCTCTATGAGATCCCCCCCCTCAGTTGTCTGAACTATAGCGAAAACAATTCAATTTCAGAGAGTTGTGGTATTAGAGGAGATTTCAAATACAGGGATGGGTGAGACCATGAGATGTCGTCTACATGTACTTCTTACAAAGGAATCAACACAACTCCCACAACTGTATCACATGTTCTACGGCATCATTTCATGAACTGGTGATACATACTAACTATTTGCATTTTTTTTTTAAGATCAAAACAAGAACTGCTCAGCTTTCCATCCTAATTTTGTACAGAAAATTCCTAATCCCTAGAGCCAGTCTGGTAAATCTACTCTGCTAAAACTTCATGTTCTGCTAATTATGGTGACCAGGACAGGGTATATTTCTCCATCTGTTGCCAAAACAGAGCATATTTATGGCACTTAACAGACCATAATAATGCCTCTAATGTTGCAGAGTGAAAATAATTACTCATTTGTTAATGTTTCAGGTCAAGTGCCCCTTCCTCAGATGGTAGCAAGGACATTGTCAGTTTATAAGCAGAAGATAGGGTGGGGAGAGGGGGTAAAGAGTAAACGATAGGTGGGGGTTGAGCCGAAAGAGAGAGAAGAACAGTTGGACAGAGAATGGAGTGAATGACAATCTGGCTAAGTGGGTTAACAGGGACTATTAGTGGCTAACAATGGACTGTGTGTAATAGCAGGTCATGTGATAACAAGGCTTGGTGTGTGGGGAGCAAAAATAGAAATTGCTGGAAAAGCTGAGCAGATCTGGCAGCATCTGTGGAGAAAAAACAGAGTTATCATTTCGAGTCAAGTGACCATTCTTCAGAACTGGTGTGTGGGGCTTGGGGTAAGGACATAGGAGAGCTCAAGTCCTAAAGTTGTTGAACTTGATACTGAGTCCAAAAGGCTGCAGGATCCAAAGTGGAAAATGAGGGACGCTTTACTCAACCCACAGCAGGACTAGTTACTATTACCTGCTATCCCTATCTATCGTTTATTCCTTATCCCCTCCCCACCCTACCTTCTACATATAAACCAACATTTTCCTAACTACCATCAGTTTTGATGAAGGGTTGCTGGACCTGAAATATTGACTATGATTTCTCTCCACAAAAGCTGCCGGACCTGCTGAACTTTTCCAGCAATTTCGGTTTTCGTTTCTGATTTACAACACCTGCAGTTCTTTTGGTTTTTATAACTACTCATCTACTGGACAGGGACAACTTTGATATATGTCCCCATTTGGCATAATTAATATCAGTCAGGCAACTGTCAGACACAAGTTGTTTTATTGCAAGAAATTTCCAAGTGAGATATCGTGGCCAACATTACATAAACAGATTCATTGGACATTCACCTTCTTTCAAAATAAATCAAAGTCTGTTGGCAAATGTCTCCAGCTTCAATTAGAAGGACCAAATAGATACCTTCAGTGGAAATTAAAAATAACACTGATCCAAGCATTCAGTTACAATTTATCACATAACTGCTGGCTATCTATCCAATAACTTGAAATAACTATGAAATAGTCTATGAAATAACTTTCATCCTATTTCATCTAAAGCCTTCAAGCAACCGTTACCCTTCTCTCTGCAATGGCCGAGTGGTATTAACACTAGACTGTTAATCCTGAGGCCCAAATAACGTTCTGGGGACCTGGGTTCAAATCCCACTACAGCAGATGGTACAATTTGAGTTCAATGCATATCTAGAATAAGAGTCTAATGATGACCATGAATTGATTGTTGCAAAATCCCATCTGGTTCACTAATGAAGGAAATTGCCATCCTTACCTGGTCTGGGCTACATGTGATCCTTGACCTACAGCAATGTGGTTGGTTCTTAACTGGGAAATATGCTGCCTCGCCAGCGATGTCCTCATCATGTAAATGAATAAAAAAATTGCTCCTCTTCCCCTTAGTTAATCTCAGCTATTTGCCTCAAACATTCCTTGTCGTAGCTTTTGTCCTGCACTTCATTTCTCAAATCTGTGCAAAGATGATCACACCTTCGAAGTGTGTAAAATCTTGTTCACAGTTTATTCTTTAAACTCTTTAAATGTCTACTCAATGCTACAATTCAGCTTGCCACTGTTTATTCACATTTCCCTGAGTGAACAATGAATACAACGGTAGCAAGTTGCACATTATATACAGTTATTCCTCAAACTGATTGTTGGATTTATTGATCTGACTACCATATATTTCCATAGAATCCCTACAGTATGGAAGCAGGCCATTCAGTCCATTGAATCCATACCAACACTCCGAAGAGCATTCCACTTCATCCCTGTAGCCCTGCATTCCCCATGGCTAATCCACCTAGCCTGCATATCTTTGGCCTGTGGGAGGAAATCAGAGCACCCGGAAAAAAAAAGTCACACTGACACGGGGAGAATGTGCAAACGCCACAGACAGTGACCTGTGGCCGGAATCAAACCCGGGTTGCTGGGAGTACGAGGCTCCTCAAAGGGCCCTTAACATGTGGATGCTAATCCTGAGGACAGAACTCAATCCCTACTGTGTGGAAGCAGACTATTCAGCCCATCAAATCTACACCGACCCTCTGAAGAGCATCCTAAATAGATTCACCTCCTAGCCTGTCCCTGTAACCCTGCATTTCCCATGGCTAATCCATCTGCCCTGCAAACTATGGACAATTTAGCACAAACTCCACACAGATGGTCAATTGAATCCAGATCCCAGGCACTGTGAGGCAGCAATGCTAACCACTGAGCCGTTGTGTCAGTGTTGTAAACTGTGGTTTTGCTCTCCCCTGCAAATGGGAATAATTGCTCCATATCAATTCTAAAAACCTCTGCATAATTGTAAAGATCCTTATTAGATAACCCTTCAGCTTTTCCTTTCCAAAGGGAAAAAAAAGCCCAGCTTATTCAACCTTTCATTTTTGCTGTCCTTACTTGAGAAATGATGTACTAGCACTGGAGGGGCTGGAGAGGAAGTTCACCAGGTTGATTCTGGAATTGAGAGGGTTTGGCTTATGAGGAGAAATTGAGTAGACTGGGGCTGTACTCAATGGAATTTAGAAGAATGAGAGGGATCTTATAGAAATATATGAAATTATAGGGGGGATAGATAGAATAGAGGCAAGGAGATTTTTCCACTGGCGGTTGGAACTAGAACTAGGGGGCATAGCCTCATAAAAAGGGGGAGCAGATTTAGGACTGAGTTGAGGAGGAGCTTCTTCATCCAAAGGGTTGTGAACCGATGGAATTCCCTGTCCAGTGAAGCAGTTGAGACTACCTCATTGAATGTTTTTAAAGCAAAGATAGATTTTTGAACAGTAAAAGAATTAAGGGTTGCGGTGAGTGGGCAGGTAAGACCACGAAAAGATCAGCCATGTTCTTATTGAAAAGCTGAGCAGGCTCAATGGGCCAGATGGCCTACTCCTGCTACTATTGCTTATGTTCTTATGTTCCTGACATTTATCACTTCTCACTTTTGTTATGGTTCTAAATGTTCGCACTTTCTCCCCTGCCTCATTATGAAGAACAAAACGTTCATCACTTAAATTTGGGCCAATTAGGTTCCGTACAAGTACACTTAACGTATCTGCTTCCCACTTCTTTCCCTCAAAGAATAAATCCGATTGATTTGTTTGTATGTTTTAATTGTCTAGTGGCACCTTATTGGTACGGGGATGGAGGAACTGTAAATCTGCTTCTAATCAGTATATGTAACTTGGATTTCAGATCTCCAACATCTGCAGTTCTTACTGAATTTGGGAGTTTTTGCCCCTAAATTTCCTATGAATTTTTAAAAATTAAATCTCTACAAGGCAGCAAGACCACATTCATTGCTGACAGACAATAGGTTTGTGAAGATTGGCTTAGAGTTTATGTTTTCACAAAAGTATGTCTCACTGTTTCGACTATTTCATAAAGCAGTTAAGGGTCAAACACACTGTGTGAGTGTTAGGTTACATGTAGAGCTGGTTACATGGTTACATGGTTACATGGACACGAGTGAATCCATTTGGTATCTACAACAATCAGGAGGTGAGGAAGTGAACTTAACCAAAGAAACTGGAGGGAAATGAGAAGAATTACTTGTGCACAATATATTAGATGTGGAATGTCACTGGTTGAAAGGGTGAAGTAAGCAGATTTAATAGTTAAAGATAATTGAAAAAAACAACTTGATGGGGAAATAATTTGCAGGATTACAGAAGCAGAGCACAGGATTAATAGGAATAACTGTGATAGCTCTTCCAAAAAGCTGGTACAAGAACAATGAGACATCTGTGCAGCATGATTCTGTTGATGGAATTTCCCCAGACCCTCAGTGATGTGGGCAATGGCAAGTGAGTTCTGAAAACATGGTGAGAAGGGAAAACAATTGCCAATATGAGAGACAGAGTGGGTGTCTGGGGGTGCTGCAAGCTGCTACTTGCCTCCCTGAGCCTTTATCACGCCCCATATTCCACATCATATTAGGGTATGCTGTATGGGCAGCATTCACTCGCACCCTCCATCTATGATGGCTGGCAATGGCCAGGCACAAGTCTCACCACGACGTGGCACACCTTGGACTCACTGTACAGCTAGTCAGAGTATCACAGTGCTTTGGAGCTTCCCAGCTCCTTACACTTCAGTGCTGTTGCCAGGATGTTTTGCATATAGGGTCATACACTCATCTCATGAAGCAGAACACAGGGCCCTTAGTTTGTTCCCTTAACAAACTCTCACATTACACTTACTTGGATGCACAGAGCATCATTAGCTTATAGAGTCATTGAATCATAGAGATCTCCAGCACAGAAAAAAGGCCGTTCAATCAATCACATCTGCATTGGTTAAAAATAACCACCTAACTAAACTAATCCTATTTTTCAGCATTTGGCCCATAATCTTGTATGCCTTAGCATCACAAATGCACATCTAAGTGCTTCCTAATTGTTATAACAGCTTCTTCTTCTACCACCTATACAGGGAATGAGTTCCAGATTCCCACTGCCTGGGTGAAAAAGATTTTCTTCACATCCTCTGCAAACCTTTTGCCCCTTACCTTAAATCTATGCCCCCTCCAGCAAGGGGAAAAGTTTTTTCCTGTCTACACCTGTCATAATTTTATACATCCCAATCTTGTCCCCCTTCAGTGTCCTCTGCTCCAAGGAAAATAACCGCAGTCTGTCCAATCTCTTTTCATAACTGAAACTCTCCAGCCCATGCATCATCCTGGTAAATCTCCACTGCACCCTCTCCAGAGCTATCATATCTCTACCTTGCCTTGCCACTGAGTGTAGACACAAAGGCAGGCAGCTGGCCATGTTTGCCAACAATGATCAGTCAGGGGGTGGAGGACTATTTCTGAATGGCATTGGGTTACTGGCCCAAGCATTTACCAGTCAGGGTTGCCCATCCAAGTCGATCAGGTAGTAGACTACTGACGGTGTCAGAGTCCCTGCAGTGAAAGGCAAGAGGTGTTATCAGGAACTATTGCTGTGGTAGGCAAGATGGAAAAGTAAATTGTGCCAATTCGTGGCAACATGCTACAATGCAAACGGATGCAAATATAATTGTGAAGGAGACAAGTCAATGTATAAGGATGGGAGACTGTAGCATGGGAGAGGTTGCCAGGGAGCGCAAGGCAGAAAAGAACATGAATATTTTGGGGTGGTCACCTCGATTGAAAGGTTGAGGCTGCAACTCACTCTGTGAAGCACTCACTTTTTTTATCATTCATGGCATATTAGCATTGTTGACTTGGATAGGATTTATTGCCCACCCCTAGTTGCCCTTGAGAAGCTGGTGGTGATCTGCCTTTTGAACCACTGAAGTCCACGTTCTGTAGGTAGACTCACAAGTGCTGTTAGGGAGGGAGTTCCAGGATTTTGATCCAGCGTCAGTGAAGGAAAACAAAATATTTCCAAGTCAGGATGATGAGTGGCTTGGAGGCAAACTTGTAAGTGATGGTGTTCTCATGTATCTGCTGCCTTTGTCCTTCTAGATGGTAGTGGCCACCATGTTAGGAGGTGTTATTTAAGGAACTTTGGTTAACTTCTGCAGCTATTCTTGAGAAAATACACACTACTGCTAACGAGCGTTGGTGGTGGACAGAGTGGATGTGTGGATGAGGTGCCAATCAAATGGCCTTTGTCCTGGCAGGTATTACGTTTCTTAAGTGTTGTTGGAGCTGCACTGATTCGGGCAAATGCGGAGTATTCTTTCACAATCTTGACTCGCGCCTTGTAGATGGTGGACAGGCTATGGGGAATCATGAGTTGAGCTCTTGTTGCACTATTCCTAGCCTCTGACCTACATTTGTAGCTTCAATATTTGTATGGCTAGTCCATTTCAGTTTCTAGTCAATGGAAACTGTCAGGATTTTGATAGTGGTGGATTCAGTGATAGGAATACCACTGAACTTTAACGAACAATGGTTAGATTATCTCTTGTTGGAGATGGTCATTACCTGGCACTCTTGTGGCATGACCATTACTTACCATTTATTATTATTTGAAGCCTAGATTTTGACCAGGTCTTGTTCCATTTGAACATGGATGGAAGAGAAGTTGCAGAAGGGGCTAAGCTTTATGCAACCATCAATGAACCATTCCCAATGGATCCAGTCACCGAAACTGCTGTCATCTCTGTGGTCACTTCATTGTGACTACCTACAGAAATTCATGAGGAACCTGAAGCCCAGACCAGCAGCAGCAAATTCCAGCAGATGTAGAGCATCCTCCTAATACAGAATTTCCAATCCAATGTGTCCTCATGGTACAGCAAAAGTTCAGGAGACCCTCAATGGTTCCATTTCCATGGAAAGTTGCGCAGAAATAAGGCATAGCCTCAAAATAAGGGGGAGCAGATTTAGGACTGAGCTGAGGAGGAACTTCTTGCACTGGGGCCAAATAGTGTTATACAACGGCTCCACAACATGAGCTTCCCACACTGGTCAGCTCAGAAGTTTCATTGCAATACACTATAGACAGGGTGCCACTTCATTTTTGGATGCTTTGCTCTGGAAAATTGGAGGTTACAATGAGGGTATGTGATGGGTGATGTGGATCTGTGCGAGTTGCAGTTTGTACTGTATACGAAACTTGAAACATTCATCAGAAGGAACATCACCTTCACTGTCCTACACTGCAATAATCCAGGCAGGATGTGTTTGGTAAATCACTTTCAATGGAACTGAGTTGTGTGAAGTTATTTTTCACTCACTGTAAATGTTTACAAGCTGCAGAAACCAGAATCCGCTGCTCAGTTCCAATGGCAAATGCAGCTTACCAGTTTGGTCTTTCTTCCCTTTTTCAGTTGTTTGATAAATATTGAGGTTACAAACTGATGGAAGCCTTCACAACATTAGATACTCCCTCATTCAATCTTGACATGGTTTCATGCTAGTATGGGGACTTGATGGGCCATATGGCCCAATTTCACACTGTAGGGATTCTGTGATTCTGTACAGGGTTCGGACATGCTGCTAATAATAGCTAGCATCTCGAGCATCAATTTTGTAGTTGTCGCTAAAATGACAGTCAATGACACTGAAAATACTCAGAAAATGTAGGAACAGGAGTAAGCCATTCACTCCATTGAGTCTGCCCTGTCATAGCTGACCAAACTCTTCCCATTCTCATCCCCATAATCCTGATAATGAGAAATGCATAAATCTCTACTTAGACATACTAAATGACTGAGCTTTCTGTGGTAGAGGATTCCAAACGTTCGCAATCCTCTGATTAAATATAAAAAATCACCTTATCTCAGACCTAAGTGGTATCCTCCCTACTGTGTCCCCTGGTTATAGACACCCAAATTGGGGAAAGATGTTACCTGCGTCTACCCTATTCTGGCCTTTAATATTTTGTAAGTTTCAATGAGGTCACCTCTCAATCTTTGAAACTCTAGATAGTTTTCCTAATCTCTCACTTTAGGGCAGTTCTGCCAACCTGGGAAACGGTCTAATGAACATTCATTGTGCTCCCCTTGTGGCAATAGTATCTTTCCTGAAACAAGGACATTAAAACTGCACACAGTAATTCAGGTGCAGTCTAACCAAGCTCCTATACAATTGAACACTACTCTATTTCTTTGCTCAAATCTGCATTCAATTAAGGCTATCATTCCATTCGTCTTCCTAATAGCTTACTGCACCTGCATGTTAACCTTCAATGACTATTGACAAGGACACTTAGATTCTTTTGAACATCAAGTCTTCAAACCTCTTACCATGTAAGAAATATTCTGAACATCTTCTTCTCTTACTAAAGTGGATAACCTCACAATTTTCCACATTACATTCCATGTTCTTGCCCATTAACTAAATCAGTTCAAATCTTCTGAAGCCACTTTGCATTTTCTTCACAACACATGTTCTCACTTGGATTTGTATCACCTGCTGATTTGGAAATACAACATACTACAATTGGTCTCACCTCCAAATAATTGATATACAATGTGAACAGCTGGGACACCAAATATTGATCCTTGCGGTAACACAGTTGTCACAGACAAGCAACACAAGAATTATCCATTTATTCTTCCTCCCTGTTCTCTGCCTGTTAGCCAATTACTAATCAATGCCAATATATTGTCTCCTGTGTGCTTTGATTTTTCTAACCAGCTTCCTCTATGGGACTTGGTCAAATGCCTTCTGAAAACTTAAGTATACCATGTCTATCAACTTTTCTTTGTCAATTTTGTAAGTAATATCTTTAAAACACTTCAACAGGTTTTTCATCACTAGTCAAGTATCTATTTATCCCATCCTTTACAATAGATTCTATCATGTTCCCTCCTATGATGTAAGGCTAACTGATATGTAGTTCCCTGTGTTCCCTCTCATCCCATCTTTAATAATGAGGCGACATATTTTTACTAGCGTGATAATCTGTTTACAATGAAGTTTCATCCATGCGACCTATATATGCCCCCAAATTTCTTTTTTCTACCCTTCGAACTATGCCTGCATGCAGTCCTGGCTTTCATTCTTAAAGCCAAGGGAGCCAGCCCTTCAGCGAAACCTGCTGACCTTGTGGTTTTGAGAGAGTAATCTTAGGGGCATTGATTGCTAGAGGGCCCAAACATGAATCACAAAAAGTTGGTTTGCAGGTGCAGCAGGTAATTAAGAAGGCAAATGGAATATTATCCTTTGTTGCTAGAGGGATGGAGTTAAAAGTAGGGAGGTTATGCTGCAGACATAGTAAGAACTGCAGATGCTGGAGTCAGAGATAACACAGTATGGAGCTGGAGGAACCCAGCAGGCCAGGCAGCATCAGAAGAGCAGGAAAGCTGACGTTTCGGGTCGGGATCCTTCTTCAGAAATGGTGTATCAGCTGCTGGTGAGGCCACAACTGGAATGCTGCATACAGTTTTGGTCTCCTTACTTGAGAAAGGATATACTGGCACTGGAGGGGGTGCAGAGGAGGTTCACTAGGTTGATTCTTGGGGTTAAAAGGGTTAGCTTATAAGGGCAGATTGAGTAGATTGGGACTGTACTCACTGGAATTTAGAAGAATGAGGAGAGATCTTAGAGAAACATACAAAATTATGAAGGGAATAGATTAAATAGAAGCAGGAAGGTCATTTCAACTAGCAGGTGAAACTACAACTAAGGGCATAGCCTCAAAATAGGGGAGAGCAGATTTAGGACTGAGTTGAGGAGGAACTTCTTCACCCAAAGGGTTGTGAATCTGTGGAAGTCTTTGTGCAGGCAAGGGGTTGAGCTACCTTGTTGAATTGTTTTTAAGTCAAAGATAGATAGATTTTTGAACAGTAAAGGAATTAAGGTGGGTAAGTGGAGCTGAGTCCACAAAAAGATCAGCCATGATCTTACTGAATGATGGAGCAGTCTCGAGGTGCCAGATGGCCTATTCCTGCTCCTATTTCTAATGTTCTTATGAGTGTTCTGCCCAGATGCAAGTTCACCGTCCCTGGTTTGACCTTCCACACTGGCAGGTGGAGGGGCCAGGCACCTCTGGAATGTCCTGAGAAGAGATTTCAGGGAGGGCTATGTGGTTCCTCCTCCAGCTGGGAGCAGCCTATCTCCTTGTGATGAAGGGAACCCAGACAGAGGTGCAGGTCCCTCATCCCTTTGTTGCCATGCCATTATTGCTGAGCACTAATGACTGGAGCAATGGAGTACAAGTCTCAGCTGGACCTGACTCTTCATGGCAGCACCAAACTGCCCATGAAGGCAGCCAGATGTGGAGTCAGCACAGGGCAAATGGTTTTGGTGGACTGTTCCATCCATCGATCTAATTTGTTGAGCCTCTCTGACATTAAAACATTAAAACAGTTCTGAGGAAGGGTCACCGGACCCGAAACGTTAACTTTGATTTTTGATTCACAGATACTGCCAGACCTGCTGAGCTTCCAGCAACTTCAGTTTTTGCTCCTGCTGCTCCTATACCTGTTTGTGTATTTTTATGGAATTATTAATGGCTAAGCACAAGGCGTTCTCTCCTGCCTGGGACTGAGAGGGTGGGTGGTCTAGGGCAATCCTCCGACTGCCAGCGAGCTCGGACATTTCTTCTTTGACGAGCCTGGTGATGTGCTCACCAGCGGGTCTCCATAATCTAGTCGAGCTAAAGTACCCGCTGACATACTGGGCTGATGGGCAGTTCAGGACGTACAGCCTTGCTAATGGCTCCTCTGAGAGGTCTGTGGCTTCTTCCTGAAAGGTGGAGGATGAGATATTGGCTGGATGGGCCACTGTCTTCAGGGCAAACACTGCATTTGCTGCTGATTCCTGCAGAAGACAAGAGATAGACTGGGTTGTGAAATGGGGGTCGGTGTAGAAAGATGGGTGCAGTAATAATACGTTCACAGTGATGGCAGCCGAGGAGCAGCATCAAAGATTACAATGAATCTTATTGGTTGGTCACAGTCCTCTCTAGCGAGCTCCAGAATATTCCCCTTGTGTGAAATGAGGAGTGAAAATATACCCTACCACCGATCCTGCCCTATTGTGGCCACTTCTCTCGCAGACAGAAGTGGCTGACACTCCTATTAGTGTTGGTGCAGATGGGGAAAGATTTTGAGGAGCTGTGAGTGAATGAGTATGAAGCTCAGATGATGGGAAGGCTTAGTAATTTTGGGAAGGTGAGAGCGAGTGAGGGAAGATTGGTGGACCGTAGTGGACTTTGGTGAGTGCAGTAGAGGAGTTAGAAAGAGGATGATGTAACAGAGAAACAGTGGTAGTATCTACTCTTGCAGAGCAGAGAAGGTTCCTTACTGCATTGTCACTTGACCGTGAGCACCAGATTGTCCTGGGTGGCAACTCCTGGCCAGGCTGGCAGGGTCTGGTACCATAGTGTCCTCTGATGGTCTTGAGGTAAAAGGATGGCCCTTTTCTCCATCCTCCCATCCACCAGGATATTCTGATCCCTGCTAACAAATCTGGGCGCCAATCTGCCCCTGTGGGCCATCTCATTGCAATTCTTCACGCATTGCAACTCCTAACGGCTATTCCTGGCTTTTACCATTGGACCTGGTGTGGAAGCAAGGCTTTAAAAATGGTGCCAGCAAGACAGAGATCACAGCAGCACGACTACCTCCTCTGGTCCTGAGGGCAAGGTAATGTGAAGGTGGCGCCATGGAAACATGGTGCAGAGTTAAAGAGGTGAGCAGTGTAAAACTACGTGAGAAAGCTCAAAGGATCTCACTGAAAGAAACCTTCCACGAACAACCCGAAACTAATGGTTCATGAATTTATTGGGAAAATTCTGCCCCCCTGTCTTTCTTCAGAGACTCTCCTCCTCTGTTATCACTGTCCTGGAAGCTACATCTAGATGTGACAAGGGGTTTCTACCGCTATGCCATCAGAACATATTGCAGTTCAAGGAAATTCTCCTTATTTTAACAGAACTAACATGATTTACCAGATTCACTTCATTTAATTTCACAAGTCACCACCAGGTCATAAGAAATAGCAATAGGAATATGGTGTTTAGCTTCTTGAGCCTGCCTTGCCATTCAATGTGATCTTCACTACTTTGACATGCCTCATGTTCAATTTTCTCCATAACCTTTGATTCCCTGACTGATCAACAATCTGTCTATCACAGCCTTAAATATACACAAGGAGTCTGCCCCCACAGCTCGCTGTGGCAAAGAATTCCAAAGACTCACAGCCCTCTGAGAGAAGAAATTCCTCCTCATCACAGTCTTAATTTAGTGCCCCTTTATTCTGAGACTATGCCTTCTGGTCCTAGACTCTCCCGTGAAGGGAAACATCCTCTCAGCATTTACCCTAGCAAGCCCCATAAAAATCCCATATGCTTCAACGAGATTGCCTCTCACTCATCTAAACTTCAGTGAGAACTGTCACAACCTCTTTAGCCTTTGCTCACAAGATAATCCTTTCCATACTATTTTTGGGCTTTAACTGCTGGGTTTCTGTTATGGTATTGGAGCCACAGCATCCGTACAGAGTGCTCTTCAAACCCTTAAACGAAATAAAAATTAAACCATTTACTGATAAAAAAATACAAAGAAGGGTTTGATATACCAGAATGCAGGCAATCTTAAATATCTCTGAATTAATCAATGCTGCCCGTGTAATAATTGCGCCTTTCATTAATCCAAATCTTCAGCAATATTTGAAATATGAGGAGTATTTGAGTTGAATTTACTCCTTATCTTGAAAGATTTTGAACCATTCTGTGCAGATAGGTTTTCCAAAATAACCAGGGAAGCTCAGGAGCAGTTTAATTTTATTTAATTTTCGGTGCTCTGAAGCTTTTGGAGACTGCAGAAATTATTTTGTTACTCCTTGGAAAATTCAGCGGAACTGAATGCTTGACAAATATTGCATTACATATTCATGCTCACTACTGGAAACACTAAAATAGCAGATGCAACATTGAGCTAACTGATGTTTTAGAAACTGGTACTTAATAGCTCCAAGCTGCAGGCATTTATCATCATTGAAATGCACTGAATGTGGTTGTATAACCAAATAATGACTGTGCTGCCTTTCAAGCTAAACCACTTTGCCTCCTTTTGTAATGTTAAATCACTCAATAACTGGTACATTCAATTTAATTTAGTTGCGTCCTAATTGTTTTAAGGAGCCCTAAAAGGGCTATGTACTCTGTTTAGGATTGCTCCTGAATCCCTCAGTGGATGTGTTGTTATGAAGTTGATCATGTTAAGTTCTTAGCCATTCACAGTAATTTTGCTGGTACACTTAAAGAGTCGACACTACAGTCTATTTGCATGATTGTAGCATTCGTTTTCAGAATAGTTTTCTGATGTTAAAAATGTCTGTTGACAAACCTTAGAATAATTGCAGATGAACAGAATTTCCCGTCAACAGGAAGTCAACAAGCCAGCATATCACAGAAATCTCAAATTTGCAGAAGTAAACCATTTGGCCTCAGAGGTAGTAGGAACTGCAAGTGCTGGAGAATCTGAGATAACAAGTTGTAGAGATGGATGAACACAGCAGGCCAAGCAGCATCAGAGGAGCAGGAAGGCTGACGTTTCAGGTCTAGACCCTTCTTC
>NC_063345.1:7773330-7787001 GCF_021869965.1 Rhincodon typus
TATCTCTAAACCATTTGGCCTGTCGTGTCTGTACCAGCTCTGAGCATTTTGACACAGTGCCAAACTTTTGTCCTTTCCCTACAATCTTGCACGTTGTTTCTCTTTAACTAATTATCCGCAGTCTTGAATGTCTCGATTGAGCCCACCTTCACCACATTTCTAGACAGTACATTGTACAGCCTGGCTGCTCGCAGTGTGAAAAAGACTTTTCTTACACCACCTCAGTTTCTTTTGCAAAAACACAGTACAGCCAAGCCCTGTGATTCTTGATCATTGCATGAGTGGGAACAGTTTCTTGCTATCAACCCAAATAATCTTTTGAAGCAAGCTTCCCATGTAGAAAATAAAAAAAAGGAACAAGGAACAGTTTGGGGATAGCAAGAACAGCAGATGCTGGAGTCAGAGATAACAGTGTGGAGCTGGAGCAACACAGCAGGCCAGGCAGCATCAGAGGAACAGGAAGGTTGACGTTTCGGGTCGGGACCCTTCAGAAATGGGGAGACGGAAGGGAGCTGGGAAATAAGTAGAGAGAAGGGATGGGGCTGGGGAAGGTAAGTGGGATGGTGAAAGGTGAATGCAGCTGGGAATGGTGGGGATTGGTCAATGAGGCGGGAGGAGAGGATAGGTAGGAGAGAAGATGGACAGGTTGTGTCAGGTCAAGGAGGTGGGGATGAGAGGGAGGGTTGGTCATGGGATGAGGCAGGGTGGGGTGGGGAGATTTTAAAACTGATGAATGTTTAGGCCATTGGGCTGTAGGCTCCTGAGGCGGAATATGAGGTATCGTTCCTCCAGTTTGTGTGTGGCATCATTGTGACACTGGAGGATGCCCAGGATGGACATGTCACTCAGGTAGTGTATGGTGAGTTAAAATGGTTGGCAACCGGAAGGTGTTGTCATTTGTCACGTACAGAGCGCAGATGCTTTACAAAATGATCTCCAAGTCTACGCTTGGTCTCACTGATGTAAAGGAGGCCACAACGGGAGCAGCGGATTGGGTAGATCAAGTTGACGGATGTGCAGGGGAACCTCTGTCTGATGTGGAAAGTTTGTTTTGAGCCTTGGATGGACGTGAGGGGGGAGGTGTAGGGGCAGGTGTAGCACTCCCTGCGGTTGCAGGGGAAAGTGCCGGGGGTGGTGGGGTTTTTGGGGAGTGTGGAGCGGATGAGGGATTCTTGGAGTGAGCGGTCCCTATGAAAGGCAGATGGGACGGGGAGGGAAATATCTCTTTGGTTGTGGGGTCAGATTGCAGGTGGCAGAAGCGGCAGAGAATGATACGTTGGATTACGGAGGTTGGTGGGGTGGTATGTGAGGACAAGGGGGATTCTGTCTTTGTTTTTCTTGGGGGGCAGGGGTTTGAGAGCGGAAGTGCGGGAAATGCAAGAGATGCGGTTGAGGTCATCTTTGATCACCAGAGGGGTGAAGTTGCGGTCCTTGAAATAAGAGGACATCTGGGATGTGCAGGAGTGGAATGCTCCATCTTGGGAGCAGACAACGGAGGTGGAGGAATTGGGAGTAGGGGATCGCATTCTTGCAGGAAGGTGGCTGAGAGGAGGTGTAGTTAAGTTGGCTGTGGGAGTCGGTGGGCTTGGGATAGATGTCAGTGTCGAGGCGGTTGCCAGAAATGGAGGCGGAGAGGTCCAGGAAGGAGAGGGAGATATTGGAGATGGTCCAGGTGAATTTGAGGTTGGGGTGAAAGGTGTTAGTAAAGTGTATGAACTGTTCAAGCCCCTTGTGGGAGCACGAGGCAGCGCCGATACAGTCATCAATGTAACGGAGGAAGAGGTGGGGGATGGGGCCAGTGTAGCTGCGGAAGAGGGATTGTTCCACATATCCTACAAAGAGGCAGGCATAGCTTGGGCCCATACATGTGCCCATAGCCACCCCCTTTCATCTGTAGAAAGTCACATCCAGCGTATCATTCTCCGCCACTTCCACCACCTATTGAGGGTCTTTGACGTATTAATTTTACTGTGTAGCGAATGCAGAGGTAGAAAGGCTGATTTGGTTTAGCCCATCTGACCAGCCTATCTATACCCTCCTGGAATCCATGTCTATCCTCTTCACTATTTACCACCCCACAACTTTTGTATCATCTACGAATTTACTGATGAAACATCCTATATTCAAATCTAAATCCTTAATCTCAATGACACATAGCAAGGACCCCAACATTAACCCCATGGGACCCCACTGAACACAGATTTCCAGTCGGCAAAACATCCCTCAACCATCGCCATTTGTTTCTTGTCACTCAGCTAAGTGTGGATCCAATTTGACAAATTTCCTTTGATCCCATGGGTCCTTACTTTTGCTATTAGTCTCCCATGAGGGACTTTATGAAATTCCTTCCTGAAATCAAGTAGACTACATCAAAAACATTGTCCTCATTTACACACCTGGTCACCTCTTCAAAGGCTTCTGTCAAGTTGGTCAGGCGTGACCTCCCCTTAACAAAACCCTGCTGACTGTTCTAGATTAATTCTGCCAATAGTTACCCCACCACTGACTTTAGACTTAGAATCCTTAATGTCATACATGAAACCCCAAATATCTGTATGATGTAACTTACCAATACTCTATCCATGGCATTTTAAACAGATATTTCTTAGTTATGTGGGTAATGCTAGTTGGGCCAGCATTTTCTGGTCCATCTCTAGCTACCCTTCAGAAGGTAGTCGTGAGCTGCCATTTTCTACCGCTGCAGTCCATGTGCTGGATGTATACTCACAGTATTGTTAGGAAGAGGGTTTCCAGGATTTTGACCCAGTGACAGTGAAGGAACAGGGATATAGTTGCATGTTAGGACAGTAAGTGGCTTGGAGGGCAACACATGGAATGCTAGGCTTTATCAATAGAAAATGAAGTAGAACATCCAGGGTATTAATCTAAACTTTCAGAAACATTGCTTAGGCCTAAGTTGGAGAAAAGTTGGACTGCAATAGTTCAAGAAGGCAGCTCACCATCACCTCCTCAAGGACAACTAGGGTCAGGCTAGCCACCAAATTCCACATCCCATGAGTGATTAGAGAATAATAAATTAGAGATTAAACTCTCCAATTCCACAATTTTGATTAATCTGCAAAACAAATGAGTCAAAAATAACAAACTATTTAACACACCTGATAACATAGAACATAGAACAGTACAGGCCCTTCGGCCCACGATGTTGTGCCAACCTATTATCCTACTCTAAGACCCTGCATCCCCTATATTATACTATCATCCATGTGCCTATTCAGGAGTCGCTTAAATGTCTCTGAAGTATCTGGCTCCACTGCCAACGCCGACAGCGCATTCCACACGCCCACCACTCTCTGTGTAAAGAACCTACCTCTGACATCTTCCCTATACCTTCCTCCAATCACCTTAAAATTACACCGTCTCTTATTATTCATTTCCGCCCTGGGAAAAAATTACCACATATCATTACACTAAGGTTAAGATTAAGATTAGGGTTTGAACATAAAGCAAGAAAGCCTGCAAAGCCAGTAATGGTAATGATAGATATGCAATGAAGTGACATCTCCAGATATCTGCAGGAAATCCACAGCCACTGGATTAACATTTGAAGTGTATTCACAATTATTTTGTGGCAAACGAGACAGACAATTTGGACACATCAGGAAACGAAACAGAAATTGCTGGAATCTGCCAGACCTGCTGAGCTTTTCCAGCAATTTCTGTTTTGTTTCCTGATTTACAGCATCTGCAATTCTTTCGTTTTTTTTTTAAATTTGGACACATCAATTTGAATAAATCACCTGATAACCTGTCCAGATTCAGTTTTTGTGTAATATTTTAAAAATTGAAATTATGGTGGGTTTTTTTACTGTTTTTCATGTAGGTCTAAAAACGCTATCTAATAAAGAATGTTTGAAAATTATTCACTATTAGGTACAGTCGCCATAGTCTTAACAGACCATAGGGTTGCTCTCTCATTAAAGAAAGACAACTGGTGGTGGTTTAACCAGAGGGTCAGTACACCTCAGGCAAGGGGAGTGGTTGAGAAGGAGAGTCCCTCATGGTAATCTCAGTTAGTGTATGAATTCAATCCATGTTGCTGATGTCACTCTACATCACAAACCAGCCATCCAGTCAACTGAGCTCCTGGCTTAGAGGTAGGGACACTATCGTTGCACCACTAAAGCCCACTTACCTTCAATGTTACAATGTCAGAGACAAGGCAGTCAATTTGAACAACATGGTTTCACTAACTGCAATGTAAAAGTTACCAAATCATCAAATTTATTTAATTAGATTGTTTGAGGGATAAACATTGGCCAGGACTCTGGGAATAAATTCTCTCTGTATCTTTGAAATTTATCTGTCAGATCTTGTTAGCTGAGAAGACAGACAGGGCCTCAATTTACACACTCACTCAGTAGATGGCACCATTGACAGTTCAGCACTTCCTCAATACTGTACGGGAGTGTCAGTTCAGATTATTGTTTGAGTCTTTGGAGTGTGTTTCAAACCCGCACCTTTTGAAATATAGGTACATGCACTGAAACCTTCTAGTACAAACCATAGACATAATTTGGTGACAATCACGTGAGCACAAATGTAATAGAATTTTAAATATGATAAAAATCACACTAAAAAGTACAATTTTGAGACAGAGCCTCTGCAGTTGGAGTTGACCATGAGTATGAATACTGTGATATACAGTTTGCATATCTGAGGTCTGATCAAAATGTTGGATGTTGTGGCACTAACCTTAACATAATCTGGGAATATTTATCTTGCTTTATATCCAATTTACTTGCCTTCAAGTCTAAAAGCTTATTATGTTAGACAGGTTTTATTTAAATTCGAGAG
Source organism: Rhincodon typus (assembly GCF_021869965.1). NCBI lineage: Eukaryota > Metazoa > Chordata > Chondrichthyes > Orectolobiformes > Rhincodontidae > Rhincodon > Rhincodon typus. The sequence continues at coordinate 7,778,149 of NC_063345.1, forward strand.
AATGGCAACAGAATTTTATTAGCTTCATACGTCACAAGAGGTGAATATTTATAGGCACAGCAACATTGCAGAAGGATGGGTGAGATTTGAGTAAAAATTCTACATCAAAATGACAACGGAAGGACAATAGGGAAAGTATAATTCTGAAAAGAGATTATGTGAATTGGGGCTTTGAAAGAATAATCGAGGAGGAACTGTCAGAAGGTTCAGAAGCCTGAAGACACAATTTTAAGATAATTGCGAAAAGAACCAAAGGGAAAGAGGGCATTTTTATTTGAAGCAACAAAATGTTATGGCCTCAAATATCTGAAGGGCTAGAGTGGAAGTAAATTCAATTGTAACTTTTAAAAGGGAATTGGGGATTGAAAAAATGGCATTTCAAAAGGAAAGATGTGTGGGAGGAAAGTGCATGTGTGGAAATTAAGCTCTTTCAAAGACTGAATAACCTTCTTCTGTGCAATACAGTTTGATTGGTTCACAGGATATAGGCATCATTGGCTGGGCCAGCATATATTCTCCATCCCTAATTGCACTGGCAAAGGTGAGGTGATGGCCTGATGGTATTATTGCCTGACTGTTAATCCAGAGATCCAGATAATATTCTGGGGATCCAGATGCAAATCCCTCCATGGCAGACGGTGGAATTTGAATTCAATGAATATCTGGAATTAAGAGTCTAATGATGCCCATAAATCGATTGTCGAGAAAAACCCGTCTGGTTCACAAATGTCCTTTGAGGAAGGAAACTGCAATCCTTACCTGGCCTGGGCTACATGTGACTCCAGACCCACAGCAATGTGATTGACTCTTAACTACCCTCTGCGCTATTCGGGATGGACAATAAATGCCACTTGACCTGCGATACCCTCATCCCGTGAATGAATAAAAGAATGTGGTTGTGAGCTGCTTTTGTGAAACACTGCAGTCCAATGAGAGTCAAGATGACACTCGGTGCTGCTTAGTAGGGAGGTGCACTATTCTGACCCAGCAACAGTGAAGAAATGGCAATATTTTCCAAGTCAGGATGGTGAATGTCTTGCAGGTGGTGATGTCCCCTTTCTTCTGTCTTTGTTCTTAGAGGTGGCAGAGATTGCATATACAGAAGTTGCTCTTGGAAGAGGCTTGTGGAACTGCTCCAGTGCATCTAGTAGATGGTACACACTGTATGTCAGTGCTAAAGGCAGTAAATGATGCTTGTGGATGTGGTGCCAATCAAGCGGGCTGCTTTGTCTTGGATTGTGTCAAGCTTCTTGAATGTTGTTGGAGCTGAACCCACCCAGGCAAGTGGGGAGTATTCCATCACACACCTGACTTGTACCTTGTAGATGGTGGATAGGTGAGATACTTGTTGCAGCATTTCTAACCTCTGGCCTGCTCCTGTAGCCATTGTATTTATATAGCAAGTCCAGTTCAAGTAAACTTTTATGAAATAACATCTGTAAATGTGATTGGATATGAACATAACTTAAATTTAAATGTTCACATCTGCATTAATAATATGACCAGTGAATGGTAAAGTCACCATAGTCTTATAGACCATAGAACTCCTTTCTCATTAGAAATAGAGAAGGCTAGTGGTGGTTTAACCTGAGGGTCACCATTCCTCAGATGAGAGCAGAGATTAGAAGGAGGATCCTTCATGGTAACCTCAAACAGTGTGGGAACTGGCATTACTCTGCATTGCAAACCAGCTGAGCTTACTGAGCTCCAATAATATGACTGGAAGTATTTTTAAAATAAGAAAATAATTAATAAAGGTTAAATCAAATTAAAATGTAAAATTTGAAGCAATCTAGTTTGAAGCAATGGCATCTTAAAGTACATGTAATAGAAAAATATTTTCACTCTCCATCATTGTATAAAAAGATTGTCAACCTAATTATAAAGAAGATATTTTGTATTTTGTTACACTTGACAAGAAACAAGATATTCTTTCTAGTTGCAATCAAATGGTAATGTTAGAATGAATTGTTTAAAGATCAATCCCATTGCAAGGTGAGACTGTAAAAATGTTTTGTTTTCACGAACAGTATTCCAGTGAATGAATCACAGAAGAGACGATTGTTCCTATGACCATGTAAAATTGTTTATGTTCTTTTTTTAAAGTCTTTAACAGGACATGGTTTGAGCAGGTGGCTGTAAAATTGTTGGAGTGACTGGGATGGTACAGGATAGATGAGTAGTGATGGCTGGCAGAATCAGTCACCAGTTTGACGGGCTGGGTCTGGTTGTGTTTTAACTGCACATTTACGGCGTGATAACCTTTGTAGTCTTGATATATCACACTGCTGAGATGCATCATTCACAAAGAAACATGTTTGCAACTGAGGACGCCCTGCACTATCGGGAAGATTGCTATTGTCACAATAGCATCTCTGACTTCTCCTAGTTTCAAAAATAAGGAGAATCAATCCTTCTGCTAGTGGATGAATTGTCTGTGACTACGTTGCAGTGAGGGCTGGTGATATCACAGCTGTTCCAGTTTGCAAGGGGAATGTTCCAGGACACAGTTACCTTGACAGTCACAGATTTGGTTCCTCAATCTGATGAGCAGCCCATTGGAGAGGTGCAACCACCAATCACAGTATAGCTGGTTTGGGTGTAGATTGGAAACACCCGAGATATGTAAGGCTGTTTAAAAGGCTTCGGCCTTCTCCTCCTCCCCACTGTGCAAACATCTTGCCTCTGCTCCATCTCCCTCTAAAAGTGTAGCCTTAAAAAGTACCTGCAGTTACAAACGCTATGTCTGGGAGCCTATACAACAGCCAACAGCTTATGGTAATTTTCCAAATAAACACAGCTGGCATGTTATGGTATTTGCCACCTCTCCCAGCATGTGGTATTGGGTAAAAGGTGTTTAAGGTAGTTCACTACCCCCAATCCTCCTTCATATTTGCTTTGTCTTGGTCCTATCTAGTGATTGGTGTATGCTGTACCACTACCAAAATGTATCTGCAAATGAGGCTGTTCTTAGATAACAAGAAGGTTTTTTGTATGATAATAATAAACACAACCACATGTGGTCAGTTATGATTACAAGGACTTTAGGGAACTGGTACAGATACATCCGCTTCCTCTGTAAGCTAGAATCGAACACTTTGTCTCCACCGACAGTCTGTATGTGATTTCAGCAGAACATTAAGCTCTGCGGAACCATTACCTGACCCAACAGCAGACTTGTGTTACGTCACAATGTCTTCTTGTTGTTCCATCCAATAATCACAGATATGAAATATTAATCCTGTTTCTCTCACCATAGATGCTGCCAGAGCTGCTGAGTTTTAACAGCAACTTCTAGTGCAGTCTAACACCACTCCATTGATTTTACCAACTTTACAGAACTGCCCCAAGCACCCAGTCCTTCGACAAACTCAGCAAGAGCCAGCAGAAAGTATGAAGCCATTAACATGTAAGTTAGAGGATGTTGTCTTTAAATAGCGCAGTTGCAGAGGTGGGGAAGGGATGGAGGGAGTGGGGAAGGGTGTGTTCATTTGTGTACATGTACAGCCTTGTATGTTTAAGATTAGGTGCCAACCACAGGACCAGGCTCATGAATGATAAGTCTAGCATCAACTCAGCATTAAGGCATTGATTAATGTCTCCAGTTTGCCCACTCTGTAAGCACAAATGCAACAGCTCCAGGAGCACCCTCAACAGCTTGTGACTTAGGCAGGTTATACTGGAAAAGCTTGGGGTGTAGCACTGAGGCAATCTCTGACTTCAACAGAGCTGGAATTTTCAGTCTAAGGCAACACACAGAAAGTAAGTCTTACAATTGATCTCAAGGTTCATTATTCTGTGAGCGCATCTATGTAGCAAACCATGAGCAGCAAACAAAACAGCAGAATCAACAGCGGCAGAAACTAATTGGATTTTTAAAAGTGCATTGAAGTAACTGCAATTAAATCATTGAGCCCAGGATGCACAGACTATAAGTTTCTCTTTTGAATGTTTGCTCTCTGATATTTGACTTTTGTTGCAAACTGAAGATTAATTCCATTTCTTCATTAGGAAATTAAACAGCTCACAATAAAACTTGATTTAAAGATCTAATTTCAAATTGTTTTCATTCTGGCTCTGTAATGAACTGACCAATAAAAAAAATATCTATACAGCCATAAAACAGCCCAACAGCTAGTGTCTGTCTGCAGGCACAAACACAGGCTGGAGGTTTATATAAGAAAACTCAAATCCTACCCACTTCAATTTTCAAACTGTTCAAGCAATCATCTGGCTTCACTGTGTGTAATTTACAAGATAACGTCTCTTGATTCACCTGATGACTAAAAATAATGAGCATCCAAGAATTAAAAGTCAAGATGTTGTTTACCACCTAGTTCTGCTTGAACATAAATTAACAAGCTGACTGACCGAACTCTGATCCTGAAAGGAGGAAATTATCATTTTGCTTCAATTGGCCATGCTGGCTGCACTCACACTAAAACATTGCCATTGATCCAAAGTGAATTTCATCACCTCAGGCCTTTGTAATGTTGAAAATTGAATACATACCTAAAATGTGTATTTATATTGCTCTTTTAACATCATAAAACACAAGACACTTCACAGAATTGCCAAGGCATACAAGGCTATAAATCAAGTGTTGGAACATGGGATTAGAATAGTTAGCTTGTTGTTTTTGAGTGGAGCAGACGTGATGGACTGAAGGGCCCTTTTTCTGTACTGTAGAACATAGAACATAGAACAGTACAGCTCAGTACAGGCCCTTCGGCCCACGATGTTGTGCCGAACTTTTACCCTAATCCTAAGGTCTATCTAACCTGCACCGCTACCTGATACTATCATCCATATGCCTATCTAATAGCCTCTTAAATGTCCCTAATGAGGCTGACTCCACTACCCTCTCCGGCAATGCATTCCACGCCCCTACCACTCTCTGAGTAAAGAACCTACCTCTGATGTCTCCCCGATATCTACCTCTGATGTCTCCCCGATATCTACCTCCTTTCACTTTAAAACCTTGTCCCCTCGTAAAAGCTACCTCCACCCTAGGAAAAAGTCTGTAGCTGTCTACTCTATCTATAGCTCTGATCATTTTGTACACCCCTATCAAGTAACTGTAGATCTTTATGACTCTAAGCATGATGGAACATAAACTTGACACTGAGTCCATAAAGAGACTTGAAGGAAAACAACAAAAAGTTTGGTCAGAGAGGTAGCATTTGAGAAGTCTTTTAATAGATGGGAGAGGCAGACAGATTTAGAGATACAGGGATTACCAGAAAAAAAGGGAGCAAGTTTCAAAGAGCTCAGCTTCTACATCCTGTTAGCCACACAATACAGCAATAGTGTCAGAGATAGTAGGAACTGCAGATGCTGGAGAATCCGAGACAACAAGGTGCAGAGCTGCATGAACACAGCAGGCTAAGCAGCATCATAGGAGCAGAGAGGCTGACGTTTCGGGCCTAGACCCTTCATCAGAAACAATAGTGTAGTTTCTAACTAATCAATCTTGATAAATGAGTTGATGACAGAACAAGCTATGGGACAAGAAGAATGTCCAGTGGTGGAAAGGTTTGAGAATCACAGGCCAAAGTTAATGCTCTTCTCTAACTCACTGCATGTCATGTTCCAAATTACCCATACGCTGGATTCCGGAGTATCACTTTGGGAAAGAAACCTGCCTAATTGTGGGAGGTGATGGTTTAGTAGTTTCATCACAAAACTATTAATCCAGAATCCACGTCCTGGGGCCCTGAGTCCAAATCCCACCATGGCAGAGGATGGAATTTGAATTTATGAAAACAAAATGTGGAATTAAGTGTCCAACGATGACCACAAAACCATTGTCAATTGTTTTTAAAACACACTTGGCTTACTAATGTCCTTTAGGGAAGGAAATCGCTGCCCTTACCTGGCCTGGACTAAAAGTGACTCTGGTTGACTCTTAACTGCCTTCTGGACAATTAGAGATGAGTAATAAATACCGGTCTAGCCAGTGATACCCACAACCTGTGAATATTTTTATTAACCCATCAGCCATCCAGAACGCTAACACCAAGCCCTCCCCCAACAATCCACCTGCCACTCCAGCACCTCTCTTCTCTCAGCAGCAATGGAAGTGGCATTCACAGCTTTACGCTGTGGAGTATAGCAGCTACTAGTTTTAAAGGGGAACGTGGGTAGTTTCAGTACTGATCTAATCCATTACTGCCTGTGTGAATTCCTGAACCAGTCTGTGATCCTTGTCCAGAAAATCCTGGAAAATCTTTCTAAAGTTAAGTGTAGTAATATTTTGTCTGATCTGTGTCAGAAATGAGGATTCTAACCCAGATCAGAAGTTTCAGACTATGGTCACTTATTTTCGAGAATAACAATTTTTTTATTTAAGAGAATTTATATTTTCCTGTTGCCATGAAGTCATCCGAACTCATGTCCCTCAACATGTAGACCACCCTTTCAGTTCAGAAACAGAACCATTTGGCAGAAGAGATTCATTGTAGGGATAGTACAGAAGAAATTAGGGTTTAGGAGAATTTAGTTAGAAGTCAAAGTCTAAAAATAATTTTTAAATTATGAAGTGACAAAGTGGTAAAATGTTCTTAAATGTGCAAAAATGTTAGAACTTGCCCTACAAGGTGTAAGGATGATGAAAGAATCTATCTTAGATGTTAAAAAGAGTCATAGAGTTGTTAGCACGGAAATAGACACTCTGTCCAACTTATCTGCTCCGACCAGATATCCTAAACTGATCTCGTCCCATTTGCCAGCATTTGGCCAATATTCCTCTAAACTCTTCCTATTCATATACACATCCAGATGCCTCCTAAATGTTGTAATTTTACCAGCCTCCACCACCTCTTCTGGCAGCTAGTTCCATACACACATCACCCTCTGCAAGAAAAAGTTGCCCTTTAGGTCCCTTTTAAATCTTTCCCCTCTCACCTTAAACCTATGACCTCTAGTGTTTGCCACATCAGTGGGAAAAGGAAATGTCAGCTCTCGATGTATTTTCATTCTCTTCCTATTCGTTGTCAGGGTAAACACATTGCAGGCAGAGCTAATATTGATCATGTTGGGAACATATATATTTACTATTATGAGAACTGGAAGTTGGATGTTTGGACTTTACTGGCTTGCAAAGGATTTATCATGTAATTGCTTTTCAATCGGAAAGTCAAAGGCTTAAATGAGACGGTGGTCTGTTTGCAGATTACCTGCTGTTTTGGAAAGCAAGTATTCAGTAAAGTTTTAGACAGGAAAAAAGAATGGAGCATTATTGCTTAAATTGTTGGCCAACAAATCAGAAAGACCTGAATGAATTTATATTGCCATCATTTAGCAACAGCCTCTGGACTAAGTTAATGTGTTTTTTTCAGTATCCACCTAGAGGCTGCGGATAGTTTTGGAAAAGTTTGCAAGGATGAGCACAGTCTTTCTTACTCTATAAAACTCAGAGCTTGAAAGTGAAAATAGAGAGAGAGAGAACAGAGAGAAAACAATACTAGTGAACAAGTGAAGTAGTTTGGGGAAACCATTTCATCTCTCAGTACTCCTAACAGTTTCTTATCTCAATATGAAATCCAGTCTGAAGATTTCATCATTCTGCAAGCAAAAGCAATATGACATCATCATCAAAAAACTGAAGGAGTTGTGAGAATGTCACCTCATTCGACCCTTTTATCTTGGGCCCTTGATGCAAGGGCTTTTCCTACTTTTACGCTCATAAGTGGTGTGTATGTATTTCATATCCTGTCTGTACAAAAGTGTATGTGAATGTTTGGGATTAAGAGGGATATTGTTAAATTTGCATCACAGCTAAAGAACAATTTGGCACTTATTTGAAGAAAAAGTTTGCCTATCATGAATGTGTTATTTTTGAGTTTATTGAAAAGCCTGTGAAAGTCTAATTTGTTCTTGTTGATAGTAATAAAGAGAAACAAATTGACCAATTTTGGTGATTGAAAAAGATACTTGTACTTTTTGGTACGGGTTGATTTCTAGCACATTACTTCCACCAAAGTTGTCACAATTGACTATCCTTTGCAGGCAATTACCATCATCTACCGTTCTCCATTCCTGAACCTTGATATTCTCTGGAATTCACTCACTAAATCTCTGCTGCTACCTCCCTTTCATCAGTTAAGAAGTTCTTTAAAAGCCAGCTCTTGTCCTAATGCTTCCTTCGGTAACTCATTATTACATTTTGTTTGATTATCGTCCAGTGAAGCAGCTCACGATGTTTTATTACATTAGAAATGCTAGACAACGTTGTTGTTGTATTTTGTGCTCAATGTTATGATGACAGGTTCATCACTGCAGTTGTGCCAAGCTTTGCAGGATGGGAAAGCTGTAAGCTAATTCCAGCAGGACATCTGCCTTTTTGCTGGCATTTCTTCCCATTTCTCTTTGGTAGCTATCCATTTATCAAAAAGCTTTTTCGACTCAAAGAAATTTGGTTTCTTCACCTCAGCCCATCGTTCGGCTTTGCAGGTAACACCACTCACTGTCATTGCAGTTACAGATATTGAGATCTGAACAAGACAGAAAGTTTTACATTTATATAAGGCTTTTCAAGACTTCCCGAAATGCTTCACCAGCAGCAAAAAAAACTTTGAAGCTGTAATCAAGTGTAGTAACATGGCAGTCAACTGGCACATAGCAAGATCCCACAGAAAGCAACGTGATCATGGCTGCATCACCTGTTTTTAAGCATTTGGTTGAGGGATACATAGCAACGTAGACACCACGGAGAATTCAGAGATAGTAGGAACTGCAGATGCTGGAGAATCTGAGATAACAAGGTGTAGAGCGGGATGAACACAGCAGGCCAAGCAACATCAGAGGAGCAGGAAAGCTGACGTTTCGGGTCTGGACCCTTCTTCAGAAATG
>NC_063345.1:7787401-7799815 GCF_021869965.1 Rhincodon typus
GTCCACATCCCTGCACTGAAGCGCCAGCCCAGAGTTTGCAATCAGAGTCTATGGAGTGAGACTTGACCCCACAGTCCTCTGCCGAGCAAGTGACAGTGAGTTAAGGCTGACCCATCCAAATGGTACAACATGCTGTGATGCACGATCTTGACAGACTGGGTCAGGGCTGTCGTTTTTTTCTCTTTTATCCACTGTTCTGTGAGCTGGGAATCTCTTAAAACCCACACAGCATCACATCTTGTGATGCAGCTGCGCATTGATGCAACAGCCTAATTGTAGTAACTAGATTCGACTCACCACAAAGTCTCCTTTTTATCCAGCTGGGGGGCCAAGAATGTTTATTTCCTATGCTCTTACATTACCAACAATAAATCCTAATTGATGGGACAGTGATGTCCAGATGACAAGATTGCACTGTTCTCTACGGATATGCCTTATTAGTGGACAGCAGAAAATTGCTTTTGGATGTGAAGTGGCTTTGGGGATTATTACCACCAAGTTGCATTTTATTCTCCGAATTAATCACACATTAAGCAACCAAGGATGAAATTGCTGATTTACTAATCATTCAGCTGAACAGAGTTTAAAAAAAAATGCTGGTTTTAAGCATATACAGTCCAGTTATGCCTGAATTTGGCTGTAATTCTTCTGACCTGAAGGAGCTCAGAAATCCTAATGCCTTCCTGAAGAGCCTTTGATAAATTGGCTGCAGGTTGTGTGGGTTGCTAGAGGCTATGTTTGCCAACTCTCCTTGGAATTGTTCCTCAATCCCTGGCATTCGGCACCATGCCATTAACTGTCCCAATCCCACCCTCCAGCTATGGTTTGGAAATCTGAGAAAGGATAGAGAGAATGCTGGCAAAGCACAGCAGGAAGTGTTCACATTTCGAGTCCAGCTCGACACTTCTCCAGCATTGTTTCAGAAAAGCAAAGGTCACTTCACCATCCAGTTCTTGACTGACGGTCACATACACTATTTTGTTTCTACCCACCTTTGATATATTTATATTTAATAGAGGGAATTATGAGAAAAACACACACACACATCCTCCTTTGTAAAGCGCACATGATGTGTCCCTCACAGCAGCATGTTCAATTCCGGGAGACTCCAGGCTAATCCTGGAGGGCTGAAAACTGTGTTTTTATTTTATTAATTTGTGGGATCTGAGTATCAGAAGTGATTATTGCATTTTTCTGCTGGAGAAGGGAGAAGTGAGCTGCTTTCATGAACCATTGCATTCCATGTGCTGCAAGTGAGTAGAACTGTTATGATCACAGTAAGAATAGATTATCCAAATTCAACATCTATCATCAGACTGTTATAACTGAAAAGTGTTATAATCGAAAAAAAAAATCAAATACTGATCTAAAATGGCTGCTGTGATCACCTGGCCACAAGTTGAGGTAAGTCCGAGGGAACGTATATGGAATACATGAAACTGGCTAATCACTGTCTGAGCTAAAGACTGAAATCAACCAATTGAGCTAGCATTAAGAAACCTTTTTTAATTCATATATGCATGACAAATTGACATCTTCAAAGAGGAAAGCTTACCTGTGAACTATTCAGCTTGGAAAACAAATGGAGCAGATTCAGAAATGTAATGATGGATCTATAACAACAGATTTTTGAGCAGCAAAGCAGAGAGAAAAGGGTAGTGTGTACTTATAACAACAAGGACACTGAAAGAACTCTCTCTCTCTGTCTGTCTCCACCGCTCCCCACTCTCTCTCTCTCTCCCCCGCCCACCGCCTTTCTCTCCTAACCTCAAATTCAGTGCCCAGTGAAAAATGAATTTGGAGCTATAAAGTGGCTCAATGGTTAGCACTGCTGCCTCATAGCACCAGGGACCTGGGTTCAATTCCAGCCTCAGGTGACTGTCTATTTGGAGTTTGCATGTTCTCTTCATGTCTGTGTGGGTTTCTACTGGATGCTCTAGTTTTTTCTCACAGTCCATAGATGTGCAGGTTAGGTGGATTGGTTATGGGAAATGCAGGGTTACAGGAATAGGGTAAGAGAGGTGGGCCTGGGTGGTATGCCCTTCAGAGGGTTGGTGTGGATCTGATGGACCTGCTTCCAAACTGTAGGAATTCGATGATTCTATGAACCATTCACTGAGAACATAAGATTGACAACTGCCCTCAAGTTTAACATCCACGTCTTAAGGCCCCTTTTGTTTAAAACTAATCTTCTTGCCCATACCAGACACTTTTTTAAACATGTAACCTATGTTTACGTGTATGTTTGCTGTCACCTTTTTTTTTAAAGAGTTATTATTTAATAAAGTTCTTCTTTCTTTCACACAAACCTTACGATTTGGCTCTTTCATTTTGATCAAATTAATTGACGTGTGGTAAAGGTGCATGCTCAAAAAGAAATAAAAATTTTGTTGCGACCTACCGACAGGGGGCTAAAAAGGATGGAGTTGGTCCCCGTGCCCACCTGGTCATAACACAATCCCACTGGGGCCAACATTGTTCAGACCAAGGTGCTTGCTTGCTCTGTAGGCAAGGGCAGATCACTTTCCCATCAGCAGCATTATGAAAATAATGTACAGGGACTGTAGTAAAGTTTTAGTATACATCTTGCTGATAGTCACACTCTAATGCTGGGTTCAATCCCTGTGTTGGATGTAGTAGTTCATCGAGGCCCCCCTGATTTGATTGGAGTTTGAGTTTGAATTATTTTGGTCACATGTACCAAGATACAGTGCAAACTGTTGTTTTGTGTGCTATACAGCCAGATCGTACAGTACAAAGTGCATCAGGGTAGCAGAACAGAATGTAGAATGCAGTTTTACAGCCACAGAGAAGGTGCAGAGAGAGATAGATCAGAATTAACATTGAGAGGTTGATTCAAAAGTCTGACAACAGCAGGGAAGAACATGTTCTTGATCTGTTCATACGTATATTCAAAGTTTCATATCTTCTGTCCAATGGAAGAGAGTATAATTGGGGTGCGAGGGGTCTTTAATTATGTTGCTTGCTTTCCCAAGGTAGTGGGAAGAATAGATGGAGTCAATGGGTGGAAGGCTGGTTTGTGTGATGGACTGGGCTGTGTTCACAACTCTCCATAGTTTCTTGTGATCTTCGGAAGAGCAGTTGCCATAACAAGCATTCGGATAGGATGCTCTATGGTCCCGCCTCATCTTGGTCCAAGTTTGCTGGGTGATGCCCCAAAGCTATAAAACTAATTATCTCCCTCTGTCTCTCTATCTCTAATGGAGAGATACGCCTATGAGACTGTGGACAATTCCTAATTACCAGTATGTCAAATCAGATCCTCTGAGCTACAGGTATCTCTGCTATAACATGTTTTGTTAACACAAATTGGCTGCAATGCAATTGATGAATAATGGACATTGTTTGGATAACAAACTTTCTGTTGTATGGATAAAGTGATTTTTTCTAGCATTTTCCTTATAACGTGAATTTCTATAGCACAAGGTCACACAAGAATGCAACTATCACGATATCGGAGAACTACCTGCACATGGCAGCAGAAAATGGCACAACAATACATTTTATAGTTTTCCTGAAAAGTCAGTTTCTCATTCAGTAATCATTATAACGCGATGGTTGTCACCGCTGCTTTGAGATCAGCATATTGTTGTTTGAAGACTCGAGTACAAAGTCTTCCAGAAAAAGTGTTATAATGACCAATGTCTGAGAGACGGGATGTTAAACTAAGACAAAACCTTCCCTTTCTTGACATCTGTTTCCATTTCTGGGGATAGGTTGACCACTGATATCCAGTACAAATTCACTGACTCCCACAGTTAGCTTACATATCCTTACAACCTGTTTCCTATCAAAACTCAAACATCGGCCCCATATTCATGGACAAAAACAAAAGTTGCTGGAAGCTCAGCAGGTCTTGCAGCATCTGTGAAGAAACAAAAAATCAGAGTTAACGTTTCAGTCTGGAGACCCTTCCAGCAATTTCTGTTTTTGTTTCTGATTTACAGCATCCGCAGTTCTTCTGTATTTTTAAAAAATTGGCCCCATGCTATTGATTTAGATTCTCTTCTTCCCTCATTTACTATCAGCAATCCATTTGTCTGCCTAAGCAAAAAGAAAAGCACACGGAACTGTGGATGTTGGAAGTCAGAAACGAAAACAGAAATTGCTTGCAAAACTCAATAGGTCTGGCAGCATCTTTGGGGAGAGAAAGCAGAGCTAACATTTCAGGTCCAGTGACCCTTCACCCAAGAGAGATGCAGAGGGCATAGAGACAATGTCTCAAATAGGCAAAGTTACAATGTTGTCAGTGATGAAAGCGAAGGAACCCAGGGTTGGAAGTAAAAACCAAAATAAAACAAAAAACCATAGATGTTGGAAATCTGAAACAAAACAGAAATTGCTGGAGAAACTCAGCAGGTTTGGTAGCATTTGTGGGGAGAGAAAGCAAAGCTAATGTTTCAAACCCAGTCACCGGGCTCTGCTTTCTCCTCACAGGTGCTGCCAGACTTACCAAGTTTCCCCAGCAATTTCTGCTTTTGTTGGAAATAAGCAGGTCTTTAACAGCGACATTGTAGACAGGACTAATAACATAAGTGCTTGCTTTCAGTCCACTGACCTTGCTCATCAGGAGAAAAGACATTGTGACAAAAACTCAATCATTGTGCTGTCTATTTCCAACTCTGGATTCTTTCATTTTCATCATTACCAACACTTTGTCTGTTTAAGACATCACCTGTATGTCTTTTGCATTCTGTTTGCTTTGGGGAATTTGATTGATTTCTGAACAGGCAGTTCAAAGCCTAGTCAGCACAGCAGCATGGGGTTTTTATTGTCTAGAATTGTCTGCATTTTCTGTCGCTGATTAACTTGTAATATCAAGCTTCTCTGCCTAAGGCACAGGGGATTTTTCAATGGACCCATTATCAAATGGTCAAGTGGTCTGTTTCAATTTATTCATCTACAGAAGCCTAAACACACACATCAGCAGGTTCAGGAACAGCTTCTTCCCAGTTGTTATTAGACTAATGAATGGACTCTTTAGCCTCAAATAATGCCGATCTTGTGAACACTGATCTTGCCTGTGAAATGTAACCTGTATGCCTCCAAGTCTTTTTACATCCTCCAATCTGTACATCCTTGATTACTATGATCTGCCTGTGCTGCTCATAAACAAAGCTTTTCACTGTCCTTCAATACACATGACAATAAATCAATCAATCAAGCAATATGGTTTCTGTAAAGGGACATAACATTCTGTTACATGATGTAATTTGCTAATAGCTACAAATTAAGATGTATAAACATCATAAATTTTTTTTATTGGATAATGACTTCACATTTACCACACGGAGAGATTTTAACAACCAAAACACAGGACAGCTTTAACTTGGTAATTAATAATATTTCCAACCGGTTCTAAAAATGTCCTTAAAAGTCTCAAAGCTAACAGAACTGACTTCTGATCAATTGTATGTGAATGAAGAACGTGGTAAAAGGAAGCCTCAGTTTTATTATTCAGTGATAATATTACCAAAATTTAAATAATACTATTGAACCTCAGAGCTTAAACACTCTCTTTAACAACAAATCAAGAAGAAAAATGATTATAACATTGTCACTATTATGCTGTCTGTAAAATTCCAAAATGTCTTTTAAGAACCTCTTTAACAGTAAAGTTTTTTTTAATAGAAATTGAACCAGTGATTTATTTTATATTGCTCCAGTACCATTTACACCATACAAATGCCAGGCAATGACTGTGTCTCATTGGAGACAATCTGACCACTCTCCCTTTACATTTAAGGGTGTTACTGTAACTGAATCTCCCATGAACAACATCCTGGGGGTTCCATTGACTAGAAAATCAACTCAACTTGCCATATAATACAATGGCTACAAGAACAGTTCAGAATGCTGCAGCGGGGAACTCAGCTCCTGACTTCCCAAAGCCTGTCCACCATCTTCACCACACCCACAAAATATCCAGTCCCATCACAGCTGACACTCAGTAGCATCATTGTGTACTGTCTAGGTGTACAGCATTTCCATGACCACTTCCATCAAGAAGGATAGAACAGCAGATACATGGGCACACCACGATCTGCAAGTTCCCCTCCAAGCCTCTCACTACCCTGACTTGGAAATATATCGCCTTTCCTTCACTGTCGGTGGGTCAAAATCCTGGAATTCCCTCACTAATAGCATTGTGGGTCAACCCACAGCACATGGACTGCAGAAGTTCAAGAAGGCAGCTCACCACCACCTTCTGAAGGGCAACTAGGGATGATGGCCCAGTCAGCGAGACCCATGAGTGAATAAAAAAAATCTGACTGAAAACTGCTACATATTGTGAAGTTCTGCATTTTTAATGAGTTTGTGAAACTCTTCATTCTACTATCCAGAAACAATATTCATGCAATTTACGGTATTTTAAAATAAAGTGGCCTAACCTATAATAAAAGAAAAATACACATTTATGTGGAATATGCTCCATCGGAGCATGTCATGAAGCATTTTACAGACGATTTTGAAGTACAATCACTGCAATAATGTAGGAAGCATGATAGAAAACTTGTGCTCAAACATTTCCTCATTAGTGACCCCCCAGAACTCCCACCTACAGCATCCTGCTTCCTCCCGTAGTCAATCGGCTCCCTCACTTTACGTGTTGGTCATCGCAGGTTCATGGCAATGGTACTGGTGATTCAGCCCTTGCACGGGTTATCATTGTTGTTGCAGAGAAATGGAAGAGGAGCAGATGAGCCAGGAGCAGCAGTGGATATTGAACTGCACCCACATGAAGAGATTGCAGCTGAAGGCCCCTGCTGAAGGGTGCACAGGAGACCTGCAAGCTTTCATCCTCAATGTCACTTCCTCTGGGTGCCCAAGACTCAGTGACAGTACAGGCTCAGGTTATCCTGGGACAGTGTCACTGTCACAGCCAGGAGCTGGACTGGGACCCACAATATTGAGGGGTGAACAGCCTCGCTATCCCAGTGGCTTTCAAGGTGACAGCCTACACTGAACATTTATGCAAATGCTTCCTTTCAAGAATCCAGTGAGGACTTGGTGGGATCGCTCAACCACCCACTCACACATGTATCAAAGCTGATAGCAATGCCATTTGTGCTAGATCCTACATCTTGCTTCTCTGTGATAACCCTGAGCTGTAGGCTTCTCCTAGCTGCAGGCTCTGATGAACTGGACAATAAAAAAAGGTTACATTCCATCAATGTGTAATGTGTGATCATTAACACTACATCTTAGAGTTCTGCGCCAGATAACCTGCAAGATGCCAATATCCTTGAGGTTTTTTTAAAAAATTCATTCATGGGATGTAGGCGTTGCTGGCTAGGCTAGCGTCTATTGCCCAGAAGGCAGTTAAGAGTCAACCACATTGCTATGGGTCTGGAGTCACATGTAGGCCAGACTAGGTAAGGATGGCAGATTTCCTTCCCTAAAGGGCACTAGTGAACCAGATGGGTTTTTTTCTGACAACTGACAATGGTGTCATGATCATCATTAGATTCTTAATTCCAAATATTTTTATTGAATTCAAATTCCACCATCTGCGATGACAGGATTTGTACCCAGATCCCTTGAACATAACCTGCATCTTTGGATTAATAGTCTAAGAATAATACCACTCGGACATTGCCTCACGATTTATAAGCTCATGCTGCATTGGGGGAGCAGGTGCCTTGCAAGGATGGTTACTGGGAGATAAGGACTATCCTCTGCAATCATGGCTGATGATTTTGCTATGGGACTCCCTGACTGAAATGCAATCCAGATACAATGTGCCCATTCTTCAACCAGCGTCATCTGGAACAGATAAAAGATCTGTTGAAGAAGAGGTTCTAGTGCTTAGTTCAGTTTTGGGGGGTGCCATACAGTACAGTCCTGACAGAGAATGCAACATAATCATAGCAACTGGAGCAGTGAAGGATGTGATATGATGGAGGCTGGGAGAGTGAGAGCAGTCTTCTGAGAAGGACAGTGAGAACACCGAGCAAGCGGAATATCACCTTATACTTAACAGAATGCCAGAAGCCAGAAAGACTTCATTGACAACCAATTCCAGTCGATTACAGCTGTGTGCAGTGATCATTCATTGACTGCAAAACTGTCAATGCTCAAAAGGAAAGCAGTTTGTTTCTGTTCCAAAAGCCAACTGCAGCTTCTATTTTGGGCCTAGACCCTTCTTCAGACCCCTTTTCTGAAGAAGGGTCTCGGCCCGAAATGTCAGCCTTCCTGCTCCTCTGATGCTGCTTGACCTGCTGTGTTCATCTAGCTCTCCACGGTTGAATGCAAAAACAATTATTTTCCAGTCACTGTTAGAGTGTTGGGATTATATTAATGTTATATCCTATGTATAACAAGAGTCAGTATACTCTCCCATGCTTAATCAATGTAACAAAATGGGACAGACAGTAAAACTATGTTGCTGTATTAATGCAACATTAAACGCTTATTGTGTCATTTGTGAATCTAGTTCTCTGAATTCAAATCCACCTCCAGTGCTCAATCTAATGTCACATTTTTTGATTCTTGACTATTTGCAGAACTGTTTGTTTGGTAGAGTGCTCAGTTATGATGACCAGGTGGTCTTTTTCTGTCTACTGTGTTCATATGTTTGATGGATACAAAATTCAGGCTGGGGGCAAAATGGGCCACATTGTCCAATTACCAGCCAAGGCTCAGTTTCACTCTCATTATCTTCCTCTTATTCATCCAGGTGAGTTCCTGCTTTACACATGAACGTTGTGCCTATGCTGATGTGGCTGTCAAATTAATCCCACTGTTCTGCTCTTGCCCTGTTTCTCAGAGTCACAGACTTGACATGATGCAGATGAAGACATTTGGCCCATCTTGACAGCTCTGGCTCTCTGAGTGAGCGTTATGACTCAGTGCCATGCTTCTTCCTTTATTCTTGCATTGTTTCTCCTCATATAATCACCTAATGCTCTCTTGAATGCCTCAATTTACCTTGTTTGCAGAAATTGCTTTCCAGATGTCAACTGCTCTCTCTATCTGAAAACTAGATTTTCACATAGTATTTGCTTCTTTTGCAAATTACTTCAAACTTGCACCCTTTCATTTTCAATCTTTTATGAGTGAAAACAGTTTCACATGATCAGTTCTGTCCAGAATCCTATTAGATTTCCCCTTACACTTCTCCTCTTCAAAAAACAGTCTCAATCTTTCCAATCTACCCCTAACTTTTAATTCTTGAAAGCATTCCTGTAAACCTCTGCTGCACACTCTCCAATTTTTCCATATGAGTCATAGGAGCAGAAATAGACCACTTGGCCCATTG
Organism: Rhincodon typus; assembly: GCF_021869965.1. Lineage (NCBI taxonomy): Eukaryota > Metazoa > Chordata > Chondrichthyes > Orectolobiformes > Rhincodontidae > Rhincodon > Rhincodon typus. The sequence goes on from NC_063345.1 coordinate 7,796,685, forward strand.
AACCTGCTCTGTTATTCAATCATGGCTGAAAGGCTTCTCAACCCCATTCTCCTGATTTCCACCCATAACTCTTGATCCTCTTATTAATCAAGAACCAATCTATCTCCATCTTAAATACACTTAATGACTTGGCCTCCACAGCCTTCTGCAGCAATGAGTTCCACAAATTCACCACGCTCTGGCTGAAGAAATTCATCCTCATCTCAGTTCCAGGGTGTCATCCCTATATACTGAGGCTATGCCCTGAGTCCAAGTGTCTCCAGCTAGTGTAAACATCTTCTCTACATCCACTTGATTGAGGCCTCTCAGTATTCTGTAAGTTTCAATGAGATCATCCCTCATTCTTCTAAATTCTATTGATAACCGAACTCAGAGGCCTCAACTTCCCCGCATATGACAAGCCCTACATCCCTGGAATCATTGTTGTCAACATTGTCTGGATGCTCCCCAAGGCTAGCACATCCTTCCTGAGATATGGAGCCCAAAACTTCTCATCATATTCCAGATATGGTCTAACCAGAGCCTTAACCAGCCTCAGCAGTACATCCCTGTTCTTGCAATTTAGCTATCATGAAATGAATGTTAACATTGCAATTGCCTTCTTAACTGTCAACTGAACCTGCATGTTAACCTGAAAAGAATCCTGAACTAGAACTCCCAAGTGCCTTTATGTTATAGATTTCTGAAGTCCTTTCCCCATTTAGAAAATAGGCTATACCTCTATTCTTCCCACCAAAGTGCATATTCTTACACTTTCTACATTGTATTCCATCTGCCACTTTTTTTTGCCCACTTTCTGAGCCTATACAAGTCCTTCTGCAGCCTATCATCTTCCTCAACATTACCCGTCCTTCCAATTATCTTTATGTTGCTATTTCAGCAACAACATTCTCAGTTCCTTCATCCAGAGCATTAATGCATTACATGAATAGTTGTGATCCCAACAATAATGCCTGTGGAACTCCATTAGTCACCTGCCAACATTATGAAAAAGACCCTGCTATCCCACTCTCTACCTTCTGCCAGTTAGCCAATCCTCTATCCATGCCAGAACCCTCCCCTAACACTATGGGCTTTCCTCTTATTTAGCAGCCTCCTGTGTGGCACATTGTTAAATGCCTTCTGGAAATCTAAGTTGATCATGTCCACTGGCTTTTCTTTGTCCAACTTGCTGATTACCTGCTCAGTTTGTCAGGCATGACCACCTCTTAACGAAGCCATGCTGATGCTGCCCCATTTTACCATGCATTTCCAAATACTCCACAATATCAGCCTTAAAGGACTCTAAAATCTTACTCATGACTGAGATCAGGCCAATCAGCCTCCATCTTGACTCCATCCCTTCTTAAACATGGGTATTACATTAGCTACTTCCTACTCCCTAACTCCAGTGATTCCTGAAAGATCCCCACCAATCTCTGTACAATCTCCTCAGCTATTTCCTTTAGAACTCTGAAGTGTAGTCCATCTGGTCCAGATGATTTATCCACATTCAAACCTTTCAGCTTCCACAGCATCTTCTCCTTAGTGATGGCCACTGTACTCTCCTCTGCCCCCTGACTATCTTGAATTTCCGGTATGTTGCTGGTGTCATCCACTGTGAAGACTGATGCAAAATACCTCTTCAGTTTCTCTGCCATTTCTTTGTTCCCCATTACTATTTCTTCCATCTCATTTTCCAGCGGTCTAACGCCCACTGTTATCTCTCTCTTACCTTTTATATATTTCAAAAAAGCCTTCTTTTATATGACTAACTAGCTTATCCACATATTTCATCGTCACCCCAAATCCACTCTCTCCTCCCTTGTTGCTTTTTTAGTTGCCCTCTGTTGACTTTTAAAGGCTTCCCAACCCTCTGGCTTCCTGAAACGTGAGACACAGAGCTGTACGAAATGCTGAACTCTAACTAATCCCCCCCGCCACCTCACCACTGATTTATGTTTTAATCATTCCACCACAATTGCAAATACAATTTCAGGGAAGAAAATTGAGTGGAACAAAAGTGATAGGACTGAAAAAAATGAAATCGATAGGATGATGTGAATAGAGAATACTAAACTAGCCAATAGCTCAAAGTTAAAATTACATTGTTCTTATAGAGGCACCTCAGTTATAATTAGTACCAAGACACCATAAAGATCTTTTTAACTTCAGAGCGGTATTCTGAGATTATCTTAACTGGCTGTACACAGATGCCTAGATATCCATCAGAGCAAGAGGGTTCTTCAAACTAATTGCACATGAGGGCACAACTCCCTTTCTAAATGTTGCTGAATGCTGACTTGAGAATTATTTCAGCCCTTTTCATTCCATGTGATTACCAGCCCCACCTGCAGAGAGAATAGAAATTATGCTCTATTTAAAAATCTTTCCTTCCGAAGGCTGTGTCTCCAAGGCCCACTACTCTCAACCTCAGGAGGCATTTTTAAAGTGTTTGGGCTGTTTGAAAACTTAGAGCACTGTCGTAGATACAAAGGTACCTGGGTACAATCCTTAGTTACAGAACAATAAAGGAATTAAAGGAGATGGTGAGAACGCGGGTAAGTGGATCTGAGTCCACGAAAGGATCAGCCATGATCTTATTGAATGGCGGAGCAGCCTCGAAGGGCCAGATGGCCTACTCCTGCTCCTAGTTCTTATGTTCTTATAGAGAAAGGAAGGGAGAAATAAGTTACATTACAGCTATACGCAATAACCATAGGTAAAAAAAAACAAGCAGCAAAGTTAAAAGGATATAATGTTACAGTCTCTCTCCAATGATTCTCCTCAGCAGACCAGCGCAGGCGGGCCTCCACATGATCTGACCACTGGCTATCACCATGTATTACACTGGGCTGCTGCCCCCGCACTGCTCTGGCCACTGGTTGCTGGCATTCCTGCTCTGGCCACTGGTGACTGGCATTCCTGCTCTGGCCACTGGTTGCTAGCGTTCCTGCTCTGGCTGCTGGTGACTGGCATTCCTGCTCTGGCCACTGGTTGCTGGCATTCTTGCTCTGGCCACTGGTTGCTGGCGTTCCTGCTCTGGCCACTGGTTGCTAGCATTCCTGCTCTGGCCACTGGCTGCTGGCGTTCCTGCTCTGGCCACTGGTTACTGGTGTTCCAGCTCTGGCCACTGGTTGCTGGTGTTCCTG
>NC_063345.1:7799825-7806037 GCF_021869965.1 Rhincodon typus
CTGGTTACTGGTGTTCCAGCTCTGGCCACTGGTTGCTGGTGTTCCTGCTCTGGCTGCTGGTGACTGGCATTCCTGCTCTGGCCACTGGTTGCTGGCATTGCTGCTCTGGCCACTGGTTACTGGAGTTCCAGCTCTGGCCACTGGTGACTGGCATTCCTGCTCTGACCACTGGTTGCTAGCGTTCCTGCTCTGGCCACTGGTTGCTAGCATTCCTGCTCTGGCCGCTGGTGACTGGCATTCCTGCTCTGGCCACTGGTAGCTGGCATTCCTGCTCTGGCCACTGGTGACTGGCATTCCTGCTCTGACCACTGGTTGCTAGCGTTCCTGCTCTGGCCACTGGTGACTGGCATTCCTGCTCTGGCCACTGGTTGCTGGCATTTCCGATCTGGCCATTGGTTGCTAGCGTTCCCGCTCTGGCCACTGGTGACTGGCATTCCTGCTCTAGCCACTGGTTGCTAGCGTTCCTGCTCTGGCCACTGTTTGTTGGCATTCCTCCTCTGGCCACTGCTTGCTGGCATTCCTGCTCTGGCCACTGATTGCTGGCATTCCTCCTCTGGCCACTTGTTGCTGGCATTCCTCCTCTGGCCACTGGTTGCTGGCGTTCTTGCTCTGGCTACTGGTGGCTGGCATTCCTCCTCTGGCCGCTGGTTCCTGGTGTTCCTCCTCTGGCCACTGGTTGCTGGCATTCCTGCTCTGGCTGCTGGTGGCTGGCGTTCCTGCTCTGGCTACTGATCTCCGCCGACCACCAACCCCACATCGGAGCCCGGGGCCAGATGCCTGAGGCTGAGAGAAAGGAGAGAAGGGAGGAGAGATGGAGAAAAAAAAAGAAGAAAAATAATGGGCGGAGTAGAGGAGCTCCAGCTGGAGTGTCCTACTCTGCCGCCATCTTACTTGTTGATCCATAGTCAAGAACAGAAGGATGTGATAATGTCAGAGGGAAAGACATGGAGACGAGGGAATTCATAATAGAAAACAAGGAATAGGCAGGCAATTTGAAAATGTATTTTGGATCTGTCTTCATAGAAAGAAAGATGAAAGGCATGCAAAGAATGATATAAATCAAGAGGCAAAAGGGAGGGAGGAACTTAAAACAATCATTATTCTAAGAGGAAAACAGATGTAAAAGACATGTCTACAATGACAGAGGATTCACTTGATATAATCTAAAATTACCTAGATTCCAAAATGATCCCAGTGAATTAGAAACCAGCAAACCTAATACCTCAATCCAATAAAGGAGGAAGGCAAAGCAAAACAAATACTATAGGTTATTCAACCCAACATCCATCAAGGACGTAAGACGTAAGGACAAATATACACTATAATGTCTGCTCAGCCTCTGATACCACATTGTGATTATGGCTGAGCTAGGGCTTCAATTCCACGTTTCCCACACAATCCCCATATTCCTTTCTAATTCAAGCGAGACACAATCTGTCTCTACCAGCCTCAAACTTATTCAACAAATCCACAAGTCTCTCAGGTCAGGAATTCAAAAGATTCCCAACCTTTTGAGTGAAGTAATTTCCTCAGCTCAGTCCTAATGATTGGTCCTTTATTATGAAACTTTGCCCTATGTTTTAGATTCCCTGACCAATGGAAATAATTTATCTACATTTACCTTATCAAGCCCCTTCCGGTTTAAAGTCCAATTTAGTGAATCTTCATTCTACCATTTCCAATGCAAGTATATCCTTCCGTAAATATGAAGAGCTAGTTTGTACATGATATTCAAGGTGTGGTCTACCAAAGCCGTTTGCAATTACAGAATTTTCATTACAAAAATATGGACTCCATCATTAAGGAAATAGTAGCTGGTCATTTAGAAAATTACAATATAATCAAGCAGAGTCAGCATGATTTTAAGAAAGGTGCTCTAAGTGGCAACTTGTAAACTTTTGACTGAACTCATTTGAGTACATGTGACAGTGAAGCTAATTCAATTCAATTCAATTCAATTCAATTCAATTCATCGGAAGTATCTTCATGAAATGAGTATGAATGCCATCTGGAACAATGTCTCTAGGTAACATCCTCCTTCCCTGATAATTCACAGAGTTAAAAAACAAGGACTTCAGCTCATCAACTCTGAGCCAAAGTCTCTTGAGCTACAAACACTTATAACATTAGTGGTTGTCATGGATTACACTGATGTCTATGACCTCCACATACTGCAGCTGCAATACATCGCCTGACCATCCACCTTCATTGTATGTTGTTTAATTATGGTTCCAAGTTTTGAAATAGCACTCATGAATTATATGTAGTTCAATTAAGAAGCCTAACTGGTTAAGCCATAAATGTAACACAGTACCTGAGATTCCCTTGTACTCAGTTAAACTGCTACTCACATTTGATATAAAAAAAACTGATCACCTGATTACTTAACTTATGTACTGAATTAATTTAATATAATAATTTGATATAAAAATGAAAATTATTTGGTTTTTCTCCAGCACCACCTTATCTTCTTTTTTGCAATTACCTCTCTGCCTCATTTAATCAGGTTACAGGTCATCCCTTTCGTTGTTATTCAGTTTTTGACATTTTACTCACACCGTCTAACACTTGATCAACTGCAGAGACTTATTATTTCACAAAAACCAAAAGAACTGCGGACGCTGTAGATCAGAAACAAAAACAGAAGTTGCTGGAAAATCTCAGCAGGTCTGGCAGCATCTGTGAAGAGAAATCTGAGTTGATGTTTCAGGTCCAGTGACCCTTCCTCAGAACTCCTTATTATTATTATCAGAATTTAATATTTGACGCTTCACTCCCATGATTTGTATGATCTTTTGATTATTCTGCCCTTGATCTCTCAGCCTATAAATTCTGTGTGCTTCTCTCTCACTTCACCTGACGAAGGGGTTACACTTCGAAAGCTTGTGATTTCAACTAAACCTGTTGGACTATAACCTGGTGGCATGTGACTTCTGACAGTCCACCCCAGTCCAAAACTGGCACCTCCACATCATAACCAAAAAGGGTGGAAATATTCAGTAGATCAGGCAGTATTTGTGGGAAGATATTTTAGTTTGACAACGCTGCATTGGAATTCATGCACGAATTACCTGATTTGAGTAGGTGGTATTGCATAAAGCCATTGGCAACCTGTAACTAATGGAGTGCCACAGCGATCAGTGCTGGAGACACAACAACAACAACAAAAACAGAAGTTGCTGGAAAAACTCAGCAGGTCTGGCAGCACCTGTGAAGAAAAAAAATCAGAGTTAATGTTTCGGGTCCGGTGACCCTTCCTCAGAATGCAGCGCTGGAGCCACAATTGTTGACATTATGTATTAATGTATCAGAGGAAGGAAGAGAATGTACTAAATAAAAACCAAAAGGACTGCAGGAGCTGTGAATCAGGAACAAAAACAAAGTTGCTGGAAAAGCTCAGCATGTCTGGCAGCATCTGTGAAGAAAAAAACAGAGTTACCGTTTTGGGTCCAGTGACCCTTCCTCAGAACTAATGTCTATGGTGAAGGGAATGTACTGTTTTTAAATTTGCAGATGACACAAAAATACACAAGAAGACAGTGATGAGGATGACACAAAGAGTTTGCAGAGGAATATAAATAGGTTAAGTTGAATTGTCAAAAACTTGCCAGGTGGAATATAATGTAGAAAAATGTGAGATGTTGCAATTTCGCAGGAAGAATAGAGAAGCTGAATGTTATTTAAATGGAGAAAGACTGCAGAAAGCTACAACACAAATGGATTCAGAAGTCCTTGAGCATAAATCACAAAATTTAGCATCCAGGTTCCACAGGTAATATGTAAGGCAAATGGAATGTTGGCCTTTATTTCAAGTGGTTTGGAACATAAACTCAGGGAAGTTTTGGGAAAACAATAAAAGGCATCAGTTAGACTATAAATGGAATAGCATGAAAAATTTTGATCATCTCACCTGAGGAAAGAAATACTGGAAACAAAAAGAAAAATTGCTGGAAAAGCTCAGCAGGTCTGGCAGCATCTATGGGGAGAAATCAAAGTTAATCAAAGTTAACCCTTCCTCAGAATCGATGATAGCTAGGAAAATGTCTGTTTATCTGCAGAAGATAGGGTTGGGAGAGGGGGTAAGGAGTAAACAGTAGGTGGGGACAAAACTCAAAGAGAGAGAAGAACAGTTGGACAGACAGAAATACTGGCCTTGGAGGCAGTGCAGAAATGTTCATTAGTTTCAGTGTGTGGAGGGATTGTCTCATGATAAGAGGTTGAATCAGTTGGGCTTGTACTCATTTAATTAATATATACTTCCTTAATCAGCATGCAAAAGCCTAAAGGTTACTGCCATGACCATATGAAATTAACACTATAATGAACAGTAGTAAAATGGTAACAGATTTTGAGACAGCCTGAGTAACTCTTTCCATTCAGCACAATGAGCAATACTTGCAAGAAATCTGCATTCAAGTATTACGCTAATAATTGACTGCAATGGCATGTTTTTAGAGTGGAGAAAGAAATCACAAACACCTTTTCACACTTCGAAAATGTGTACAATAATCTCTATTAAAGAAGCATTTCCCATAGCTTTTGATATCACCTAAGGGTTTATTAGATCAAGAATCCTTCAAACCATCTCAGTAACTAATTGAATAGTCATCAATATGCAGATTTTTTAAACAAAAACTTCCAAGGTGAAATTTTATCCCATTGTTGAAACTAATCTACTATAAACAGGTTTTCTTCTTATTTACTAAAATGTTCAAAAAAATCAACATAGCTTCTTGTAAAGTTCTGAGGTGGTGTTAAAAGCCATGTTAACATTCTTGTACATTATTCATCTCCGAGATAACATAAATGTGTAATGAAGATTAATATTTTATGAATTCCGGTGATTGCTTGATATGTCATATTAGGATCTGAGTTGAAGGTTAATAGCATACCCAACTTACACACAGACCCACCATTTTCAAGCAGTATATTTCGTTTATGTATTGCAATCAATTGTAACGCAAACATTTTTCCAACAAATAATATGTATTGTAAGAGGTTATTTATCGGCATTCAAACAGGTCAGTTTTGTTTAGCTTCACTGAACGTTTTGTTCTTTGTACACGTCAATTTGTAAAATGTTTTAACAGCATAGTTGATGTTTTATTCAACACCTGAAATCCACCAGCATGCATGGTTTGAATGCTACTGTGATTATTGCTATTTCAGACAAACAAAAATAATATTGATTCATAGAGTCCCTACAGTGTGGAAACAGGCCATTTGGCCCAACAAGTCCACGCTGCCCCTCCGAAGAGCATCCCATGCAGACCCATTCCCCTATCCCTGCATTTCCCATGTCTAACCCAGCTAGCCTAAACACCCTTAGACACTACAGGCAATTTAGCATGGCCAATCCACCTACCCTGTATATCTTTGGGCTGTGGGAGGAAACCCACCCAGACACAGGGAGAATGTGCAAACTCCACATAGACAATCGTCTGAGTGTGGAATTGAACCTGGATTCCTGGCCTGTGAGGCAGCCATGCTAACCACTGAGCCACTGTGCTGCCTCGAGGAAGTTGAGACTCCTTTGAGCTGGAATTGAACTGGGGACCTAAGGATACATGAGTAGCAATGTGGGCTAAATTTTCCCTACCCCTAATGGATGGCAAGTCAGTTGGGCAAATGTAGCAAAATCACAAAAATGAATTCTCGATATCAAGAAAAGAGGCGTAATTTTGCATTGAAGGAGATGATTGCTAGCATTCAGTGAGACAATTATTTGCATCACCTAGTCTCATCTCACAGTTTGCTATTTTTCCAGGTAGTGGATGCAATGACATCTCCCGTCAGAATGGGTAACTAATGGCTTCAGTTTTTCTTTCATTTCTACTACTGCTCAACTTGACCACCTGTCCCTAACATCTCAGGAATGCTCCGTGGGAATTGAGGATTATCAGATCAGCCATAATGTCATTGAATGGTAGAGAAGACCTGATGGGTTGAATGGCCTACTTGTCATAGAATCAAAGAATTTTGCAGCATAGCAGGAGGCTATTCAACCCATCATGTTGATACCAGCTCCCACAAGAGCTAGTCGCACTCTCCTTCCCTGTCTCCGTGGCCCTCGAACTTAATCATATTCAAGTATCTATCTAGCTCTCTTTTGAAACATCCTATGGAATCTGCCTCCACCACTCTCCCAGCCAGTGCATCGTAAATCCTAACTACTCTCTCATCTCACTCTGAATCCTCCCCTAACTACTCTC
>NC_063345.1:7806047-7846937 GCF_021869965.1 Rhincodon typus
CTCTCTCATCTCACTCTGAATCCTCCCCTAACTACTCTCTCATCTCAGTCTGAATCCTCCCCTAACTACTCTCTCATCTCACTCTGAATCCTTCAACTAACAACCTTGAAATTGTGACCCCAAGTTACTGACTTCTTTCTGTTTCTATGTCTTCTTGTTTTATGGAGGTTGGAATGTGTAAAACCCAGAGCATACCATCCATGAAAGTTGGACAAGCAAAAGGCTCATCACATCATCGAAGCACATCTCCAACCCCCTTAGAATCTACTTCTCCCCTTCAAGGCTGCACTTTGGAGCACACCAACATTGTTCAGTAAAATGCTGTTACTAGGCCACTTTGCATTTTGACAGGGTCAGTCCTCACTTCATGCATCAGAGTAAGGTTTATCTTTGCTCACTCTCTTAACATTTGCACACTCTGTGGCTATTTGGAAGCTCACAGCATCTCTGCCTTGCCTTACCTTGTTGCACTTTCCCACCTCATTCAGGGCTGACAGGTTCACAGTAATTCTAACTTGCCTTTCAGTGCCATGCAGCTTGTCATGGTTGTGAGCCGTGATCAGTCAAGGGGATGGAAATGTTGTTGTAGGGCATTGCATTACATTAATGTTAACCTACAGCATGCGCTAGCAACTTACACAGCAAATAAACTGCACGTGGTTCAACCAAATGGTCATGCTTCAAAGTTCTCAGTGAAGTCAACGGGGACTGTTGTCAGTCAGGAGACTGCATCACCATCAGTCAAGGACAGTGCCTGACCTTTGTCCAGCAGCATGGATGTGAACACTCTACCACTCAGAGAGGTCGGTCTGGGTTCTTTAACATGACTGTCCTGGGACTGGGCCACAATTAGTTCTGCAGGTTTAGTGTGACCATGGGAATGTTGGAGATCAGATGAGGACTTAAATGAAAGGGTTGGGTGGGCACATGAGGAAGCTCCGAACTAAAGGTTTGGACAGGAATGGCAGGAAAGAAAGGAGCCGGAAGCTTTGAAGGGTCACCTAGAGTTTGAAGCTGAGTCTATGATTCATTCTACAGAACGTAATCTCTGTTATTTTCTAACTTCATTGGAATTGAGATTGTGCAATGTACTGAAGTGAGAGAGAGTTCTTTTAACGTGAATATTTTGAAAGGATTGCTGCATGTTTTCAAAAGCAAGTAACTCAACTCTAATGGCAAACCTTGCTTAAACAGCTGCTTGTACAAGCAATCATTGAAGTGTAGTATGCAGGCGAATTGGAGCCCAGGAGTTGTGCATTCAAATGAAGCTCTGTTTGACAACAAGAAGTTTATTGGGTAATGGACTAGTGACCAGTTATCAATCATAAAGTATATTTACCTGTGAACAATGGTGCAATTGGTTTGCAGTTTACTGAAGAGTGTTGGGCTGGGAACAAGCTAGGGAGAAGTGAACAGATCACCACTAGCATAAGGAGCTATCTCTTTCTATTCTCTGGAATCAATTCTTCAGTAAGTAGCAACCGGACATTTGGAAAGGCAAAGCAGAACTCATTAGAGTCAGAGATAGTAGGAACTGCAGATGCTGGAGAATCTGAGATAACAAGGTGTAGAACTGGATGAACACAACAGGCCAAGCAGCATCAGAGGAGCAGGAAAGCTGACGTTTCAGGCCTAGACCCTTCTTCAAAAATGAGGGAGGGGAAGGCCGTTCTGAAATAAATAGGGAGAGAGGATGAGGCGGATAGAAGATGGATAGAGGAGAGGATAGGTGGAGAGGAGACAGACAGGTCAAAGAGGCGGGAATGGAGCCAGTAAAGGTGAGTGTAGGTGAGGAGTTAGGGAGGAGATAGGTCAGTCCAGGGAGGACGGACGGGTCAAGGAGGCGGGATGAGGTTAGTAGGTAGGAGATGGTGGTGCGGCTTGAGGTGGGAGGAGGGGATAGGTGGGAGGAAGGACAGGTTAGGGAGGCAGGGACAAGCTGGGCTGGTTTTGGGATGCGGTAGGGGGTGGGGAGATTTTGAAGTTTGTGAAGTCCACATTGATACCATTGGGCTGCAGGGTTCCCAAGCGGAACATGAGTTGTTGTCCTGCAACCTTCGGGTGGCATCGTTGTGGCACTGAAGGAGGCCCAGGATGGACATGTCGTCTCAGGAATGGGAGGGGGAGTTGAAATGGTTCGCGACTAGGAGGTGCAGTTGTTTAGTGCGAATTGAGCGTAGGTGTTCTGCAAAACGGTCCCCGAGCCTCCGCTTGGTTTCCCCGATGTAGAGGAGGCCACAATGGGAACTAGCGGATGCAGTATACCACATTAGCAGATGTGCAGGTGAACATCTGCTTGATGTGGAAAGTCTTCTTGGGGCCTGGGATTGGGGTGAGGGAGGAAGTATGGGGGCAGGTGTAGCACTTCCTGCGGTTGCAGGGAAAAGTGCCGGGTGTGGTGGGGCTGGAGGGGAGTGTGGAGTATTCCCGTTGTGGCCTCCCTAACCTGTTCTTCCTCCCACCTATCCCCTCCTCCCACCTCAAGCCGCACCACCATCTCCTACCTACTAACCTCATCCCGCCTCCTTGACCTGTCCGTCCTCCCTGGACTGACCTATCCCCTCCCTAACTCCCCACCTACACTCACCTTTACTGGTTCCATCCCCACCTCTTTGACCTGTCTGTTTCCTCTCCACCTATCTTCTCCTCTATCCATCTTCTATCCACCTCCCCCTCTCTCCCTATTTATTTCAGAACCCCCTTCCCCTCCCCCATTTCTGATGAAGGGTCTAGGCCCGAAACGTCAGCCTTCCTGCTCCTCTGATGCTGCTTGGCCTGCTGTGTTCATCCAGTTCTACACCTTGTTATCTCAGATTCACCAGCATCTGCAGTTCCTACGATCTCTGCCCAGAAGCTCAACTGTGTCTTAGACCATAAGCCCATAAGACACAGGACAATAATTAGGCCATTCAGCCCATTGAGTCTGCTCTGCTGTTCAATGAATTCACGGCTGATCAGATAATCCTCAACTCCACTTTTCTGCCTTTATCCCCATAGCCCTGAATTCCCTTATTGATTAAAAATCTGTCTATCTCAGCCTTGAATATGCTTAATGACCCAGACTTGAGAGCCCTCTGTGTTTTCTGGTTAAAGAAACTTTCCAGGGTTTGTGGCCTGCGCAATGTGTTTCCCCAGACACCCAATCCAGCCGTGCTCTCTGCCTGGCCAAAAACTCACCAGTAGTGGATCTGACAAACATTAGACCATCCATCCATCACCAACACTCACAAAGTGCATTCCCCAAACACTGCTGGGCACCTTGGCTGCGCGCTCCCCCAACTTGACGGCCGGGAGGCAGAATGTTACTCTGCTGGAGAGGGTAAACTCCACTTCACCTGCACTGTCGCCAACCCCCAAGCCCAAAGTCTCTTCTCCAATGCCTTATCCTACAGCAGCCATTGCACGTGTGCAGGTGCTGATGTCAAGATATATGGTATGTAATGATGTCAGCGATCCATGTACAGAGGTTTCTTGCTGACATCAAGCTTCATAAAATCCCTACAGTGTGGAAGCAGACCATTTGGCCCATTGAGTCAACAGCAACACTATGAAGAGCATCCCACCCAGATGCAGCCACCTATCCCTGTAACCCTGCATTTCCCATGGGTAGTCCACTTAACCTGCACATCTTTGGACTGTGGGAGGAAATCAGAGCACGCAGAGGGGAGAGAATGTGCAAACGCCACAGAGTCAGTCACCTGAGGCTGGAATCAAACCTGGGTCCTTAGCGCTATGAGACAGCAGTGCTAACCACTGAGCCATCATACTGCCCTGAAAAGCACTTAAGAAGCATTTTTAAGGAGGAAAGTGAGATTTAGGAAGTTAATTCCAGAGCTTGGTGCCAAGGTAGCTGAAGCCATTACAATCAATGTTAGAGCTCTTAAAATTGTGGATTTGCTAAAGGCCAGAATTGAAGGATCACAGACATCTAGGAGAGTTGCAAGTAATGAATTTTGAAACACAATCACTGCTGTTCAAAGGAATATATGGCAATATAATTTGCACAGTGACAGTTCTACTTAATGTCATACTTCCAAAGGTATGATATCTTTACCAGTGAACCATGCTGCTAAAAACCTTGCTTGTGCTGCTTCTGGTCTATTCCATGATTATTGACAACCTACAGAAAGGCTGGGGGCTCCAAAATTAACTACCATTTAAGTGCCTTCACTCAAAGCTGTTCTCTGGAAGACATTTGTATAGGTTACAGTTTCAGTGAGTCTCTTACCATGAATCGCAATTTGACAAACTAAGCGTTGGAATAGCACTAAATTCAAATCAAGCAATGTCACAGAAAGGATTTGTATTTACTAATCTATTTAGTGAGGGATGGGACTGCGGAGGAGATGGTGGAGGGTGAGCTGGAAGGCAGAGGGGGAACAATGGACAAGTCTTCAATTCTTATTCTTTTTCATTGGCTATAGTCAACACTGCTAGCAGGAGCTTAAAATTTGCAACAAGAGGTTAAAAAGTACATTTTTCTTTCTTCCTTATGAAAGATTCCATGGGATTGTATTGAGGGAGAGGAAACAGAATACTCCCTGGCATCCTGGACAATACTCACCCCTCAGTCAATCTCACCAAAACAAATTTTGCAACCCTATTGCAATTTGACAGCTGCGTTTTCTACACTCCAATAGTGGCTGTACTTCACAAAGTGCTTCATTGCCTGTGATGTGCTTTGGGATGTTCTGAGCTGTTGAAAGATACAAGCATGTATAAGTCTTCCTACCTTTCTAACACAACACTGAAGCAAGTTTGGCTGATCAATTTGCCTCCTTTAATTTGAATGACATTGTCTCTCTCTCTCTCATTTTAAGCTGGGTGCACTGCATTGAGTTTGTCACTAACCATATGAATGATGCAAAGGATTTTTGTCACAATCCATAATGATAATCAACGCTGAAGGTTTTCTAGTTTACCCTGCAGCTACATAATGAAAGAGGTCTCTCTTTGCAATTTAAAGTTACATTAGCATAATTGGTTTTGTAATTATCAAAATTTACATGTGAACTTAGAACATCATAAATGAATTTCAAGGTGCTTTCACATGCAAAACAGAAAATTGATTCCTTGTACAACATCTTCAAAATGTGTTTTTATTTGAAATGTAATAATGGGTTAACTGCTTAAAAGATTGTTACCAAAGTTGTAATCATTGGCTTAGATGCTGTACTGCACAAGGCAAAATCAAATATTTTGCTGCATAGTGCAAGCTGTATTCATCATTTGAGTATTGAATGAAAAACTTTCAGTATCTGTTCATCAATTTGTCATTTGGAATGTTACAGAGCAGATTTTGTTATATAACAGGATATTGAGTTGTACTAAAGGGCTATCAATCAATAGCTCAGTAATGCTAATTAGATACGAGACTGATCTACAGTGGATATTTTTTGGGAGGGTAGTAGAAGAGCTATAATTGGTCTCAGCAATCTAGAACTATTAGAATTCACCTAAGGTTCCCACTTACAGAATCATTATCCAATAATTAACGTATGCTGGAAAATTCAGCAGTTCTGGCAGCATGAATTGAGAGAGAAACAGAGCTAACATTTCAACTCTGTTGTAGCTCTTCTTCAGAACTACTGCCAGACCTGCTGAGTTTCTATGTTTGTTACAGGCTGCCAGCATCCGCAGTATTTTGCCATTATCCACGTTTGCCCAGCTGGCTGCATATATTGGACTGCACCACTGTATGATTAACTATAATTTCTTCCTTTTTCTTCACTTGTTCCATGGAGCATTTACATTTTTATTTATTTGTTCATGAAATGGCACTCACTTTGCTGTTGGGAAAGGAATTCCAGGATTTTGATGTAGTGACACTGACAGAACAGTGATGTAGTTGCAAGTCAGAACAGCGAGTAGCCTGAGGGAGATGTTGCAGGTGGCAGCATTTGCATGTATCTACTGCCCTTGGCCTTCGAAGTGGTGGGGGTGACTGGTTTGGAAGATGTTGCCAGAGGAATGTTATTGCAGTATTGAAATTCTGTAGATGATATATGCTGCAGTTACTGTACATTACAGGTGAACAGAGTAGTGTCAAAGTTAGTAGATGTGGTGCCAGTCAAGTGGGCTGCTTTGTCCTGGAATATTTCAAGCTTCTTAATTATTGTTGGGCCTGCACTCATCCAGGCAAGTGGGGAGTATTCTATCACACTCCTGATTTAGGATCGCAGGATCCCTACAGTGCGGAAGGAGTGTCATCAAATATGCACTGACCCTCCAAAGATATTCTCACCCACCTCATTCCCATAACGCACTCCATTTCCAATGGCTAACCCATCTAACCTGCACAGCTCTGGACACAATGGGCAATTTAGCATGGCCAATTCATCTAGCCTGCACATCTTTGGACTGTGGGAGGAAACTGGAGCACAGACACAGGGAGAATGTGCAAACTCCATATATTCAGCCACCCAATGCTAGAATTGATCCCAAGTCCCTGGTGCTGTGAGGCAGCAGTTCTAACCACTGAGACACCAAGCTGCCCAGAGCCACTGTGTTCCCTGTGCCTCAGAAATGGTGGAGCCAGGACTGAGTTGCTTATAAAGGGTTTGCAGCCTTTGGTCTATTATTGCAGCCAAAGCATTTATAGGGCTGGTCCAGTTCAGTTTCTGGTCGATGGTCACCTGCAGGTTGTTGATAGTTGGGGATTCAGTGATGTTATTGTCATTGAACATCAGGGGGAAGTGATAGTTAGCTTCTCTCTTGTTGGAGATGGTTCTTTCTTGATACTTGGGTGGTGTGGATGTTACTTGGCAGTTAGCAGCCCAAACCTGGGGGTTGCTCAAGTCTTGCTGCATGGCAACACGGACAGTTTCTGTATCTGAAGAGTCACAAATAGAGTTGAACATTGTCCAATCATCAGTGGACATCCCCACTTCTGATCTTATGATGGAGGGAAGGCCATTGATGAGACGGCATAGATGGTTGGGTCTAGGATACTACCCTGAGGAACACTTGTAGTTGAGCCCTTAGAGCTAAATAACTGACCGTTAACAACCATAACTGTCTTTTTTTGTGCTAAGCAAAATGTGTCAAATTGCATGTGATCATTTGAAAATACTAATAGAGATGAAATTTTGGTCTCAATGCCTTTATTGCTCTATGAGAATTAAAGAAACATCTTAAGACATTTTCAAGATTTGGGTGTCTCTTCCACAACATAATGTATCAAAGAACATTATTTGCTTCAAGGGTACGTCAGAAGCTTTTGTTGCATAAAGTGGAACTACTGAGGCAGGTAGATCTTCAATATTCAAAGAAGCATGGACTTCTATAAATGTTTATTTTTTCATTTATCCGAACTAAACCCAGAAAGTAGTCGTAATAAAAGTGGTGCAATTCAAGCGAGTATTTGGACTTTCTGACTGCCCCGCTGAATGTTACATATCTCTACAAACAGATTGTAACTCAATAAGCCAACTCTCAACATGGAGAAAGAACACAACTTGCAAATATCTCACCGATATCTCATCTGAGATGTGAGTGATAGATTGAGGGTAAAATAACTTGAGAAATCATATCATCAATTCTGTAACTTGCAAACCTTTCATATGTAATTGCTCACTAAGTTTGCTCAAGTCACTTGTCACTGCAAAAGTAACAAGTTCTTCACCTGCAATAGGGTTAGGGTCAGGGTTATGATAATTTCACTGGAGTGACAACTTCTTTGACCTATTGAAATTCCCTGTGAATGCATGGGATTGACCAGTTTCCCTACCCATGTTTCCAAGATATTTTCTCACCATTGCATATGCTGGAAAAGACCAAGAGTAGCCTTGAAGTAAACCCTGATTGGCTGCAAGATCATTAATCTACAGCAAGAAAGACTTGTTTATTTTGTTGAAAACATCCAGAGGCCCAGTTTGAGAAGACTCCTTCAAATATTTGCCACACATCTAATACATCAAACAATCCCTCAGTTAGGGCAACTTCTCTGCAAGACCAGATCATGTCCTTCTCACAGCTAGCAAGCGTTATATCTTAACACACTTTGGTATTTCATGTAAATACACTTCTGTCAAAACTGAAACCTGCAATTTCTGATCATTCTCTTTCATTGAAACACCTCCTCAGGGACAAATATCTTTTCACCACAGAAATTAGTCTGCTCTTATAGAGACATAGAATCCATTCCTATTCATGTACTCATCCAAATGTCTTTTAAATATTGTAATTGTATCCATATTCACTACTTCCTCAGGAAGGTAATTCCACACACAAACCACCCTCGATGTAAAAAATTGGCCCGTCATGTCTTTTTAAAATCTCTCCCCTCTTACCTTAAAAATGTGCCCCCTAGTGTTGAAATCCCCCATCCTAGGGAAAAGACAATTACCATTAACTCTATCTATTCCCTTCATTATCTTATAAATGTCTATAAGGTCACCTCTCAACCTCCTAGGCGCCAATGAAAAAAGTCCCAGCCTATCCAGCTTTTCTTTGTAACTCAAACATTTCATACCCGGCAACATCTTCATAAATCTCTTCTGAACCCTCTCCACCTTAATGATATCCTTCCTATAACTGGGCGACCGGAAGTAGACACAGTATTCCAGAAGAGGCCTCACTCCTGTCCTGTAAAACCTCAACATGAGAAGGAGCAGCGCTCCAAAAGCTTATGATTTCAAATAAACCTGTTGGTGTAACCTGGTATTGTGTGACTTCTGACCTTGTTGGAAAATACTACATATCAATGACTAACTAGTAAGTGATTCACCACTCAGATATCAGGTTGTGGGGATATGTCCCACTAGTGAACCTTGAGCCCTCAATGCTGACACTCCAGTACTAGACTACTCCACTGGCAGTCATGACATCATGCTGAGGAGATCACTCTATGGCCCTTTCAGATGAATATAAATGATTCCACAACACTACTTTGTGGAAGATACGTGGAGTTCTATCTGGTGTCTGATATTTAGTTTCCAACTGAGATCACATAAACAGAGACTCTTCTCACCATCATGTTGTTAACTGCCGGAGCTTGCTGTGAACAATTTTATTTGAAATGCTTCCTATGTGACAACATTACTATACTTCTAAAATATGCACTTGACTCTAAAGCACCTTGAGGTTCTGAAAGATACACTGTCAATACAAGTTCTTATCTCTTTCCTGTCTAAATGGAACAAGACCAAAATTTACAGGTAATAAGAGAGACTGAGCTTAAAGAGACTCTATGTTATAAACATGGAGTGCAGCAAATACTGTCAGTCCAACTCAACAGCAAACACCAAAGTCATTTCCACACAAGCCATAAATTCTACTTCCTCCTTGAAAGTTAGAAACTCGGTAGATATCTATCACACCAGAGGCAATGAAAATCTTCCCCTTACAACAAGGCTACTTCAGATAGAAAAGCCAATTTCTAAGGCCATTCAAAGTTCATATCTTCAACAGTAACACTTTACTTTTCCTCTCAAAAGATCTTGTTTTCTGATGTAAACCGTTTTCTTCATCTCTTAACTCTAACATCTTTATTAAGAACTGAAAGCTCACTATCCAGCATACTGTTCATACCTCCAAAATTGTGGCAAATTCCAATCAGAAATATTAACTTTGATAGTAAGCCATTTTAACTCATTGTCATTTTTCAACAACCTCTATTCTGCACCTGAAGTGGAGTAGAATATTTGTTACTTCAGGCCCAGAAGTGGGTAAACACCATAACCTATTGATTTTCCACCATTGTCTATTTCAGGGTGAATGTTTTAATCAACTTCACTTCCTCATTAACAATCTTTACGACCCATGAGAGGTAGATGTGAGCTGCTCGTTAGATTACCAAGAACATTTATTTGTCTGTTGTGTTGACAAACTTAAATTGGAAACCATAAAGGGAATTAAAGAAAAATCAGAAAAAAATTAATTAACTACCCATCATATTCAGTTTGACTCAACTCATCAGAAAAGAATAGCAGATGGGACATCAATCAGAGATCCAATGTGGTAACTGCCTGCATTGTGGATTTGTCCACATCTGATTTCACTTCCCTCTCCTTTTTCAGAAATGACCTGATTATTTCTGGTAACGTTGTGGGAGTGTTATTTGTGCTCTTTTTCACAGTGGCTTCTAACAGTTTGTGAGTAGCTTCTACTCTCACCAACCAGCCCACAAAGATATGTCATTGTAACATCTTCAGAATTGAAATAGTGGACCTTATTTCATCTCAGTTGTAGCTAAGTTCAAGAGGCATAAACCACAGGCAAGAAGACTTCTCTTAGTCCTACTTCAGATGCGTCACACTGTTGATATGTATCCTTATTGATGTCAAACTGTATTTGTGAAGCTGTTTCAGACATTTCTTCTTGACCTTATCCAGGCGTTTTTCAAGGTCATCGATGAACTCATGTTCTTTCTTCAGTAGCTGACAGAGACGAAGATTTAGTGCTAACGGCTTCAAAGTATGCAGTCAGGCCCAATAAAGCTTTGATTTTCTTGCTGAACGATGACAGGAAGCACATTCAGCACTCCATCAGTTTTAACTGAGTTTTACTTCAGTTCATCCAAAGCTGTTGACTGGCATTTTTTTTACTTAGTCTTTAAGCCTCATTCCATCTTACTGTTTTCATTGTATTCAGCTATGTCTTCTGTTTATGGTCTTGATCCTGTGCCTCTGCCATAGACTTTGATATTGACATCAAAACCATGAGGCCTTTCAAATATTTTTAACATGGTTTCTAGCCTTCCCTGAATTTTTCAGGGATTGAAACTATCTCAAAAGGCCAACACAGTCCTCTGTGTCTTACATAAACAGCAAACTCAATCTGCTGCAACATACCATCTTAGTAATAGTTAAGTTTCACTTTCAACTTGTTTGGGTAGTAATCGAGCTTTGGAGCTATGTCAGTTGGCTCTGGATGAATGCACAGACTCACTTTATCATTCTCTTTCATCATCAATACCACAAAACAGATCTACTTGTTCAGGATACCAACTGGTGCAAGAGCTTTTAAACAAACAAACTCATTAAGGCACAGCTTCTGAGTGTTGCTGAGCATTTGAAAAGTTGAAAAACACATTCTAACTTGGCTTTTGTTTTGAAAACATATCATCTTGTTGCTAAATCTTGACTTCAAAAGCCATCAATAGTCATAAGGCTCCCTTAAAAGAAAGAACATGTAATTGCAAAGAGCTTTCCACATCCTTGGACATTCAAATAAATATCTTTATTTATAGTATGATAAATACCACATTTATTGTGGTCAATGACAAATGCTGTTCGGGTCTTGCTGCATATGGACAAGATTGTTCAATATCTGAGGGGTACTGATGCCTATAATGTCCAC
Source organism: Rhincodon typus (assembly GCF_021869965.1). Classification (NCBI taxonomy): domain Eukaryota; kingdom Metazoa; phylum Chordata; class Chondrichthyes; order Orectolobiformes; family Rhincodontidae; genus Rhincodon; species Rhincodon typus. The sequence goes on from NC_063345.1 coordinate 7,817,349, forward strand.
AATAACCCTCAATACTGGAGCCCCCCAAAGGATGCGGTCTCAGCCCCCTACTGTACTCCCTGTACAAACCACGACTGTGTACAAATTCCGAATGAAGCAAGTTTGCAGACTACACCACTGTGGTAGGACGGATATCAAACAATGATGACTCAGAATACAGGAAGAAGACAGAGGGCTTGGCGTCATGGTGCAATGATAACAACTTCTCTCTCAACACTGGCAAAACAAAAGAACTGATCACTGACTTCAGAAAGAAAGGAGGAGAACACGCCCCCATCTCCATCAATGGAACGAGGTTGAGAGGGTTCAGATCTTCACATTCCTAGGAAGAACAAAACCAACAACCTGTCCTGGACTTCCCACATAGATGCAACGGTCAAGAAGGCACAACAATGCCTCTTCTCCCTCAGGCTGCTTCTTTCCTATTCTTGCTGCCAAAGATCCAAGATCCATTCAAGATGGCGGCGACAGAGTAGGTAGCTTCCGGGATCCTGAGTCTGGGGCTTGTCCACTCAGACTTTTTTATAATCTTGTTTTCTCATTTTTCTTTTCTTTTTATTTTTGCTTCTACTTACCTTCTGGGGAGAGTTCGATCATGTCAACTTTGGCGGTGACAGTATTGGTGAGGAACATGGAAGGAGGTAGGAACGTGGCTTTGACTGGGCCTGGAGCAGGACTCTGGTAGACGGTAGCAAGGAGGCTCATGAGCCCACATCGGCTGCTATATCGGTGGAGGAAATATCGGTGAGATGGGCCCAGTGACAAAAAGTAGCAATTGAGGAGCAGTGACTTTGACGTTGGTTGGGTCCAACAATGGTGGCAGCAAAGTGGTGGCGGAAGGTTTATGGACTTTCTTTAAGCTATATCTTTCACTTTAATTATTATTATTCTTAAACTATTCAAAATGGTGCCAGATCATTGCGACAATGGAAGATTTTCACTAAACTTTATTTTCCACTGTAAAAAAATACATGACAATAAAATTTCAAAGTGGACAATTTCATAGTTTCCTATATTGTACTCCATCTGCCAGATCTTCTCCCACGCACTTTACCTACCTATCCATACCCCATTATGGGCTTCTCATGTCCTCTTCACAACTCGCTGTCCAAATTGTCTGTCGTTCTAAGACCTTAAGAAATAGAAACAGGAGTAGACCATTCAGCCTCTCAAACATTCAATAGGATCATGGCTCATCAGACATTTCTCACATCCACTTTCCTGCCCTTTCCCCACAAACCCTTGATTCTCCGACTGATCAAGAATCTAGCTCAGTCTCAAAATATACACAAGGATCCTGCCTCTGTAGTAGTGTCATAAATAACCTTTAAATAACTCAAAGTCCTTGCTGTCTTGTTTGTTGGACGAAGTACTGAGTACACAATACAGCAGGATAGGCTCAACACACATTGATTTTTAGTCTTTCATGAGATGTGAGCAGCACATGCAAGGTCAACATTAATGACACATCCTCAATTACAATCAAGGATATGGTGCTGACCTGCTTTCTTTAATCACTGCAGTCCAAGTAGTGTTAAATGCTGTTAAGAAGGAACTTCCAGGATTTTGTCCCAGTGACAGTGATGGAATGGCTTGTCACTTGGTGAGAATTAGAATTCAGACGCAGTGGTGCTCAACAGGATAGGGGGTGATTAGACAATAGTTATCTCATGTTGCTGCATTCAGGACAAACTAATATAGAAAAGAAGCATTAAACATACACTAGTTCCCTTATTTAGAATCATAAAATGCACAATTGCCCATTTTAGCTTCAAGCCATTGATAACTGATGCTGTCATGAAGACTTGTTTTATTTTCAATAATGATTCTTCATCCCCAGCTGGGAACATGAATTAAGATATTAAGAATGAGTTTTTTTTAAAATGCTATGACTGAAAGTGGTGAACTTCCAGCTTCAAAAGGGCAAAGTTTGTAATTGTTATTCATTTAATCCAGAGCACAAAAGGCACCTTTGTTTAAGATTTGACACATTTACTGCCTATTTTGGTAACCCTAGAAAATGTCTTGGCATCAAGCACAGAATCTTTTCCACATTTTCATTTTCATTTCTTTGATGATTTATTTCTTACAGGTGTTCAGCTCTCAATTCCTCAGTCACATCCTTCTAGGTGCTAATCATCGCTCAAGGCATAGCACACTTACCTGAGATTCAGGATCTGGGTCCTTCAAAAAGGCAAAGAGAAAAATCCAGCATGAAAGTGCAATATTGCTGTCACTTTAAGAGGTTATTTTGTTTGTTTCTTTAAAGAAGTTATAAGGCAGATGTACTGAGCTGTCTCTAAGAAAATAAACAATTTTTGAGGCTTTGGATTTTCTTTGACGTTGGAACAATGGAAGCAGTTTGGGGGCGTGGGTGATTCTGTGATGTGTTTCCTCTGCTGGGAGAACCAAAGACAGATCTAAGTTAATTGATAAATGAATCTGGAAGGAGGTGAGCAGAAACATATTAACAGAGTAAGTTTGAAAGGTTGGTTGATGTAGCTACAAAAGTATGTCTTAATAGGAAATCGGATAAATACTTGACAAAGAAATGTTTGCAGGACTGGGTAGAAAGACCATAGAGGTAGAATGAATTGAATGGCTCCTTAAAATGATGGCATAGTAATAATGGGCTGAGTGGCTTTCTTCTGTGCTGTATAATTCTAAGATTTTAAGTACACGTATAGAACATATACACCTACTGTAGGAAGGAAGCTTTTCCAGCATCAACTATCCCCTGCTTGTTGTATATCTCCTCCCTCTGATAGAATCGTTGTCTGTTGCCTACACAGTTTGATGGATGTTATTATATTCAGCCAAAACCTAAGAGTCCAAAGCTCAGCAGCTATAGAAAGCAGGACTGAATGTGTCACCATGCTGAACAGTGTGCTCCGATCCTTGGAGCTGTACCTCTGCAGCTGAGAAGGCAAATGGCTTGAAAGTGAACTGAAAGTATAATTTACCGTCATCTTGACTGCAAATTGCAGCTCTCGGCCATAAGACCATGAGAAACAGGAACAGGGGTAGGCCACTCGGCCCATTGAGTCTATTCCACCATTCAACAAGATCATTGCAACTGGGGTTATGCTAATAATAAAATATTATTACAAATGCTCAATTCAACTCTGACACAGTAGCAATTAATCAATCAATATAATTTCTAAGATTTTATGATATCTATGTATAAAAACTGAAGAAACATTATGCAATATTCATGCTTGAAAAATTGCTTTATTTGACAATAATCACATGTACAGAGGAGATTATAGCAGTGTGGTTATGCTACTGGACTACAGGTCAGGACTAATGGTTTTTAAATCTGAGTTCAAACCTGACCACAGCTCCTGATGAATTTTGGCTAAACTTTTAAAACTGGGGAGCATCTCCCATTGGTGTCTCTGCGCACTACTCACATAGCGAGTGTGCCTCAGGGAGTAGGTCTAAGGTGGTGATGTGTGAAAACTGGCAATGTGGGGGGCATAATCGAAGTCAGCTCCCTTGTCTACTTACTAGGACATCTCCCCAGGTTTTGTGCATGAGTGCAAGGCCAACCCAACACACAAACACCCCCACATACTCGATATTTCAGTGTCGTCTCTCAAATCATGCTCACACACTTATACCTCCTCACCCATTCATGTCCAGTCACCCAGTACCCACTGTGTACAGAAATCTTGAGCCTTCTAATAACTTTCAGAAGTCTTTTGAATATTCATTAAACTGTCAATTAAACAGACAATAATTCATAACCTGCTTCATACCACTATCAGATTAAATTAATTCAAGATTTCCCATTGTAACTATAATTCCATTGATCTGAATCAAATAGTAGGGTATGCAATTCAGCCAATTATTCACACTGTGCTTTAACTGAATATTTATGTCAACAGAGCATCCAGTCATCTCTATGTTAAAATCTTTGAAGTCATTGAAAGAGGTCAGTCATCTGCTCAAGATTTGGAACAAGGAAAGAGATTTCCTTGGGGGAGGAGGGAAATGATTGAGAGTCTTTCCAGCAATGTTCACATCCCATGACTGAATAAAAAATTACTCACAAAACCCAACAAGATCTTGGGGCTGCACTTTTCTGCATCCTGAGATATTCTGCAGTTCTGTTGTATGTTGAAGCGCATGATGGTTCACAATTAACAAAAGATGAAAGAACTCACACTTTTATAATACCTTCATGACCTCAGGACATCTATACAAGTTTTACTGCTAATGAATTATTCCTGAATTGCAGCCATGATTGTAAAGCAGGAAGTATGATTGCCAATTTGTTCACAGCCAGGTCCAACAAGTCTGAATAACCAAGACCAGATAATTTGCTTTGTAATAAGCTTGGTTTGAGGGTTAAATATTGGTCAAAGGACACATGCAGGAATTGACCTGTTTTTTTCTGTAAAATGGTGCCAAAACGATGTTTTGCAGTCACTTGTACAAGCAGTAGGGCCTCACTGTAAAGATGACACCTCCTATAGGTTATCATTCCCTCAGTCAACTACTGGAAGTGTCAACCTAGACACCTACAGTCTGTTGCTTTATTTTCATATAATCTGAAGAAAGTCAACCATATTTTCTCAAAAAATAATTTTGCCTGCTTGACTGCAGTATGAAACACAAGTGCTTTGAAGAGTTTGCCAACATAGGATTTAACTTATGTAACTGACAGCCTGGAGAGTAGCTTTTCAAAGAGTTCTGTCTGTCCAGCCCCCAGGCTATTTAGTGAAGGTTTATTTTATATAGATGATCCCAGTACAATGAAAGTGATGTTCTTCACTTCATGCTATAAATTTTGATTAATATTGCAGTTGAAACAAAATAAACCAAAAGCAAATTTAACAAATATTTAAAATGATCATCTTCTGGGATTTGCATTGTAATGTTTTTAAATAGGGGTGTGAAAGAATGAGTTTAACCCATTACTTCCTCTTACACTAGGTCTGGCAGCGTCAGAAGGTTCTGAGGAAGGGTCATTCAACCCAAAACATTAACTCTGATTTCTCTCTGCAGAGGCTGCCTGACCTGCTGAGGTTATCCAACAATTTCTGTTCTTGATTCTTCCATGTTTACATGTTTACTTATGCATACATGGGAGACTCACACTTCAAAAAAGTGGCATACGCTCACTTATTTATGACCAGAACAACAGGTTTTATATTATTTTTATAGATAACAAGCTTCCAATCAACTATTCCTACAGATAATAATTTGCAATCAAAATGTTATATATTTCCTCACCCCATCTCTAGCCAACCATGTTTGCATAATTCACATTCCACGTTATTTACAGATGACTATTTTATACAGTCATGTTTAAACTAATACAAGTGATGGCGTTATCCAACCATAAGATTACATCTTCTATCTACAGTACATGCTTGTGATCACTGAAAAACCTAATCTGTTCATTTTGCCCCCATCAGAGCTCTTTCAATATTCTCTGGGTAAGCAAAACCTTGCATTGGCACAGCACTTCTAACACGTTAAAACATCCCAGGTTTCTTGACAGGAATATAATGAAACTAAACCTGACACTGGGGCATGAAAGAAGATATTATGGCAGATGGTCAAATCTTTGTCGGAGGTAGCCTTAAGGTTAAGGTTAAAGGAAATACATGATATTGAGATGTGATTACCAGAGTCATTATTAACCCTTTCTGACATAGATTCTGAGACGTATCTCACTGTTATTTGGATGAATGCATGAGATGTGGGTGTCACTGGCTGAGCCAGCATTTATTGCTTGTTCCAAGTTGCCCTTGAAAATGTGGTGGTGAGTTGCTTTCTTAAATGTCTGCACTTCATTCATTGTAGGTACATTCACAATCTCATTAGGGAGACTCAGCAACATTAAAGGAATGGTAAAAAAAACAAAAGAACTGTGGATGCTGTAAATCAGAAACAAACAGTTCTGAAGAAGGGTCACTCGACCCGAAACATTAACTCTGATTTCTCTCCACGGATGATGCCAACCTCCTGAGCTTTTCCAGCAACTTCTGTTTTTGTTGCTAAAGGAATAGTGATATGTTTCCTTATCTGGATGGAGTGGTTTGGAGATGAAATTGCAGGTGTTGGTTACATTCCTTTATATCTACAGCCCTTCACTGTCTAGATGGATATAACAAGGTGTAGAGCTGGATGAACACACCCAAAACATCAGCTTTCCTGCTTCTCTGATGCTGCTTGGCCTGCTGTGTTCATCCAGCTCTACACCTTGTTATCTCAGTTTCTCCAGCATCAGCAGTTCCTACTATAACTGTCTAGATGGAAATGGTTACCGGTTTGGAAGGTATTTTCTGCGGAATCATGGTGAATTTCGGTAGTGCATTCTGTAGACGGTGCACACTGCTGCTACTGAGCATCAATGGTGAAGGCAGTGGATGTGGTGGGCTGAAGCATATTATAAGTTATAAAGCAGATACTACTGCAAACAAGTAATTTCTGTATTTGTAATTTGCAAAACCAAAAGATAGCAACTGGTAGACAGAGCCACAACATTATACACACATGGCATGTGGAGTTCTAAAAGGTGAAATATCATGAATGTAAGGTACACATATAAAAATAGTGTGTTTATCGTGTTGTTTGGCTATAAAAGAAAGTACAATGTTTTGATAACCGTATGAGACACAAATGCTTTAAAGAGTTTGCCATCATGGGATTTAATTTACGTAACTAACAGCCTGGAGACTAGCTTTTCAAAAAGGGTTTGGTCTGTACAGTGCCCTAATCTATTTGGTGAAGTTTTATCTTATATTAATGATCCTAGAACAAAGAAAATTATTTTCTTCACTTCATGCTTTAAATTTTGATTTATATTGCAGTTGAGATAATATAAAGCAAAGACAAAACTAACATTTACAATCATAGAGTCATAGAGATGTAGAGCATGGAAACAGACCCTGCGGTCTAACTTATCCATGCCGACCATATATCCTAAATTAATCTTGTCCCATTTGCCAGCATGTGGCAAATGTCCCTCCATACCCTTCTTATTCATATACCCATCCAGAGGGTACCACCCTCTACCACTTCCTCTGGCAGTTCATTCTATACATGCACCACCCTCTACGTGAAACTGTTGTCCCTTAGGTCCCTTTTAAATCTTTCCCTACTCACCTTAAAGCAAGATCTCCTAGCTTTGGATTCCCCTATGATGGGGGAAAGACCTTGACTATTCACCCTATCAATGCCCCTCATGATTTAATAAACGTTTATAAGGTCACCTGTCAGCCTCTGATGCCTCAGGAAGAATAGTTCCAGCCTTTCCAGACTCTCCCCATAGCTCAAACCTTTCAACCCTGTTCAAGATAACCACGTTCTGGGATTTATTTAGCAATGTTTTTAAATAAGAGCTTTGTTACACTAGAATAACAGCTAGAATAACTTTGGTCTCCTGAATCTTTGGAAAGATGTCGATTAGGACCACAAGAGTAATTACCACTTTGTTGAATTTTAGTTTGAAGAAACACCAGGACAGAGCTTGAAAGGTCAAGACGTTATGGGGATGGAACTTCAGAGCCTGGACAGCTGAAGGCATGAGCTCAAACAGGGTGACGAACATTGGGAATGCACGTAAGGTCAGACTTGGAGAATCGGGAAATTCACAGAGCTAGAATGCATTAGAGTGATAGGGAGAGACATGATCACTTGGAGAACCCAGCCAGGAAAATATTGGAAGATGATAGTGTAACCTTGATTGACTGATATATTCAAACCTATTTATTATGTTAAAGGTGTTACGTAAATGAATTGGTGGTGGTGTTGTTGCTGGGTAACTGAAAGGAGTGAGGCGATGGGCAATCAGTGGAATCCTGCATTGTCTCAAAGACAGGAGGAGAAACACGAGAAGTGAAAAAGACTTCTAACTGTACAATAATTAGTATGATTTCAGCTTACTCAATGCATCAAATGGGGCTGTAGGCTTTTCAATCAGCGATGATAAAAATAATTGTCAGGATCAATGCTAAAAAGCAAGGCACAATTAACCTAAAAAAAACCCTGATCCTTTTTCACTGTGCAAATGCTTTTAACTGGAGAAGAGTGATTAATGAATACAGCAAAATGCTCCAGTGAAGGTGTAAGCACTGAATGTGATAAAGTTAATGAACAAACTTTGTCATTGGCCAGTGGGAAATTCTATGCCTTCTATAAATGGTGAGGTAGGTGGATTATTATATACAATTTGGAGCAGCTTGACAATTTTTAAACTAAACCTCAATGTCTGCTGTTCATTAGAGGCCAAACACTTAGCATGTTTTACAAAACCTTCCTATAATTCTCCACATTAGTAGAAGCATCAAACAACATTCGAAACAAATTAAGATAGATTAGTTTAAAAGCTGTGTGAGTGGTATAAAGAAGAACATCAATGTTTCGCAGTGTAATTTCTGGCTTCTAAGAGAAATTTAGAATTAAAATTACCTAACAGTGATCTGGCATCAGTGAAATTGGAGGTTCTGTTTGAACACAACGCCCACTGCTTTAAAATTAAGAATAAGTTACACTCGCTGTTGAATTCTTTCCTTCAATAGACACCAGGGACAGCATAGTGCTTGCATTAAGGTAGAACCAGATGTCACGACCATTTTGAAAGGTTAGTGTCTCTCAATTGTGAGATTTGGATAAATGGACTGAATAAAGAAGCTTGTTCCTCCCTTTTGTGACAACTCTGTGGTATTAAAGGTTATTTTATCCTGTTTTTATTTGAAGAGTGCTTGTAAGGCAGAGGCGATGAGCAGTCTACCAGAATCGCGAAAGTAGGCTTGGTTTCTTTTTAACAGCCTGAATGGATGTGGCCAGCTGTTATTGATCCAGATTTCTGGGTTTTGTTTTTTCAATCACATCAGAAGCTACTGGGGTCTCAACAGAGCTGAAAGCTACAGTAAATGATTCCTGGTTGCTATTCTCTCTGAATTTTCCCTTGATTCTTTTTTCCTCCTGGATTTGAGAACTGCATATGAGAATCTGTGTCTGAATTTGCCTTTTTGCCAAGGGGTGTGTTTATGGGATGTTACTATTCTTCCAGCAAGATGGGGGCAGAGTAGGACACTCCACCCAGAACTCCTCTGCTCCACCTGTTCTTTTTCTTTCTTTTCTTTTTTCTCTATCTTGAGGAGTCCCTGAGCAGCGTGAGGGCAAGTGAGTCCCAGAACAGCATGCAGGGAAGCAGTCCCGGTGCAGTGCGAGGAAAAATGAGCCCAAGGGCAGCGTGAGAGTAATGAGACCTGGTGCACCATGAGGGTAAGTGAATCCCAGTACAACACGAGATGAATGGTGAGGTGATGGCCCAGCAGTATTATCGCTGGACTGTTAATCTAGAGGCCCAGATAACATTCTGGGGACCCAGGTTCAAATCCCTCCATGGCAGATGGTGGAATTTGAATTCAATAAATATCTGGAATTAAGAGTCTAATGATGACCGTGAATCCATTGTCAATTGTTGGAAAAACCCATCTAATGTCCTTTAGGGAAGGAAACTGCCATTCTTATCTGGTCTGGCCTACATGTGACTCCAGATCCACAGCAATGTGTTTGACTCTTAACTGCCCTCTGGACAATTAGGGATGGATAATAAATGCTGCCTAGCCAGCGACGTCCTCATCCCATGATGAGTAAAAAAATCTGACACAGTACCCAGTTTCTGCTTGCTCTCCATATCCTTTGATCCCTTTAGACCTAGCAATTATATCTAATTCCCTCTCAAAAACATCCAATATTTTGGCTTCAACCAATTTCTGTGGCAGAGAATTTTAAAGGCTCACCATTCTCTGTGTGAAGAAATTTCTCTTCCTCTTAGTCCAAAATGGCCTGCTCTATATCCTTGGACTGTGACCCCTGGCTCTGCACTTCCCAATCATCAGAAACATCCTTCCTGTGTTTACAAAAACAGAAGTGCTGGAGAAGCTCAACAGGTCTGGCATCATCTGTGAAGAAAAGACTCACTTGCCCTCACGCTGCTCAGGGACTCCTCAAGATAGAGAAAAAAGAAAAGAAAGAAAAAGAACAGGTGGAGCAGAGGAGTTCTGGGTGGAGCGTCCTACTCTGCCCCCATCTTGCTGGAAGAATAGTAACATCCCATAATTCGGGTCTGGTGACCCTTCCTCAAACCCTTCCTGTGTTTACCCTGTCTAATCCTGTTAGAATTCTATCGGTTTCGATGACAGATTCCCTCATTCTTTCAATCCTATGTAATTCATGGCACTGAACCATTCATTGTCAACTCTGATGAACAGCCATCTAGGCATGAAACGTTAGCTTGTTCTGTCTCCATGAATGATGCTTGGCCCATTGTGATCTTCAGCACATTTTGTTTTCAGTACAGATTCCAGCATCTGCAGTAATTTGCTCTTATATTAATAGTCAAGTAATTACTTCCTTTTAGCAACAATTAATTTGCATTTGTCTCTGCAATACATAGGATTTTTACTTTTTTGTAGTTGCTGTACAGATACAAACTAATTGTCACTGAAACAGAGTAAATATTTAACAATGAGTGTTTCAGAGCCTTAATTTGGGAACGACTAAAGCTACCAACAATATTGTCCATAATTTTCATTTGTTTCTTTCCCTACAGTGGCCAAATGTAGAATTAAATAGAGATTTGCATTAACAGGTAACCTGCCTTGTGTAGTTAAAATCGAGTATTGCTCAACAGATGAACAACCTTACAAAATTTGATTTTAAACAAAAATGATTGCTCTTCTATATCATTTGATGGCATGGATAATGTAGTATGTTAAATATGAGCTGAAATTAAATATACACAGTGTAAAACAGCTTGAGATATCATCATACCCTGCAGCAGACATGCTACTTCCAATGAGGCTAACATAACTTACTGTTTTCACCTTCTGTTTGAAAACATGTTTCTTGGGCAGTTGCTGGTGAAAATAACTTTTCTCACACTTAAGTTAATAAGGACTTATTCTCCTGGTGCAGCTAGGAAGCACTGGAGAGTAATGCTAATTTGGTTGAATTTTTGTGGAACTAAAGTTTTATTCAGGATAATATAACCTGAAGTCCATTCCAAACCCTTGATGGATAGAGAATGGATAATGTCTACAATAATCAATATTTACCCCTCCAACTGAAGTTTGCATTTGAACAGCACTTTAGTATCGTTTGGAAAATAGTTTCTTCACAGGACCATTATACAACAATAGATTACATTGAATCACATAAGGGAAAAGTAGAGTCGGTGACCATTAACCTGATTACAGAGCTGGATTTTAAGGAGTGATGGTGCTGTAGGAAAGTAGAGATTAAAGAGGCAATTTCAGAGTTTCAGAACCAGGAATTGACCTTATCTCTGTGAGATAACTTTAAGTATTATCATTAAAATGTTTAACATCAATTTATATATGAAATCAAATGTTTCTTGGTCAGGATTGCACCTACTATTATCTGAATTACAAAATCATAGTTGCTTATCCAGTAAAGAAGCTATACTTTTCCTAGATTTTCTTAAAATAAGTTGTTCATGGGGTGCAAACACTGCTTCCAAGGTTTCATATACTGACCACACTGAGTTTCCTGGAGAATGTGAGGTGTGGCCTTCCTCTTAAAATGCAGCAGTTCCGATGCTTGATGGTAAATTTTAATGATAATACTTGGTAAGGATGTTAACCCAATAGTAACCTCTCATGATGTTAACCCAAGAGTAACCAAGGAACAACAACACATTTCAGGACAGTGAATGAATTAGATAAGTGCTCCATCATAATGGATCGATTTGTGGAGAATTTAAAACAAGAATACAAAGTATGTTGTTAAAAAATTTCATAACTGTGAGTGTGGCATAGCTTGATTGAAAACTAGTCAGAAGGTACAAAGCATGTAGCTGTTTCTGTGAATTCTGGGCTTTCGATTGCAACTTTACAAAATATTTCAATGTCAAGAACAGACATGGTGGACTGAATGGCTTCTTTATGCGCTGTGGCAATTCTTTGATTATGTGAAGTCTTTTCAATCAAGGGATTTAAGTTCAAGTCCGCACTCCTTCAATGTCGGGTGAGAATTCATCATTAAATTTGCTTAAATCGTAAGAGAAATTGAAATCAGGACCAATCTTGTCCACAACTATTTTCTGCTGTTTAAATTAAGCTTCGCTAATCAGGTTTCTTTCACATGTTAATGAATGTATGTGGTGGAATCTCACAAAATTATTATACAATTTTAAAAATTGTTAAGGTAGTACTATTTTAGGATTAATCAAACAGCAAAGAGTACAGCTATTTGACAAACAAAATTGTTGTGCTGTAATGAGTTCAACGGAGAGTAGAGGAGGCCAGGCCAGGAGCATCACCAGGCATATCTAAAAATTCCTGGTGAAGCTATAACAAAGGCCCAGGTTCCTCAGTTCCTACATCATTGGGCATGCATGCCAAGTATCAGAAACAACAAGCGATAGACAGAGCTAAGTGATCCTGCAAACAATCGATCACATTGAAACTCTGTAATACTGCCATGCCAGTCAAAAAAGGTGGCAGACAATTAAACACTTGAGGAGGTAGCTCCATATCTATCCCCAACCAGAATTATGGGGGGAATAGGTGCACCCAAGACGTCACTGTTCCTCACAGCAGTTATTTTTGGATCAACTTGCTCAGAGATATTGATACACCTTCAGAGCAGATGTGACTTCAACCTGGGCCTCCTGACCCAGAGGTAGGGACAGTACTACTGGCCCAACCATCTTCAGCTGTTTTGCCAATGACCTTCACTCCATCAAAAGGTCAGAAGTGGAGATGTTTGCTAAATTTTTTTTTCATCCAGGTCTGACAAACGGTTACTGGACTTGAAACGTGAACTGTTTTTCTCTCTACATACTCTGCCTGACCTGCTGAGTTTCTCCAGCACTTTCTGTTTCTGTTTTAGTTTCTTCACTAGTTTTCCTTCAGGAGAAATAGTCTGTGTCTTTCTGCAGTAAGACTGCAACCACACTGGGCTGATAAGTTACATTGGCCCCACACAAGTGCCAGGCAATCATCATCTCTAATAAAAGAGAAACTGTCACATTTTGGCATCCAATGGCATTGCCATTTCTGTATTCCCCATTCTCAAAAACCTGGGTGAGGGAATTCCATGGACTGGAGAATTAACCAGACCAACCATTTAAATACTGTGGCTATAAGAATCCTGCAACAAGTAACTCACCTCCAGACTCCTCAAAGCCTGTCCACCATCTACAAAGTACAAGGCAGGAGTGTGATGGAATACTTTCCACTTGCCAGGATGAGCACAGCTCCAGCAACAATTATATCATCCAGGACCAAACAGCCTACTTGATTAGCACCCTATTCAAAACCTTCACTATTCAGTCTCTTTACCATTGATGCACAATGGCAGCAAGTCAAAGAGTAATAGAGTTATACAGCATGGATGCAGACCCTTCAGTCCAACTCGTCAGTGCCAATTAGATATCATAAACTGACCTGGTCCAATTTGCCAGCATTTGGCCCAAATTCCTCTCAATCCTTCCTATTCATGTACCCATCCAGACACCTTTTAAAGCAAATGTACCGTCTACAAGATACACCGCATTGATTCACCAAAGCTCCTTCAACAGCACCTTCCTAATCCATAAACCCATATGCAGCCGTATGGATTCTTTCTTCACATCCTGTGTACTGCTTCTACGTCAAGGTTGTCCAGGTCACATGAACAAGTATGTCTTAATGTTTAACAAAAGTACAACTAACTCTTTTATAATTGATGTAAAATTCTTAAAAGTCATTTTCTAACATTCTGAGAAACAATGACTGAATCCATAACAATTCTAAGACAATTGCAAATTTTCTTTCTGGAAATTCTTCCAGGTCAATAATTGTCACACTATTAATTTACTTCTATTGGAAATCAAGGTGTTTTGCGCCTGGACTGTACAAATGAGTCCCTGTTTGCAGACTATCAGTATACATGGACCAACAGAGAAAAAAATAATTTGCATTTATATAGCCTCTCTCATGACTTCAGGATATCTAAAATTGCTTTTTAAACAATATCTTTCAAACCAGAGATATAGCAGCAACAATGTTGCATTTGCAAAGAGCACAAGGTCCTTGGAGACATCATGTTTGCAATGTTTTCAGAGAGAGAGATTACATTATCTAGTTTATGTTTGTAAAATTTATTGGTTTTCAATATAGTCAGTTAAAGAGACAACAGGTTTTCTCCTCTTTCTCTGAAACCCCTTCTCATCAAATATTTTGAGTTGTAAGACTTCATTACTGCAAGTGAAGGGTTCTTAAAGGAACATAGTAACTTAGCAACAGGAGTGGAACTATTCCACCATTCAATGAGATCATGGTTGATCTGTGGCCTAACTCCACATACCTGCCTTTGTCCCATATTCCTTACTACCTAAATGTAACCAAAATTTATTAATTTAAGATTTCAAATTAGCAATTAATCCTGCATCCATTACCACTTGTAGCAGAGAGTTCTAAACCTACACCATCCTTTGTCTGTAGAAATGCTTCCTAACATTTCTCCTGAATGGTCTGGCCCTAATTCTCAGACAATGTCCCCTAGTTTTAGAAACCCATCTGGTGGAAATAGTTATCTTTATCTACCCTGTCTCTTCCTGTTAATCTTAAATTATGTAGAAGAATTTGAAGGGGCTAGGAGAGTGGGCAAGTAGGTTGCAGATGAAATACAATGGGGAAATTGTGAGGTTGTGCACTTTGGTAGGAACATCAAAGCATAGACTATTTTCTAAAAAGGGAAAGGCTTCGGAAATCTGAAGCAGAAAGGGACTTGGGAGTCTTAGTTCAGCATTGTCTTAAGGTTAATGTGTAGGTACATTGGCAGTTACGAAAGCAAATGTAATGTTAGCATTCATTTTGACAGTGCTAGAATACAAAGACAGAGACTGATAAGGCTATATAAGGCTCTGGTCAGACCATATTTGGAATATTGCGAGCAGTTTTGTATCTATGGAAGGATGTGCTGGTGTTGGAATGGGTCCAGAGGAGGTTTACAGGATGATCCCAGGAATGAATGGCTTGTCATATGAGGAGTGTTTGAGGACTCTGGATGGAGTTTAGAAAGACTAAGGGACATCCCATTGAAGCTTAAAAGATACTGAGAGGTCTTGATAGAGTGTACATGGAGAAGATGTTTCCTCTAGTGGGGGAGACTAAGACTCAAGGGCACAGCCTCAGAGTGAAAAGACAACCCTTTCGAACTGAGATTATTAGGAATTTCTTCAGCCAGAGGGTGGTGGATCTGTAGAAATCATGCTGTAAAAGGCTGTGGAGGCCAAGTCATTGAGAGTGTATTTAAGACTGAGATAGATAGGTTCATGATTGGTAAGGGGATCAAGGGTTACAGGGAGAAGGCAGGAGAATGGGTTTGAGAAACATATCAGCATGATCAAATGGTGGAACAGACTCAATTAGCTGAAAGGTCCCTATATCTTATGGTCTTATGTCCTTAAGGAAACTACACTACTGTCCCCAAAAAGGATAATTCAACCAGTCATGACTGATCCAGGAAGAATCCCCAGTACCAATAGTTTTTGCAGAAAGTGATTTTGGTGCAGAGGTAACACAGTGTGGAGCTGGAGGAACACAGCAGGCCAGGCAGCATCAGAGGAGCAGGAAAGTTGATGTTTCAGGTCGGGACCCTTCTTCATTTTTCTGAAGAAGGGTCACGATCCGAAACGTCAGCTTTCCTGCTCCTCTGATGCTGCCTGGCCTGCTGTGTTCCTCTAGCTCCAAACTGTGTTATCTCTGACTCCAGCATCTGCAGTTCTTATCATCTCTGAATGATTTTGGCGCAGATTCACTTTTGGAGAATGCATGAAAATTTTTTTTTTATTTCTGACTTCACATGCTTCTTGACAAAATTTATTTTGGAATAATATGCTACATAGTTTATTTATTTTTCCAGGATTGGACAGTTGTGCATATGTGCGCGTGAGTGTTGTGTTTCAAGGGTAGTTGGATATATTTTTGCATTTTAAATCTTTTACTAATAATTTTTACACTTTTGCTTGTATTTTGCACTAAAATTAATCTTTTATTTCTTACCTTAAGGAACATTGCTTCTGGTCCCAAACTACAGTCTGATGCAGAACATTGGCAATATCACTTCTTTTTAAATTCAAAAGCTGTTGTTGACAATGGAACAATGAGGCAGAAAAAGAATCACTTCACCCCTCCAAGCTTGTTCAGGGCAAGAAGATCCTGAAGGGTCTTGACAGGGTGCATCGGGAACAAATGTTTCCACTTGTGGGAGAATCTAAAAGCTCTGGTCATTATTCTGAAGGGGTTGCAAATTTAAGACAGAGATTAGGAGATTTTCTTTTCTCACAGGATGTTTCAGTTATTAAAGCTCTCTTCCCGAAAACACAATAGAAAGCAGAGACCTTGAATATTTTGAGGTCAGTGGCGGATTGATTCATATCAGCAAGAGGATTATTGATGGTAGGCAGAAATGTGGAGTAAACAAGTCAACTATGATCAATTTGAATAGCAGACCAGGTTTGAGGGGCCGAGTGGAGTCATTCTGACTTAAATTTTTTGTTCATAAGCTGTACAAAACTGGTCAGGTGGCACAGTGGTTCGCACTGCTGTCTCAAAGCGCCAGGGACCCAGGTTTGATTCCACCCTCGGGTGGCTGTCTATTTGGAGTTTGCACATTCTCCCTGTGTCTGCGTGGATTTCCTCCCACAGGCCAAAGATGCACAGCTTAGGTCAATAAGCCACCCTAAATTGTCCAGGGATGTGCAGGCTAGGTGGATTAGTCATGGGAAATGTGGGGTTATGTGGATTGTGTGGTGGGGGGTTGGGTCTCAGCAGGATGCTCTTCGGAGGGTCAGTGTGGACTCAATGGGCTGAATGGCCTGCTTCCACACTTTAGGGATTCTATGAAAATTCCAGTGATGTGTCAGAGAGCCAGTACTGAAATCTAAGATTTTGCAACTTGTAGTTATTACTGCACAGCTATAATCTGTTTTTCTCATCAATGCACTGAGTGGGTTCAAAATGAACTTTGACACATCGAAGCCTTTATTTTTCTGGTGACTGTTAAAACTTTGTAGTACTTTAAGCTCCTGTTTTATGATTTTCATTTGTTGCTCATGCTTTATTTTCTGTTTGACTGTCCCACTTTTTGAATATTGGTTTTGACAGGCCTTGTACACAAGATTGCTACTGTGTTCAATTAGGTTTCCCTTTCACAGAATCAAAGAAGTGTTTTGGCACATAAGGAGGCAATTTGGCTCATCATGCTTGTACTGACTCTTCAAACAAGCATCATTACTTGCTGCCAATCTCCTGCTGTTAGCTCTATATCCTAGCTCAACACTCTTTCACTTCAAATAATTATCAGATGTCCTCTTAAATACTTCACTGGAAACTTCTTCCCCCACACTCCCAGGCAGGGCATTGTAGACATAACTATTTGCTGTGTGAAAAAGTTTTCCTTATATCATGCTGGCTTATTTTCACTTTACAAAGGCACTTTTTAATGAAAGTCTTCAGCACTCATGCAGTAGGAGTGCAAATATAAGTTGCGATCCTTAGACAGTGCTTGATTGGAATTACTTGGCTTCACGAGAGTTTTAGGATAAGAAAAAGAGTCAGGATTGAACCATTTGGACCTTGAGTTTGTTTCTGATCTTCCACACAAGCCCCACTTTCCCATCCAATTTCCTTACTGATGGATTCCTTCTATATCCAAAAATGTAATGATCCAGATCTCATTCAGGAGCAGATACTTATTGCTGGAGAATGAAACAAGCAACAACAACCTTTCCCAAAAGGTCATTCATAGAATCCCTACAGTGTAGAAGCAGGCCATTTGACCCATCAAGTCCATACCAACCCCTTGAAGAGCATCACACCCACCCCTACTCCCTATGACCCCACATTTCCCATGGCTAACCCACCTAGCTTGTACATCCCTGGACACTATGGGGCAACTTAACATGGTCAATCCACCTAACCTGCACATCTTTGGACTGTGGGAGGAAACCCACACAGAGACGGGAGAGTGTACAAGCTCCACAGATAGTTGCCTGAGGGTGGAATTGAACCCTAGTCCCTGGCACTGTGAGACAGCAGTGCTAACCACTGAGCCACGATGCCACCCTTAAAAAGGCTGCTTGCAATAACTGTCATAATCTAAGATGTCTGCAAGTATTTCACAGATAAACATATGTGCTCCAATCATTGTAGAAATGTGTGAAACATTGCCGTCACAAAGCTCTCCAAACAGTCAACCTGTTTGAGTGACATTGGTTGAGTAATACATATTAACTCAGACACTTGGAAGAAGTGTCTCCTTTTTGAATAATAGTGTAGGATCTTTTATATCAATTTGAGAGGACCTACATAAACTTTTATTCACAGTGACTTAAAAAGTCTACTTCCATGCTTCAGCTCTAACTTCCAACTCTTTCTACAGCTTTGTTTACTTCTCTCTGAATCTACTGCCAGGTTTAATCAATCAAGCACAGCGAGCATCAACAGGAAACAAACTGATATAATCAAAGACAGAACTATTGAACATAACAAAATGTTACAGCTGACTATATAAGATTTCTTTATGAGGCCCATGTGAACTGAAATAATTAAAGTTCTGTCTCCTCATGTTCTGTCCCTGGCTTGTTCAAATCTATCATCATTACTCCTTTGTCTTTGTAACCTATGATCAATTCTTCAATCTGCCTTTCCTCTTCAAAGTTGTTGAGAGTGTTGCTGCATGCAACATACATACCCATCTTTCCCAGATGTTCATGCTTTGAATCTTTCAACCAGATTTATGCTCCCACTCCCAGTACTGAAATGGGTTTGTTAAGTAAGTGACATCCTATGTGGCTGTGAGAAAGGGAAACACCAGCTCTCAACTCATCACATTCTCCTCCTCGAGTAATGCCCTCCCAACATCATTGTAGATATCTTCTGGAAATATTAGCATCATGCTTCACATATTCTCCTTGTTTCACTTGAAACAACTTCTCCTCAACCCTTCACCAGCTTTAAATTCTCACGTTGTGTGTTTGACTCCATTATTGGATCAGGGGAAACGTTCCCTAACCAAATTCTGGGAAGACCAGTATTATTACAGTATTATCACAGAGAATCGAGGGTCATGAGGCAAGCTAGAAAGTGATGGCAAAATTCATCAGATCTGTCAGTATCTGTAGTATTTGTTATTGATTTCCAATGTCTGCAGTATTTTGCTTTTATTTATGGGATAGGAGAAGTGGGCAGGAAAATCAAGTTAAGGTCATAGACAGTCAAGATCATATTGTATGATGGAGCAGACTTGAGGGTCTCTATGGTCCACTCCTGCTCCTATTCCTTATGTTCTTATCGCCTTTGGTCTCACCATAGAATTGGTATCCTAGCTACCAAACCCATCCTTTGTCCTGACTACTGCTGACACATGATTCAGTCTATGTGCAAATTTAGTGTCCAGTTGGACCCTGATATGAGTTCTGAACCACATATCCACTCCGTCAGCAAGATTATTTGTTTCTATCCATGTCCATCTATCTCTTCCCTGTCTTAGGCTATATGCCAAACTGTTTAAAACCATCATCCATACCTTTGTTATCTATAGACTTGAATCTTCCAAAGCTTTTTTCTGAGTGGCCTTCAAATATGCATTCTCTATGGACCTGAGCTCATCGAAAGTTATACTTTTTGTAGCCAAATTGCACAAAGTTCTGATCAATCAGCACCCTGTACTCACCGACTAAGACAAGCTCCTGGCCCAGCAATTTTCATCCCTATGTTCAAATGTGAACACGTCATTCCCTCTTGCAAAGTATTTCAAGACCGATGATCTGCTATCTTCTGGCATCTCCGCATTCCTCCAATTGCTGACCCTCATTCCAACATTATTGGGTAATATTTCAGGGCAATGGGGGCTGGGAGGTGCTCTCCCACTTGAGGTGTCATTTTGTTATTGGATTACATGTCAAAATATCCGATGCCTGTAAAATAGACTGCACCATTATCCTGGTCAATACTTTATCTCTTAGCTAAAAATGTTCAATAGCATATTGCTGTTTGTGGGGTTAGAGATAGTAGGAACTGCCGATGCTGAGTCTGAGATAACAAGGTGTGGAGCTGAAGGAACACAGCAGGCCAGGCAGCATCAGAGGAGCAGGAAAGCTGATGTTTCGGGTCGGGACCCTTCTTCAGAAATGGGGGATGGGAAAGGTGGCTCTGAAATAAATAGAGGGGTGGGGTACTGATAGCAGGTAGATAGTGGAGTGGATAGAGTGGGAGAGAAGACGGACAGGTCAATGAGGTGGGGATGAAGCTAGTAAAAGTGAGTGTAGGTTGGAAGTGGGAATGGGGATTGGTCAGTGAGGAGGGAGGGGCGGATAGGTGGGAGAGAAGACGGACAGGTCAAGGAGGCGGGGATGAAGGGGTTGCTGGTCTTGGGATGAGGTCGGGGTTGGGGAGATGTTGAAGCTAGTAAAGTCCACATTGAGGCCATTGGGTTGTAGGCTTCCAAGGCGGAATATGAGGTGCTGTTCCTCCAGTTTCCAGGTGGCACTCTTATGACACTGGAGGAGGCCCAGGATGGACATGTCGTTCAGGGAGTGGGAGGGGGAGTTGAAGTGGTTTGCGACTGGGAGGTGTTGTCGTTTGTCATGAACCGAGCATACGTGCTCTACAAAGCGTTTGGGTTTGAGTCTGCTCCAATTGGCAGCTGGTATTTCCACCATTGCACCAGTTGCGTGTCAAAACATCTTCATTGATTGTGCAGCAATTTGGGTTGTCCTGACTTCACAAAAGGTGCTTTATAAATGCAAGTTCTTTTGAGTTATATTTCTTTTATGTGAGCCTTGCATGTATGATTTCCATTTCAGCTCATTTGGAAATAGCAAAGATTACACATTCAGTGATCTGCAGCTAAATCCTGTCAAATGTTGCAAACACTTGAATCTCTTGAAGAATCCAGAGAGAGAAAATTGTGAATAGCCTAATTGCCTGTTGCTTGAATGATTATTGCTGTGTCTCTTGGTACTTGAAAACGCAATATTCCCTTCAAACAAGATCAAGTGAGAAGCTCTGAGCCCTCGATTACCCTACACAAACCTTATAACATGTGAGCTGTGTCAAATCTACTGGGAAATAAAACTGATAAAGGAGTGGAGAAGACTTGTTAATTTTAAGTAGGAAAGATTGGAAGTGTAAAAAGGTTTAGTTCTTCAGCCATGACCTTATTGAATGATAAGAGGCCCTCAAAGGGCTAAATAGTCTACTCCTGCTCCAAAGTTCTATTTCCCTACAAGTTCCTTTGTGTGATTATAATTTTCTTAATGTTAAAGGCTCAATAGCATAATTAAAACAAAATATCATTTAGCCTTGGTTTTCAAGCAGAGATCAGGGGTCATGATCTGCTGTCTCCCTTTAAGGTAGAGTTGGGCAAATGCAAACTTCATGTGCCTTGTTGTAGCATTGGCCAAATGGTTCATATGCTGTTGACTGCTCCTGATGGTAGCAGGCATACCCAGCAACCAAGGTTAGAGATCATGTGGTATAGCCAGCCTGCCCTTCTTAAAAGCAGGTTGTCCTTCAAAAAGGGAGGCTGCACAAAAATGTTGTTGTGATGTAAATTATTGCAAAATGAACATCAGAACAGACAGTGCAATCTATTGTGGCATATGTGCCACTGGAGGTATTAGTGCTGAAGTTGACCAAGAACAGAGTTACCTTGAATCAGCATTCTAAACATCCTCAAGGACCACACTCTGCATCAACTTCTGTGGAGGCAGCTGATGTTAATAATGAACAAGTTAGATTCAATGGTGAGACCTGACTTGTTAGAATCTGAGGAAGGGTCACTGGACCCAAAATATTAACTCTGATTTCACTCCACAGATGCTGCCAGACCTGCTTAGTTTTTCTAGCAATTTTTGAATTACAGCATTCACAGTTCTTTCAGTTTTGTTAGAATCTAACTTTGCTTCATTTTTAACCTGTGAATATCAGTTACTTTAACAAGAGGTAGCCATTGTCCCTTTAGCACACACAAAAAGAAATTAAACAAGGGTTCGAAAAACTTCAATATAAACAAAGAAAAAGATTCAAGTTCACATTATTGCTAACTTAGTTTAAAATTATCTTGACAAACATTCAAACCTCAGTGAAGAGCCAACACTTTCTTCCAATTAATTATTCTTGCTCAGGCTGGCATATTAAGCAAATTACTGAGTGTTAACTTAATGTGATTTTTCTTCAGCTGTTATCTTTCCCTGAGACACCTGAAACAAACTGCAAACTAAAGTTGCGATTACTGCAACTTTACAGCAAATGCATGAGTTTCCTATTCATTCATAACACAATTTTTTTTTGCCAGATTTCTTGCGAGAGAGTTTAAAAGTTCAGCCTTCACTCTTGTCATGGATCAGAGCAAACACCCTCAAACTATTCAGAAGATCATCTAGAACCTAAAGTTTTCTTATTTAAAAGGTAAATGTGAGATGTTGTGTTCCTGATATAATTTGATTGGTCAAACTACTGGCTTTAAGACAAAACGCACTTTATTAGACCACTACAGTTAAAATATAGCAAAAGTAAAAAGGAATTGGAATAATGTATCTCTATTGGAAAGCTTAATAGAACAATGGCTACAGTAACTAATTAACTGTTCCAATTTAATAACATCCCATAAACACACCCTTGGCAAAGGCAAATACAGAAAACAGGTTGTCTCACATGCAGTTCTCCAATCCAGGAGGAAAGAACATCAAAAGACAATTCTCAGAGAGAACACCAGTTTTCAGCTGTAGCAAAGACAGATGTGTTAACTTATCACAAACACAGCAGCTTCTGCTGAAAGTTAAATGAAAGATCCTGGGAGTTTGACCACATACATTCAGGCTGCTTTTATTGTCACACTTTCAAAAAAAAACCCAAGGCTGTTTACTCGAATGGTTCTGGTAAGACTGCTTGGTACCTCTGCCTTGAAACCTCTCTTCAAAAAAAAGGACAAAATAACCTCTTAAAGCCACAGCATCACACCCTCTATAGAACGCCAGACACAGACTGACTGCCTGACTATATTCCTGGATGTTTCACTCTCCATCTCTCTCTATCTACTTCCATCTATGCCCCCAGCTCACCTTACTAGTCAAAACAAATATTTTCCCTGTCGATGATGTTTTAATGCGCTAAGGTCAAGTATGAAAAATCTAATTAAAATGTACATGAACAAACAAACCTCAGAGTCCTCTCCATTCCACTCACTGAACATATCTAAAGCAAAGATTTGGGCAGATTTTCTGATGACCAGACAGTCGTATTCCAATGTGGATTGGAGTTGTGCTTGAGGACTCTCCAAAATCCCTATTGTAGCATATTTCAAAGGAATTGCAGGAAGAAAAGAGTGAGGATAAATAGGTGTTTTTCTGTTTGGAGATCATTGGCTAGTGGTCTGCCTCAGGGTTCAGTGTTGGAACTGTAATTGTTTACAATTTACATAGCTGATTTGGAGTTGGGGATCAAGGGTAGCATGTTAAAGTTCGCAATGACACTAAGATGAGTGTTAGAGCAAAGTGTGCAGAGGGCACTGAAAGTCTGCAGAGGGATATAGACATGTTAAATAAGTGAACAAGGGTTTGGCAGATGGAGTACAATGTTGGTAAATGTGAGGTAATAAAATTTTGTAGGAATAACAGCAAAATGTACTATTATTTAAATGGTGAAAAATTGCAGCATGCTGCTGTGCAGAGGGACCTGGGTGTCCTTGTGCATGATATCACAAAAAGTTGGTTTGCAGGTGCAGCAAGTAATTAAGAAGGCAAATGGAAATCTGAAGAAGGAGTCCAGACCCGAAATGTCAGCTTTCCTGCTTCTCTGATGCTGCTTGGCCTGCTGTGTTCATCCAGCTCGACACCTTGTTATCTCAAATGGAAAACTGTACTTCATAACTAGAGGGAAGGATTTTAAAAACAGAGAGGTTATGCTGCACCTGTATAGGGTGCTGGTGAGGCCACACCTTGAGTATTACGTGCAGTTTTGGTCTCCTTACTTGAAAAAGGATGTACAGGCACTGGAGGAGCTGTGGAGGAGGTTCACTAGGTTGATTTCGGAGTTGAGACGGTTGGCTTATGAGAAGAGATTGAGTGGACTGGGACTATACTCATTGGAAGTTAGAAGAATGAGACGCAATCTTATGGAAACATTATGAAGGGAATAGATAAGCTAGAAACAGGAATGTTGTTTCCACTGGAGGTTGAAACTAGAACCAAGGGGCATAGCCTCAAAATTAGGGGGATCAGATTTAGGGCTGTGTTGAGGAGGAACTTCTTCATCCAAAGGGTTGTGAATCCATGGAATTCCCTGCCCAGTGAAGCAGTTGAGTCTACCTCATTGAATATTTGTAAGGTAAAGATTGATAGATTTTTGAACAGTAAAAGGAAATGAAAGGGTGAGCAGATGGGTAAGTGGAGCTGAGTCCATGAAAAGATCAGCCATGATCTTATTGAATGGCAGAGCAGGCTCGAGGGGCCAGATGGCCTACCCCTGCTCCTATTCCTTATAAGTTGAACTTTCCTCTGGGTGATTCCTTTATATCTCGAACTGGAGACTTCAGATAGTTCCAAGGAAATAAAGTAAAACATTTACTCAGGAAAAGTTAGACTATTAAATATAAAATCTAACTCCCGAGTAACTATACAGGTGGTCCCACACATCCCGACTATACCACATCCAAACCCCTTCCACAGCCCATAGTCTGACCTGACATTGTCAGGGACCTGAAACATCTCCCCGATGACCCTAAACATCCCCTCGGAATCTGACACCTTCTCTCGACTTGACACTCTGCCCTGTGACACAACGTCTTCATCATAAGGACCCCCAACCCACCTTCCCCAGGACATGACAACCTCCTGCCTCCCCGAGACCCACCCCTTACCACTGCTGCCAGACCTGACCTAACCCCACACCTCCCGACTTGACCCAACCCCTGAACACTTCCCCTACTGTTGTCACCACAGAACCTGAACTCCACATACCCTCCTCCACACCCAAATCCCCAGTCCCGACACCAGATCTCCCCGCCCCATGGTGGACCCATTTTCTCCAGCCCACTCCAAACTACTCCATCATTTACCTGTCCCCCCACCACCTGGCACCCTGGCACCTACTCAGCTGGCACCCAATTTTCACCCCAGCTTATACCTTACCCAGATGGCACCATACGTCCACCCTAGCTGGTAAACTACTTACCTGGCATCCTGCCCATCTTTACACTTTTCCTACCTGGGACACAGCCACTACCTCTCTGGCATCCTACCACCTGGTGCTTAGCCCTATTCCCTGTTGGCATGCTACTCACCTGGCACCCTACATACTTACCCATCTGGCACCCTATCCTCCCAGCATTCTAATGTCATACTTACCTTGTATGCATCTGTCAAGGTGTGAAATTTCAAAACCTAACAACTGACTGTTGTGGAATGGGCACACAGTTTGCCATCCTCTGCTACTCTGGGGTACAATTGTCAGAATGGAAGGATAGCTCTGTATTTCTGAGTGAGTTCTGAGCAGAATCTCGTCTCAGAAATTTGTAACTCCCTTCTGTTATTAAAAAGGAGGACTAGAATGATAATCTGGCCCTGAGTCTCCTGTTTCCTTAACACACCAAGTACAAAATATGAACTAAACTTAAAAGTTATTCCTCATTATTAACACCACACTGCAGGAAAACAAAATGGCATGGTATCCTTGAGAAGCATTTTCCTCTTCTATTGTAACACTGTCAACACTATTTCTATTTTACTGATACAGTTCTTACTCTAGTAATATCCTATATTTATATCAAACAACCTGGGACTTTCCATAACAATCATATGCCACTCAAGTTTATTTTGATCACAGCATTCATTTCCTTCCCATATTTGCTCTTGATAAAGCATCTGTTATGATATTGTCTCTGTCTGTCATACGAATAATTTTTAAATTGTATGACAAATTAAACTCCCAAGAAACAGAAACAAAATTTTGGTATGAAATTTTGTTAGGAAAGGAACTGAATTATGCTCCATAGAAGTTGCAGACTCTCTGGATTTGTTGGACGTATAGAATTCAAAGTTTTGCAGAGCCAACACCAAACTCACAGCCTTTATTTCCACAATTCATGGTTTCTTCTGGCAGAAGTTCTGCTTTCGTGAAGAGTTACTGATGGGCCATCCAAACCCCATCTTGTACTGATGTAACTAAATAACAACTGCACTAACGTCGCTGGCACTAATAGCCACTTTGGTGTTATTAAAACTGGTGTGGTAGCCTGTAGGACTTTCAGACTGATGAAAGCACTTTGATACTTTCATGTCCATTTGGATTTCTTGTTTTTCTTTAACAAGATTGTCAGAGAAGCCAGTACAGTGCTGATATGAACTTCCAATAGAATCTACTCATGCCTTTGTACCTCAAAATCACACATTTCATCTAAGGCACTATAAATTTCCAGACTGTACTTGTTTTCACTTTGCTGGTGGCTACTTAACTTTGTTTCACAATGTGGCTCAAACAAGTTACGTTTGCTATGGCAAATTCATATTTTACCAAATTAAAGACCAAATTGGCTGTTAGCAACCAACCAAACCATGCTCCTCTGCACATTTTGGCGAAAGATAACCAAATGATCAAAATTTGCAACACAGTTATCTTTCTCATATTAATGAATTCAAGCAATTTGGACATTGCTGGTTAACTCCGCCTTTATCATCCACCTCGAATTAATAGAGGACAGTTAAGAGTCATACACAATGCTGTGAGCCTGGAGTCACACATAGGCCAGACCAGGTAAGAATGGTAGATTTCTTTCTAAGGGCATTAGTGAATCAGATTTTTTATAACAATCAACAGTGGGTACATGGTCACTATTAGGCTAGTTTTATTAAAATTTCAGAATTTTACT
Organism: Rhincodon typus; assembly: GCF_021869965.1. Classification (NCBI taxonomy): domain Eukaryota; kingdom Metazoa; phylum Chordata; class Chondrichthyes; order Orectolobiformes; family Rhincodontidae; genus Rhincodon; species Rhincodon typus. The sequence continues at coordinate 7,844,256 of NC_063345.1, forward strand.
GAATTTAAATTTTAACATTACGTGGCAGGATTTGAACTCATATCCTCAGAAGACAAGTCAGTGGCTCTGGACTACTAGTCTTCTGACATTATCACTTCCACCCCTGCATACAATACTCCATACATGGTCTTGCCTGTGTCCTAAAGCAGAATCTCCCTGCGTTTGTATTCAATTCCTCTTGTAATAACATCTGATTAGCTTTCCTTATTGCTTGATGCGCCTGTACAAAAACTGTGACATATACACTCGGACAGCCAGATTTCTCTGAATCTCAGATCTTTGCAATGTCTCACCATTTCATAGAATCAGAGGATCCCTATAGTGTGGAAGTTGGCCATTCGGCCCATCAAGTCCACACCAACCGTCTGAACAACATTGCACCTAGACCCACCACCCTACCCTACCCTGCAACCCTGAATTTTCCGTGGCTAACCCACTTAGCCTGCACATCCCTGGACACTATCCAGGGCAATTTAGTACAGCCAATCCACCTAACCTGCACATTTTTGGACTGTGGGAAGAAATCGAAACACCTGGACGAAATCCACACAGACACAGGGTGAATGTGTAAACTCCACACAGTTACCTGAGGTGGAATCAAACCCGGGTCCTGGGTTCTGTGAGGCAGCAGTGCTAACCACTGAGCCACCGTGCCACAGACCTAGACAATAGGCTTTTTTTTATACTTTCTGTCAAAATATTAACCCACATTGTGCTTCATTTTCCAACTTTCTCTTCATCCAAATCCAAATCATTTTATAAATGTACAAAAAAATGAGACCCCAGCATTCCCTTTGGCATACCACTGATGATATCTTGCCAGTAAGAAAACAACACATTATCTCTCCTCTCTGATTCCTACTGGCTAGCTAATTTTCTGTCCATGCCAATATGTTACTCTGCATACCATGATCATTCCTTGCAAACCACAGAAAATGAATCAGAGTTGCACCTTTACTTTTAACTCAGTCATGTCTTTACAAACACTGAAACTTTGATGATAGGGAACCATATCGCCACTGTGTGTTCTTGCTCAGGCTGGCACAGCTAAAACTGAACAATTGGTGGACAATTGCAGCATTTTCTTTCAGTCTGGCTGGTGTCTCTCCCTGAGATACCATTTAAAATACCACAACTCACTATCAGTTTAATTTCAGAGCAAACAAATAAATTTTCTAAACTCGGGCTCCAGCAGTTTTTGCCAGATTGATTCTGGAGAATTTAACGCACTGGTCTCCACTCTCTTGTGTATCCATACACCAATTTACAACCTAACTTTTATTTCTGGATATTTCTGCCCTTCTCTCTCTTTCTCTCTCTTGCTCTCTATCCCTGAACCTCTTCCATCTCTCCTGTTGTTTGGAAACAACATTTTTCTTCCTCTCTACCATTTATTTATAAAGCTGACTTTACTTTACTTGAAGAATAAATTTATTGTATTATTTATTGCATCAAGCAAGGCATTTCCAAATCTCAGACTCATTAACATTTAACTAATTTTACACCTCTTGCGATTTGTAACAGATTTTTTAATTGGTAGCGAGCACTCCCTACCACTTAAATAAATACAGATTTAATTGCCATAAACATAACAGGTTTAAGTTTCCCTATGAGGGGAAGCCTTTGTATAAATGTAACACCAAGCAGAAGGTGCATTGATTTTTCTCTGGTGGTATGTCTGTTTAGATGAGTGTTGTCACAGTTGCTAGCTATTCTGCTTTGGTCAAACTCAGTAATCGCTAGCAATTAGCAACTCCGGGGAAATGTAGGAACATGGGAAACTCAGAAGGAAAGAGTATCAAGGACAGTCTAGGTTATCTGCGACCGTCCTGCAAGTTGTGTAAGATAAGGATAAGTGCCTCATCAAAAAAAGGAGGTGTTATCAGCAAGAGCTAATTGTCTTTTCAAACTGATGTCTGACAATAAATGAATGTTGACTTATCAATAAGTGATTTATCAATTACTGACCTATCAATTTGTATTAAAGAAAGCAATCAATATCATCCCAATGCAATTACTTCACAGGGATTGAATTATTCCAATATTCTTTCCTGCCTATCATACCATAACCCCTCAATGTCACTGACGTCTCTGACAAGGCAGGATGTTGTGGCATATTAAAAATTGCTTTGTGCGTTTGTCCACTTGAGACCACTATACATAAATGTGTCAACAGAAGAGATAATAAAGGGTCGGAACCCTACAGCCCAATGGTATCAATGTGGACTTCACAAGCTTCAAAATCTCCCCTCCCGCAACCGCATCCCAAAACCAGAGACAACAAGGTGCAGGGCTGGATAAACACAGCAGGCCAAGCAGCATCATAGGAGCAGAGAGGCTGACGTTTCGGGCCTAGACCCTTCATCAGAAATGGGGGAGGGGAAGGGGGTTCTGAAATAAATAGGGAGAGAGGGGGAGGCGGATAGAAGATGGATAGAGGAGAAGATAGGTGGAGAGGAAACAGACAGGTCAAAGAGGTGGGGATGGAGCCAGTAAAGGTGAGTGTAGGTGGGGAGTTAGGAAGGGGATAGGTCAGTCCAGGGAGGACGGACAGGTCAAGGGGGCGGGATGAGGTTGGTCGGTAGGAGATGGAGGTGCGGCTTGAGGTGGGAGGAGGGGATAGGTGGGAGGAAGAACAGGTTAGGGAGGCAGGGACGAGCTGGACTGGTTTTGGGATGCGGT
>NC_063345.1:7846947-7881981 GCF_021869965.1 Rhincodon typus
GCTGCAGGGTTCCCAAGCGGAATATGAGTTGCTGTTCCTGCAACCTTTGGGTGGCATCGTTGTGGCACTGCAGGAGGCCCAGGATGGACATGTCGTCTGAGGAATGGGAGGGGGAGTTGAAATGGTTCGCGACTGGGAGGTGCAGTTGTTTATTGCGAACCGAGCGTAGGTGTTCTGCAAAGCGGTCCCCGAGCCTCCGCTTGGTTTCCCCGATGTAGAGGAGGCCACACCGGGTACAGCGGATGCAGTATACCACATTGGCAGATGTGCAGGTGAACATCTGCTTGATGTGGAAAGTCTTCTTGGGGCCTGGGATGGGGGTGAGGGAGGAGGTATGGGGGCAGGTGTAGCACTTCCTGCGGTTGCAGGGAAAAGTGCCGGGTGTGGTGGAGCTGGAGGGGAGTGTGGAGCGGACAAGGGAGTCACGGAGAGAGTTGTCCCTCCGGAAAGCAGATAAGGGTGGGGAGGGAAAGATGGCTTTGGTGGTGGGGTCGGATTGCAGATGGCGGAAATGTCGGAGGATGATGCGTTGGATCCGGTTGGTGGGGTGGTACGTGAGGACGAGGGGGATTCTTTTTTGGTTCTTATTGCATGGACGACATCCCAAAACCAGTCCAGCTTGTCCCCGCCTCCCTAACCTATCCTTCCTCCCACCTATCCCTCCTCCCAACTCAAGCCCCATCCCCATCTCCTACCTACTAGCCTCATCCCGCCTCCTTGACATGTCCGTCCTCCCTGGACCGACCTATCCCCACCCTAACTCCCCACCTACACTCACCTTTACTGGCTCCAACCCCACCTCCTTGACCTGTCTGTCTCCTCTCCACTTATCTTCTCCTTTGTCCATCTTCTATCCGCCTCCCGCTCTCTCCCTATTTATTTCGGAACTCCCTTCCCCTCCCCCATTTCTGAAGAAGGGTCTAGGCCCAAAACGTCAGCTTTCCTGCTCCTCTGATGCTGCTTGGCCTGCTGTGTTCATCCAGCTCTACGCCTTGTTATCTCAGATTCTCCAGCATCTGCAGTTCCTACTATCTGTCTCCAATGTTAAGTACTTGTCCAGTATTATTTCTAATTAGTACTGGCTCCAAAAGCTTTCAGACATGTCTCCAGTGATCCAATGTAAACAATATAACTTTACTCAAGGATTACCAGCTGAAATGCTCATATCTTGCATTCAGCAGCTCTCCTCATGTAGACAAATATGTTATTCAGACTATTACAGGGTAAAGCTAACTATAAGAGTTGTTATGACTCAAATGAACCAATCATTAAGGACTGGGGTAGGAGGAGGCAGAGAGTTAGCCTAAAGCTCAAGTTGTAATAAAACTACTTCAGGAAGGACTAACTCAGAAAGTTTTCATTGGAGAGAAGAGGGTTAAGAGGTGACTTAATAGAGACATACAAGATGATCAGAGGATTAGATAGGGTGGACAGTGAGAGCCTTTCTCCTCGGATAGTGATGGCTAGCATGAGGGGACATAGCTTTAAATTGAGGAGTGATAGATATAGGACAGATGTCAGAGGTAGGTTCTTTACTCAGAGAGTAGTAAGGGCGTGGAATGCCCTGCCTGCAACAGTAGTAGACTCACCAACTTTAAGGGTATTTAAATGGTCATTGGATAAACATATGGATGATAATGGAATAGTTTAGGTTAGATGGGCTTCAGATTGGTTTCACAGGTCGGCGCAACATCGAGGGCCGAAGGGCCTGTACTGCGCTGTAATGTTCTATATTCTACGTTCTATGTTCTAGAAACAGTTTGTATTCACTATCAGCACTGATACATTTGTAAGAGGGTGAGAAGTCAAAGGCAGCATCAATATAGTAATAAAGATTTACCTTCACAATAAAATTTACCAGCTAAGAATTCATTGTTTCTAAAAGGTAACTGGAGCCCAGTACACAAGTTCTACTCGACTTAAATTGTAACTAGTGGAATGATTTATAGACTTACACAATCACATCATTTGCTTTGCTAACATCTATAAAAGTCACAAACATTTAATAACTTTATATCATTCAAATGGTTTAGGGCAGATTAAAGGATCAGCTGGGTCAAAATCCTCTCTAACAGCATTGTGGGTCCACCTACAGTACATGGATTGCAGATGTTCAAGAAGGCAGCTCTTCTCAGGGGCAACTAAGGACTGATAATAAATGCTGGCAGCAGCTGTGTTCCCATGTGGGTCTTGCCCATCTTCTTAAGATTCACACCAAGAGAAGCAGAACAATAGAATACAAAAAAAGCGTTAATGCACACACTGTTGGAAATATAATTCTTTACAAGAAAAAAATAACCATTAGAACTTTTCGGGAGGAGTAAATAAATATTTGTCAATGGTAATGCAAAGAGAATGAATTTTTGGATTATTTTGGTCAAGAAATAGAACAGAAGCTTTGGCTAACTGGCTTTCTTCTACGCTGGAACATCTCGCTGCTAATAAATTTGTTGTTCCACATATAAAGTAATAGGAGATTGGAGCCCACTGTGTATGTTCCAATACCGTCCATCCAGTGCACTTCAATGGTGGCTTATAATGGCAACCTGGAACTAATCAGCCGCTTTTGAAACTTGTCAAAAGTTAGAGTTATCTGTGAGATTTTAAGAACTGTCAATGCTGGAGTCAGAGATAACACAGTGTGGAGCTGGAGGAACACAGCAGGCCAGGCAGCATCAGAGGAGCGAGCAAGCTGACCTTTCGGGTCGGGACCCTTCTTCAGAAAAGGTTAGAGTTATCTCCAGTATGTTTAAATTAATTGAGGGTAGTGCAGCCTGAAGGATCAGCCTGAAGCATTTCGTTGAAATGCTTCCTACTGTTACATGGAATGAAATGTGCTGAAGTTTCTTTTCCTGAAGTGTCCCACAGTTAGTTGCCCCCTGATGCCAGAAATTGAACAGAAGCAACAAAGTTCAGGAGTTTTAATAATCCCATACATAAGACATACAATTTGTTTTATTTGCAACAACCCCATGTTGGCAGGTTGAATGACAATCTTGCGCAATGCCACACATATAAGAATAAAGGAAGGGAATTTTGACACAGCTGACTCACCCAACATGATATTGGAGACAGGGTTATAACAATTTAATGCCACTACTAAAGCCCTGAGACAGCTAAAGTTACCAGCTTTAGTAACACAGATCCACAGAGGTATATTTAAAAAGGAAGAGATAGCTACAATGGTCTGTAAAGCACACATCTTGCCAAGCAAGCAACATCATGCTTTGAATCCAAAGAAGGTAATATTGAGGGAGAGCAACAACAGAGAAGGAAAGGAAAGGAGGAAACTCCTGCACTTCCTAATGAGACACCCTGCCCTATTTGCCCGAAGATCTGTAGGTTGAGAATCAACCAGTTCAGTCATATGAAGATCCACAGCAGAAACAAGTGAACCTGAATAGACATCATGTTCAAATTGAGAAACAGCTGACTAGAAATTAATGGGCCTCCAATGGCTTTGATGGTCAAATATCCTATCTCCATAGTTATTATAGTAACTCTTTTCAAAGAAAAAGATACATTTTTTAAAATGCCTTTTTGTCCTGATGTTGCTTACACTACTGTACCGGCAGATTAACATTTAATTCCTGGAGACCTCATGCTGGCAACCCTTGCTCGCGTTTTAAAGCTTTGCAAATCTACTTGAGTAATACTTTACAATGTCATAATAAATTGGTGTACCAGATTGCTTCATTTAACAGATATGTGCATTTGGTATTCTGATTACAGATGTGCATTCAGATCAATAATCCTGCTCCCACTGGGGGGCAATAATGGTAAAGAATAAAATTATATTAGACCAGGAAACCTCACAATTTCCACCATGACCTCTCTATCTCCTTGCACCATTAAAGATTATTGCCTCTAGACAGTGTGTTGGAGATTTATCTTAATCAACCATGAAGCAAGCAATCAACATAATCATTTGGACAGGCTAGAGAAACTAAGATACAAATCCTTGAATTAGAAATGATTAAGAGCAAATTTAGAAGTGGTGTTCAAAGATTTGAAGGGTTTTAATAGCATAAGTCAGGAAAAGGCCTCTTGAAGCACAGTTGTGGTCCCCCTTCCTCTGAGGCAGGAGGCATGGGTTCAAGTCCTGCCTATACCAGAAGTGTGTAATTGCATCTCTGAACAGGTTCTTTAGAAAATATCAAGACTAAGCAAGGAGAAACTGCTTGGCTGAATTGGTAATGAGAGGCCATGTGCTTATAATAACTAGTAAAATATGCACAGAGGAATATAGCCTAATTCTTTTATCACAGCATGTTGTGAAGATCTGGAATGCTCTGCCTGAAAGGATCATGAAAGCAGGTTCATTCATAAATTTTCAAAAGGGAATCAGATATAAACCTAAAAAGATGGCATTTGTGGACTTACAGGGCAGAGGCTGAGGGATTAATCAGATAGATGTTTCAGAGAGAGCTAGCACAAGGCGATGGCTCAAGAGACTTGCTTCAGTGCTGTTTTATTTTATGATTCCATGATTCCCATTGTTTTCTGTTCCTAATGCCATTGAGGTGCCGTCAGGCTAAATCTTCAATCCTTTCCTCCTCTAAAGTTCCACAAATAATTGGCCAGTTATGTTACAGTTGTATAAAACTTTAGTTAGGCCACATTTGGAACATTGCATGCAGTTCTGGTCGCCACACTACCAGAAGGACCTGGGTGCTTTGGCAAGGGTGCAGAGAAGGTTTACCAGGATGTTGCCTGGTCTGGAGGGTTCTAGTTAAGAGGAGAGGTTAGGTAAATTTGGATTGTTTTCGCTGCAAACACAAAGGCTGAGGGATGACCAGATAGACGTCTACAAAATTATGAGAGGCATAGATAGGGTGGACAGTCAAAGATTTTCCCAGTGTAGAAATGTCAATTACAAGAGGACACAGGTTCAAGGTGAGAGGCGGAAAGTTTAGGGGAGAAATGAAGGGAACATTTTTCACACAGAAGATGATGGGTACCTGGAACGCACTGCCAATGGAGGTGGTGGAAGCAGGCACATTAGCAATGTTTAAATCATATCTTAATAGGCACATGAATTGGAGGTGGACAGAGGGATAGAAACCGCACAGGGGCAGTAAGTAGCGGGTCTAAATAAGGATTAGAAATCAGTGCATACTTGAGGGTCAAAGGGCGTGTTCCTGCACTGTGTTGTATAGTCTTTCTCTCTCTCTCTCTCCCTCTTTCTCTCCAGGGCTATTAGATGAGAGCCCAGTAGTAATGGTGTTTGTCACCCTGATGTCAGGGAATGGAGGTTCGGCATTAGTTTTGTGATAATACTCCTGTATTTTTTTATGAAGAAACGTTGAGACAGAGGTCCAAGCATCCGCTCAAAGCCAATAAAGTAAACAGCTTGTGAAGCCTGAGGTTATTTAAAGTTGGAACAATAGAAGCATCCTGAATTGGTGGGGACAAACTCCCACAGAATCTGGATTTTTAGTTTTACCTTTCATCAGTTGCTGGGTTCTTAAAGCTGGAAATGGAAGCTCTTATTCCTCTCTGTTACAGTTAAAAGCTGGGATTCTCTTCTTGCTGCTAGAATTACATGTGAGACAATCTATTTTATTGAATTTGCCTTTGCCAAGGGTGTGCAACAGTTAATTAGTTGTAGTTTTATATGTATGTTATTTTGTAAACTGTTTCGATAGTTATAGTTAAACCAATTCTTTTATTTTATTTTGTCTGTATTTTAACTGTAGTGTAAAGACAAAGTTTTTTTTGCTTAAAGTTGAGTAATTTGACCAAGTGAATTGCATCACTCTACACTTACCTTTAATATAAGAAAATGTTCAGGTCTAAGCTATCTTCTTAATATATTTTGAGAGGGTTTGACCTGGTCCATAACAGTTTGCTAACTAGTTCCTGCCTCAGCGCTTTTGCTGCTGAAACCACCAGGCATGCCTTTGTGATCTACAGACATGACTATTCCAATGCACATCAGGACAGCCTCCTATTTTCTATCCCCAGACCATGAAGATTGCTTGACATCATTGAAATCTCTGCTGCCTGACCCATATTGAACCAAATGCCATTCATCCATCACTCCTGAACTACTTTGATTTCCACCTAGAAACACCTTTATCAGAAAATTCTCAACCTTGCTTTCAAAGTTTTCCACAACCTTTCCCCTCCCTATCTTTATAATCTTCGCCATCCCTGCAAACCCCTGAGATACCTTCCTCCACTCAGCCAATTCCAACCCCTTGAGCACCCCCAATTTTAATCATTTCATAATTGGTATCCACACATCCAACTGCCTTGCGCACCCCCCCACCCCCCGCAAAGATCTGGCACTCTCTCCCTGCAACTCTCCACCTCACTACCTTATTTTCTTCCTTTAAGACAATTCTTAAGACCGAACTATTTGACCAAACATTTTTTTCATTTACCATACTGACTTCCTCTATGGCTCTGTGTAACGGTTAGTTTCGTTGTGCCCCTGTGAAAGCCTTGCAATGATTTGTTGCATTAAAAGCATGATATTATTGCATGTTGTTATTGTATTTTACCAGGAGAAGTTGCTGCGGTTTGAGAGCTGAGTTCTACTTGCTGTAGTCTGTGGTGACTCTGTTAAATTAGACACTGTTTAATATTTCAACACGCAACATTGCTGTGAAAGCTGCCATAACTCTGGTACCAGTGTTAGCCAATATTATAAATGTTTCAAAAACAAAGTTGCTGGAAAAGCTCAGCAGGTCAGGCAGCATCTGTGAAGGAAAAAATAGAGTTAACGTTTCGGGTCCGGTGACCCTTCGTCAGAACAGAATTTTCCTTCACAGATGCTGCCAGACCTGCTGAGCTTTTCCAGCAATTTTGTTTTTGTTCCTGATTTACAGCATCTGCAGTTCTTTCGGTTTTTATTATAAATGTTTCTTTCTCTTCTTTTCTCTCCTTCCTTAATGTGTGTTTTCATCTGCTATCTTTCCAAAAAATGATTATTTATCCTATCTTCGTGCAAACCAGTGTCTCATCATGATCTCCCTTGGTGCACCAAAGTCCAAGAACACACTCTCACTTTCCAAATCTGTTTCCATTTTATCCCAGAACTTCATGTTTCAGTGACTCCAATCAGGATTCTGACCCTATCACCACACCAATAACTATTGTCAAAGTCACAAATGACATCCCCTGTGACTGTGACAAAGATACATTTCCCTCTTCATCCTTCAGTCTCCACCTGTTGTTCCTGACACAATTGATCCTACCATCCATATCCATGCAACTCCATTACCCAGCTGGGTTGGATTGTTTTCACTTGATTTCATTCTTAACTATCAATTCACAGCCAGGGAATCACTTGCCATGGCCTTCCTTCTTGCTCTTGTACCATAACCTCGAAAGGTTCCATACGAATCTATCCTTCCCCCCACCCCACCTGTTTCTCAGCTACATGCAGCCCCTCAGTGATAGCTGTACATCACAGCCACCTCTCTCAACTCCTCCACTGCTGCTATGTTATCAGGTCACTATACAACATTCAGCACTGAATGAACAGTTAAATTCTAATTTAAAATTAGTTCCCTAATTACCATATCTGTCCATCTCAGTCTGAAGTTAAACCAGTTTGTTCACAAGCTTGGCACCATGTTTGACCATGAATTGAGATTCAAACTCCATACTTGTGCCACCATTGTAACATTTCGCAATTCTTTTCACTGTCCCACCTTACCTGATACTGAAACCCTTATTTGTGCCTTTGTTATTTCTCAACTATTTCAGATCTCCGATGTTCTACTCTCTGAGGTCATTCAAACCTCAGCTGCTCATATTTTGACTTGCAGCAAGTTCTGTTCCACTATAACACCTCCGATTGCTGATCTACATTGGATTCTGGTCGAGGAATATTTTAATTCTAAATTTTGATTCTCATCCTTGGTTTCACATCTCTCCTTTGCCTGACTCCTTCCAATCTCTGTGGTCCTCTCAAAACCCACAACTCCCTTTGGACTGTTATCAGACTTCTGAATGGACCTCTCAAATTTTAAACTTAATATTGATCTCTCTCTTTGTGCACCTTCTCTGCAGCCGTAATATTACGTTCCTCGCTCTGTTCTATTGACCTAATGCACCTTGTATGGTATGGTCTGCCTGTACTGCACGCAAAACAAAACTTTTTATTGTACCTGTGACAATAATAAATCAAATCAAATAAATCAAACTCTTCTAATTCTGTCCTCCATTTCTTACCATTCACATGAATCTTCGGCAGCAGCCTCTAACTGCTAAAATTCCTCATAAATGGATTTGGTCTAACTTCGGACAAGAAGCAGTGAAATATTACAGTAATGCAGTTTGGTGAGCTAAGGTAGCCTCTGGGTTCACCACCTACTTTTGGGCTTTGTCTCCCCTTTCCATGTTTCAAATCAGAGTCAATACATTTAACGTGATTTATTGATTTCAGAGATGAGGGGTTTGTCTTATGAAGAGAGATTGGGTGGTTTAGGTGTATAGTCTCTGGAGTTTAGAAGAATGACAGGAGGTCTAATTGAGGTATATAAGAAGCTAAAAGGAATTGACAAAGTAGATATAGAGAGGATGCTCCCTCTTGTGGGGCAATCTAGAATGAGAGGTCACAGTTCAAGGCTAAGGGGTAACAAATTTCAAACAGAAATGAAGAGGAGTTACTTTTCTCAAAGGGTCATGAATCTGTGGAATTCACTTCCCCAGATTGTAGTGGATGTTGGGACATTGAGTCAGTTAAGGAGGAGATAGACAGATTTTTAATTTGTAACGGGTTGTGGCTTATGGTGTGCGAGCAGAAAAGTGGAGTTGAGGCCGAGATGAGATCAGCCATGATCATATTAAATGGAAGACCAGGCTCGAGGGGCTGAATGGTCTACTCCTGCTCTTGAGTCCTTATATTAATAACAATGAATTTTGTTTGTGTATTTCCTGTATTTTGCAGTTTTTATAAACTTTTTTTATTTTCATTATCAAGAATAGATTACAGATACTCAAAGCATAGAGTCTGACAGACTGATAAACTAAGGGTCCTTTTTGCTTTCCTCTCAGTTAAACAAAATCACAATAAAATTTCATCCTGCGGGTGTATTTTACTACAAGCTGCTATGAATAGTAATCTCCTGGGGCCTCATTGTGCTGAACAGGTCAATTACGTGAAATAAAACAGCATGTGCCTCGCTCTTCGTTTAGAGGGAGTTTTTTTGCAAACAAAGCAATTCACCATTTTGCGAAGGCAGCAGATATTGCCAAGCGTTTAGATAGAGATGGTGAATCACGCCTGCTCAAACCTTCAAAAAGATTGAAAACAATAGTCTTCCAATTTGGTGTATTAAAAAAACAAATTGTTTGTTTAGCTGATTTAGATTTCAACTCATTGCAGTGTCAGCGATGGCTCAACGGGAATCACTCTGGCTTCACAGTTAAAATGTTGTGAATATAAATCCCTCTCTCGGGGCTACAGTACATAATCAGCACCGACGTTCCCAGTGCTTTGCTGAGAGAATGCTGCACGGTGGGAGGTTATGTCTTTTAAATGAGACATGGGAATGGGGTCCTTCCTTACTCTCTCAAGTGAAAAGGTGAGGTTCCATGGCACCATTTCGTAGAACAGCAGGGGAAGTTCTCTCTGGTTTCCTGACCAATGTTTGTTGAACAAAAAACAGATGAACCACTCGTCATCACAATGTTGTTTGTGGGAGTTTGCTGTGAACAATTTGACTGCTACGTTTCCGATATGACAACAGCTACTTATTCTTAAAGGTACCTCATTGTTTATTTGCTGTAATTATGTGACTTGGTGACATGTTTTATTTCATTATACCCCTGTGAAGTGCCTTGGGATGCTTCCGTGCATCAAAGGCGCTAGATAAATATAAAATGCAATCATTTTCGAGTAGTTGCTCTTGTTTCGGAGCTGAGTTCTGTTTGTTGTAGTTTGTAGTTACTCTATTAAATTAGACAGTGAAAGGTCTAATTATAAATACAAGCTTCTGTTTTCTTTACTGATAAAATTGAAAGGTCTGGGTTTTGAAATAATTGCACGGAGGCCTGTATCCCCTTATTTAAGTCACCCTTTATTTACATGTGCACTGCATATTGGCTGTGGCCAGTCGGCTAGAAGTCAGTCCTTGAAGTGGGGAGACCCTGAAACCCCTGTTTATATCTGTCAGCCAGGGCTCTGTAATTGGCTCAGGTTAATAACCTTAATAAAGGATCTCATAGTCAATATGGTCCACTTGGTTCCAATCATTACAGGTTCTGTTAGAGGTGAAACAATTCTAACTGGGCCTTAGTAATATTAAAGCTGGCACCTACATCTTAGTTGTCTTATTTTCAGGGTTTAAGAACAAAATGAATGAGTTAGTCCATTTTGCTTGAGAAGCCCAGAAGTAGTGTAGCCATCAGGCGAAATGGGGTTAAAGTCTGGTTTAGCTTATTCCCGGAAGTTTAATCTTTGCAGATTGCCATCTTCCCTTGCTCCCACTGTTAGTCATGTGACACATCAATCCTGACAGGTAGCCATCTTGGTATGCCAACTGGAAAGCGAAAACAGACCCTTTGGTACCCAATTGAATTATTTGAGTTTTAAAAACAATGAAAGATTTACCACAAATAGGCACCATTTTTTTTAAAAGAAAAGAACTCACAGAAACATTTTTTTCATGTTAATGGAAGAGAAAGGTACCTCAAATGAGGTGAGTCAAATTGTATTTCAAAGTGTTGGGGTGGATCACAAAAGGTCACGATGTCACTGATGCAGCTAGCAAAGTCTGAACAACGTTTTCACAGTTTTCCACATTTTTAAAAATTTTTCATAATTCCAGAGTGCCCCAAAACACTTGCAGCTAATGACATATTTTTGATTGTTAAGAAAAATAAAGCTAGAATAAAAATCAGAAATTTCTGGAAATACCTAGCATCAGTGAAGAGGAATAAAGTTAATGTTTTGGGTCAATGAAAACCTTTCTTCAGTACTTTTGAATTTAGGCACGAGCAGTCAAATTGTATGAAAGAAAATCTAATAAGCAATGGTGGTAACGTTTCTAGGAATGTTAATTCTAGGATTATATATTGACCACCAATACCAGATGGGGACCTCCTCCTTTGCTTTGTAATATTGTTGAAGGATCTGTTATGTCCACCCGAGAAGTGACCTCCATTTAATGGCTTTTCTAAAAGGTGGCGCTGCCTCAGAGTGAAGGAATTACCTTTAGAACTGAGGTGAAAGAGAATTTCTTCAGCCAGTGGTTAATCTGTGGAACACATTGCTGCAGGAGGCTCTGGAGGCCAATTAATGTTAGTCATGTGACACATCAATCCTGACAGGTAGCCATCTTGGTACGCCAACTGGAAAGCGAAAACAGATCCTTTGGTACCCAATTGAATTATTTGAGATTTAAAAGCAATGAAAGATTTACCACAAATAGGCACCTTTTTTTTAAAGAAAAGAACTCACAGAAACATTTTTTTCATGTTAATGGAAGAGAAAGGTACCTCAAATGAGGTGAGTCAAATTGTATTTCAAAGTGTTGGGGTAGATCGCAAAAGGTCACAATGTCACTGATGCAGCTAGTAAGACAGAGATAGATAGGTGATTGGTAAGGGGATCAAAGGTTACAGGGAGAAGGCAGGGGAATGGGGGCGAGAAACCTATGAGCCCCAATTGAATGGCTGAGCAGACTCAGAGGGCTGAATGGCCTAATTCTGCTCCAATATTTTGTGGAATTATGGTGACAGAGCAGCACGTCCTCAGTACTGCGCTGAAGTGTCAGTTTTGATTATGTCCTCAGGTTTCTAGAGTGGGTGCCCTATAGGACCACAGTTCCATCAAATCTACTACACTCCAACAATTTTCCAGAGATCAGTGCTCAAAGCACTCATCCATTTGTAAACACAAGTCCCATGTTATTACACATACAGTACATAGCATCGAGCAGGGGCAGTATAGAGCTACAGCAGGAATATGATCCTCATAAGAACATCATCATTGAGAAACTACAGCTCTATCCTAACATGGGCACAGATAATAAACCCAGTCAGAAATTCAGGAGAATTTACACAGAAAACAATTAAAATATGCAACTGACTACCACAAGTAGCAGTTGGAATGAAGAGCATGTTTAAAGGGAAACTATATAAGCACATGAAGCCAGGGATTTGAAAGACATGTAGAGGTTGTACAGGACATTGGTGATGCTTCTTCTGGAATACTGTGTCCAGTTCTGGTCACCCAGTTATAGGAAGGATATTATTAAGCTGGAGAAGGTTCAGAAGAGATTCACCAGCATGTTGCCAGAAATGGAGGGCTTGAGTCATAACAAGAGGTTGGATAGGCTGGAACATTTTTCACTGGAGTGCAGGAGGTTGAGAGGTGACATTATAGAAATTTATAAAATCATGAGGGGTATGGATAGGGTTAATGGTAGGAGTCTTTTCCCTAGGATGGGAGATTTCAAAACTAGGGGGGAGATTTTTAAGGTGAGAGGAGAGAGATTTAAAAGACATGAGGTACATTTTTTTTACACAGAGAGCGGTTCATGTGTGGAATGACCTTCCTGAGGAAGTCATGGATGTGGGCACAATTGCAACATTTTGATAAGTACGTGGATAGGAAATGTTTGGAGGAATATGGGCCAGGAGCAGGCAGGTGGGACTAGTTTAGTTTGAGATTATGCTCAGCATGGACTGGTTGGACCGAAGGGTCTGTTTCCATGCTGTATGACTCTATAACAAGTGGACAGAGCATGAGAGATGTGAAGAGTCACACGTGGAGTGTGAACATTGGCATAAATCAGATGGGCTGAATGATCTGTCACTGTGTTGTACGTTTTATTTCATAAATCGCCATCTTTTCTCTGCCACTGGGTGAGAATCCAAAAATACCATTGAGGCAGATCCTTCCCCATACACACTGCTGCCTTTCGAGGCCAATCATTACATTGTCAGAGCATTGAGAAATGGGCAATAAGAGAGACCTTTCAGCATGCCAAGAACAAGCATATAAACAATACACACTTTGCCAGAAGCTTGTGTGACATAAGAACATGGTGTCTCATTTTAATCGATCTCAATAAAGTAGACACAGTGCCTGAGTTGCAGTCCAGTGGCTCACAATGCCAGTTCCTAATGGGCATTGTCAGAGAAAGCATTCATGCTCCTACTGTGCCCACATACAGCTCGACATCATCCAGGACAAAGCAGCCCACTTGATTGGCACTACATCCACAAGCATCCATTCCCTCCACCACTGATGCTCAATAGCAGCAATGTGTATTCTTCAAGTTGCACTGCAGAAATTCACTGGATTTCCTAAAACCGCACCTTCCAAACCCACAAACCCTTCCATCTAGAAGAACAAAGATGTGTAAGTTAGGTGGATTGGACGTGCTAAGTTGCCTATTGTGTTCTAGGCTGTGTAGATTTGGTAAATTAACCTTGGGAAATGTAGGGTTAAAGGGAAAGGGTAGGGGGTTAGGTCTGGGTGGGATGCTGTTTGGAGGGTCAGTGTGGACTTGTTGGGTCGATTGGCCTGTTTCCACACAGTAGGGTTTCTATAGATTTCTCTGGACAAGGGCAGCAGACATATGGGAACACCACCATGTGCAAGTTCCCCTCCAAGCCACTCACCATCCTGACTTGGAAATATATCGCTGTTCCTTCAGTGTCAATGGGTCAAAATCCTGGAGTTCCCTCCCTAAGGGCATTGTGAGTTAGCCCACAGCAAGTGGACTGCAGTGGTTCTAGAAGGTAGCTCACCACCACCTTCTCAAGGGCAACTAGGGATGGGCAACAATGCTAGCCCAATGAGTGATGTCCATAAGGGAATGTAAAAAATGTTCTACATTAGCTTCCCTGGTGTCCTTGCTTCCAAGGATGTAGGGTCTTTCTTGAATGGCTTCACTTTTTGTTTTTTGCTACAAAAGAAAAATTTCTAAATTAGGACTTCAGTCCCTGAGGTTATTCTACTTTAAAATATCACTAAGGTATCCAACAGTCCCAAAACTAGTTTAGGATTTTTGCTGCAGGCCCCAGCCCATGTAATTGTCCCGATAATTAAATAATAAAATGACTGACTTTACGTTTTCATGTAGCTCATGCCCACTTTTCAGATAAATATGGGAAACAATATCGAGATAAACCCTCTGAGACTGATCAGTGGAATTTCCCACTTTTTGCCTCATATCCTTCTGCAACTGCCACCCTTGCTCCCAATTATTAATGGATCCTCCCAAAATGGAATGTGATAACAGTTTGAAGCAACTGATTATTTAACTATCTGACAATATCAAAGGCAGAAACTTGAGCAAACACAAGGGTGAAATCGTTCACGGACTTTTTTTTAATATTAACTTTAATGCAAAGATCCAATTAAGCCATGAAAATGCCTAGGTAACAATAAAACTCACCATTGATCTTTTTGGAAATGATTTGTCTAGATCTATTCTCCTGATTTAAAAGTTGGCCTTTTTTGAAAGCTTTTAATAACTTCACAACTAATAGTTCCAACTTTAATCTGTTTTTATCGATCAATTTATCCATCTTATCTCTGCTGAAGATATTAAAGCAATGAGGGATATTTATCCTCCAAAATTTACTCAGTAGGTGTGCTGGTAGTGACTGCTTGCAAAGCTGTTTGACTTTCAGTGTCGCAGTCAGGGCCAATCTCACACACATCACACACACACAACACACACACACATGCACACACTCTAACACACACTCTAACACACACACACACACACACTCACATCACATACACACAATACACACACACTCACACACACGTCACACACACTCACACCCGCATCACACATACACAACACACACACACTCTACCACACACATCACACACACACACAAACATACACACACACGCACATACATACACACACAAACACATACACACACACAGAAACACATGCACACACACGCACATACGCACATACGCACAAACACATACACACAGACAAACACACATGCACACACAAACACACACGCACGGACTCACACAGACAAACACACATACACACACACACGGACACACACGCACGGACACCTGCACACACACATTCTTTACCTGACAGTAGGAGACAATGGCCTAAAAGCATTAGCAAGCAATGAGTAAGGACCTGCATATTTGCATTTAGCCTGTCCACACATGACTTGATCCAAGCATATTTCACCTAAAATTGCTCTTTCAAATAATTTAGTGGAGATGATAACTCATTTAATTTTAGATATCATGTGTTACCTCAAGTGTAAATCTTACACCAATGTGAGTTCAAATTGCCAGTGTACCCAAAGTATTTATTGTTACCGCGACAGTCAGGCTATAAAACAGCTGTGAATTGGTAACATGTGCAGAGGACCTTCAATTAATTCATTCATTGTCAATGTCCATCTGCTGGAAACTGCATTATAACTCTTATAGATTGATGTGAAAGTCAGCAGAATTAATAGATGCAAATGCCATTTTAAACAATACAGATGTTCTCAGTCTCCAAATTGGTTTCCCGTAATCCCTGAGCTTCAGTGTTTAACGAAAGAGGAACAAAAACTCTGAATGGGCATAGACAATACAGGGAAGGTGAAATGTATAAGTTACACACTGGTTTTCTGTAAATCCCAGTGATCCATGCATGTTTCCAGAGATCAGAATGAAGATCTCAGAGCAACTGCCTATTCCACAGGAGCAGAACCAATTATTTTTATCTGTGGTCCTGGACAACTCTGGACTTCTACGATCTCACTAGGACAATTGCTCCAACATCACTTTAAATGAATTCCTAATTGTAATATCCTGAGCTCTTCTTGAGAAGGTCACTATGATAACCCCTTTAAAGACCATAGGGAATCATTCATTAATCTCCATATGGTGCTCATAACCATTGATTCCCTGACTGATCACAAATCTATCTGTCTTGGTCTTAAATAGAAACAAGGACTCAGCCTTCACAGCTCTCTGTGGCAAAGAGTTTGAAAGATTCGCAACCCTCTGAGAGAAGAAATTCCTTCCCATCCCTGTCTTAAATTTGTGTCCCTTTGTTCTGAGACTATGCCCTTTGTCCTTGAATCTCCCATGAGAGGAAACATCTTCTCAGCATTTACCCTTGTTAAGTCCCTTAAGAATCCGATATGTTTCAATGAGATCACCTCTCATTCTTCTAAACTCCAGCGAGTAGAGTCCAAACCTGTTTAGTCTTTGCTCATAATACAGCTCCCCCCATACCAGGGATCATCCTCGTGAACCTTCTCTAAACTGCCTCCAATGAAATGATATCATTCCTTAAATAAAGGAACCAAAAAGGTACTCCAAATGTGATCCAGCACCTCAGACTTCCCTACTCTCAAACTTGAATCATCCTTTCTCATGCCTAGCTTTTTTTGGTGTAAATATAGAATTTGATTTCGCCATTGTCTTACTCTTTACCTTTTATGTTTAAAAGGTTCAATCCCTTCATGATGACTAAATTTTGATGGATGCTGAAACTCATTTAACTTAACTCTCCCTGCAGGCCCAGGGGATTGAAGTGACTGTAGCAACATGAATGCAACATTGGTCAAAGCGTAGAAAGCAGAGAACAGGGATGGAGGATTGCTTTTCAGGAGAGAATATTATATTTCAATATGGTTCCCTGGGCTTAGTATTAACCACAAACAGGAACAGAAGTATTTGGAAAAGCTCAGCAGGTCTGACTGCATCTGTGAAGAGGAATCAGAGTTAATGTTTCGGGTTCGGTGACCCTTCCTCAGAGCTTTGTAGCTTCTGTTTCTGATTTACAGCATCCATAGTTCTTTCGGTATTTATTTAGAATTAACCACCTAGCCCTTTTTGATAGATATTAAGAATGTGCACCTGGCTTCACAGGACATAATTTCAAACTTTGAAAAAACTCAGAATTCTATAGAACGAGAAGAAATTAGTAGATGTCAGAAGGCTCTGTGCAGATTGGCTGAGTAAATTAATTGCACAGAATTGTGAAGCAATACATGGAAATCAGGTCGTCACTGCTCGATAAGGAACTCTGAAGTTGCCATTTAAAGCTTAAGGGGAAAAGCTTGCCAATTAAAGCTTCAGGCATTCAAGCAGGCATTCGATGATGACTTTGATAAAAAATAATATTCAAGGAAACAGCAGGAAATTGGCAATACGTAAAGTAAATTAGCCATAGTCCCACTCAGGTGGAAAATCAAACGCGTCAACAAGTGATTGGCCATGAGTCACATTCTCCCAACTAAAAAAAAATCAAAGAATTGCAGATGCTGGAAATTTGAAACAAAAACAGAAATTGCTGGAGAAACTCAGCAGGTCTGGCATCACCTGTGGAGAGAAAGTAGAGTTAATGGACAGAGTAGACGTTGGGAAGATGCTTCCATTGGTAGGAGAGACTAGGACCCGAGGGCACAGCCTTAGAGTAAAGGGAAGACCTTTTAGAACGGAGATAAGGAGAAACGTCTTCAGGCAGAGAGTCGTGAATCTATGTAATTCACTGCAACAGAAGGCTGTGGAGGCCAGGCAATTGAGGACATTTAAGACTGAGATAGATAGGTTCTTGATTATCAAGGGTTACAGAGAGAAAGTGGGAGAATGGGGTTCAGGAACTTATCAGCCATGATTGAATGGTGGCGCAGACTCGATGGGCTGAATGGCCTAATTTCTGCTCCTATTTCTTATCGTCTTATGGTCTCAATGTTTCCAGTTTCTCCAGCAATTTCTGAGTACCATTCTTTTGTTAGAGAGAGATAACCAATGGAGAATTCATAGAATCCCTACAATGTGGAAGCAGGCCATTCAGCCCATCAAGCCCACACCAACCCTCTGAAGAGCATCCCACTCAGACCCATCCCACTATCCTATCCCTGTAACCCTGCATTTCCCATGGCTCACCCACCTAACCTGTGCACCCCTGGTCACCAGGACTAACTTAACATGGCTAATTCACCTGACCTGCACATCTTTGGTAAGTGGGAGGAAACTGGGGCACCTGGCGGAAACGCACAGAGACATGGGGAGAATGTGCAAACTCCACACAGCCAGTCGCCCAAGGGTGGAATTGAACTTGGGTTCCTGGTGCTGTGAGGCAGCAGTGCTAACAGCTGAGCCACCATGCCACCTCTTTTTAAGCCTAAGGGTAAGCACACCTCAGGCGAGGGGTGACATTGAGAAGGCAGGACCGTCATGGTAACCTCAGCTAGTGCTGAAATTAAACTCATGATGTAGGCATCAGTCTGCATCTCTATCCAACCATCCAGTCAACTGAGCTAACTGTAGGCAATGATGTTTATTTGAAGAGCTGGTGTAGATCTAATAGCCAACTGGCCTCCTTTTGCACCATCATGCTTCCATGATTCTGTAAGGATCAATGCTTGTGCCACAACTATTCACAATATAAATTATCTGGATGAGAGAACCAAACACTGCATTCCCAAGTTTGCTGATGACACAAAACTAGGTGGGATTGAGTGTAGAGAGGAGGGTTCAAGGAGGCTGCAAAGCGATTGAGGGAAGTTGGGTGAGTGGACAAACATACGGCAGGCACAGTACAATGCGGCTCAAGGAGAAGTTATGCACTTTGAGATGAAAAATGGTAAAGCAGAGTATTTTTTAAATGGTGATATACTGGGAGGTGTAGATGTACAAACTGTAGTAATTGTAACAAGGTCAGCCAGGTAGATCTCATAGAATATGAGTTCCATTGTAGGGGTTGTTAACCTGGTCCAATCAGGGAGCCCTGGCTGACAGATATAAACAGGAGTGTCAGGGGTTCTGCTCACTCCAGGAGCCAGCTCTGAGCTAGCTGGATCAGTGTCATGTACTACGCACATGTAAATAAAGGGTGACGTGGTGACAGAATACTGACCTTCATGGAGTTATTTCGCAAACAGATCTAGGTGGCCTTGTACACCAGTCAATGAATGTAAATATACAGCTGCAGCAAGCAATTAGGATGGCAAATTGACAAAAGGATGTGAGTTCAGAAATTGGGATGCTTCACTGCAGTTGTACGGCTTTGGTGAGATCACACCTGGAGATAGCATGCTGTTTTGGCCTCTCTCCTTAAGAAAAGATTAACATGTGATAGAAGGCATATAGGTCCACTAGATTGATGCTGGGGATGGCAGGACTATCCTATGAGGAGAGATTGGTTTGACTGTGCCTGTAGTCACAAGAGTGTATCAGATTGAAATGTATACAATTCTAACAGGGTTGGACAGATTAGATGCAGGGAGGATGCTTTCTCTGGGTGGGGAGTCAGGAACCAAGGGACACAAACTCGGGATATGAGGTCGACCATTTAGGAATGAGATGAGGAAAAAAATTATCATCAAAAGAAAGTGAATCTGTGGAATTCTCTACCAGCATATATTCAAGAAAGACATCCAGTTTTAGATTTTAAATGCGTCAAGGGATTGAGAGAGAAACCGGGAACATGGCATTGAAGTGGAGAATCAGCTGTGATCATATTGAAAGGTGGAGAAGGATTGAAGGGTTGAATGGCCTACTCCTGCTCCTAGATTCCACAATCAAATTGGTCACAGGAGTAGCAGCGGTGGAGGCCTGTAACTGAGACCCCTTAGCCTGTTTCAGAGAACCTGGAGCCCTTAACCAAAACCCCAGAGCCTGTTACAGAGACCCCCTGGTACAGAGGGGTATCAGAGGATGAAAGGAAGAACAGAGAAAGATGAACTCTATTGTAGTAAAATCTTGCATTATATTAAGTGTTTCAAGATCGCACCTGAGCATGGCGACACATTGCTTATAACGTGAAAAAATAGTTTTCACTGTATTTTTATATACATGTGAAAATCAGTCAAATTTATCAGCTCCATTGCTAAAGTTGGATATTGAATCATTTGCGAATAAATGCCTTGTGGATACTCTTCCGCTCGAGCACAGTAACACAATGAGACAACCGACATTGTTCACTGATGTCAGATCATAATATTTATTCCTGATAGTGTGGTGTCATCACCTTTGGAGTCATGACCCTTTAAGAGGACAACATGCAAATAAACCAAGTACCTGAATGTCATCACATAACCAGAGGCAACAACCTGTCTGAATCCATTTCTAAAGAAGGGTCTAGGCCCGAAACGTCAGCCTTCCTGCGCCTCTGATGCTGCTTGGCCTGCTGTGTTCATCCAGCTCTACACCTTTTTATGTCAACAACCTGTCTGCAGTGTTGCACTCTAGGCATCAGCTGTGTCTGGAGATTACCCTGTACGGGTTCTATTAGGGTTAGCTGTAAGTAAACCCAGGAGAGATTTTCAAGTTAATGGAATCTGCTTATCTCATTCATGTTACATTTAGATAACAGAGTAATAAAATTAGAAATGAGACTTTTAATTATTACCATTATGACAACATGAAACAAGAAATATTTGCCTGAATACGGTGTCTTTCAGAATATCACACAGCCGCACTTCCTCCCAATGCTACAGCCCATCAATAATGCACTGGAGAGTGAGCCTAGACTTTGCATTCAAATGTCTAGCATGACATCTGGAGAAACTTCTGATTTTATGACAAGAATTCTACCTCCTGCTGAAACCAATAACTAAACATTGTAAGAAGTCAAGCGTCTGTGAAAAGCATCTGCCATTCTGCTTGTTTGGCTCCATAGGAAACTGAACAAAGTCAGAGTCTTGTCTGTACAACGATTGAAATAATTAATGTCATCATAGGCCACCAGGAAGCGTCCAGCTGAATTAAACTCAAACACCGCAGCCTACCACCTCCGCAAGACACCCCCCCAGATAAAGAGGCTGCAGGTTTGTATCAGTCTATCTCTATGACAGTGTCAGAGAGGAGGTACAACCTTCTGCCTGGAAGGAAAATTCTGTCCAGACCTGATTTGTAAAGCCTGTAGCGTATGACTATAGTTGAATTGGTTGTCAACAAGGTACACATTCTCCATTCGCTTCAAGTCACCTCAGCCTCTCACTCAAAGCATAGAAATGAAGAACTCCAGATGACTTCAGAAGAACTCAAGAACAACGCTGGAAGAGTTGACACGACTACCTTTTAACTGTGCACTTTGAATGAAATGTAAATCCATCTGACCACGTGGATCCTAAAGATCATAGGATCAATTATTTGTTTGTGGTAAGTGGTTAAAAGTAAGTTAGTTTTTTTATGGGATTAAAGGATGTAGCAACGTCTTTTTTGACGCTCATCCCAAATTGCCCTCAAGAAGCCGATGATTGTCTGCTTTTTTGAGCTGCTGTTACTGAGGCAGTGGCTCAGTGCTAATGTCAATAGATTTATAGTTGAGACCCCTACTAATGGTCTAGGGACATGGGATCAACTCCTACTGCAGCAGGTGGTGAAATTTGAATTCATCAAAATTCTGGAATTAAAAAGCTAGATTAATGGTAATCATGTAACCGCTGCTGATTGTTGTAAAAATCTTTTAGGGAAAGAAGCTGCTGTCCTGACCTGGTCTGGCCTACATGTACCTTTTAACTGCCCTCTGAGCAATTAGAGATGAGCAATAAGTGCTGGCCCAGCCAAGAAATAAGCACACAATGTAGAGTGACAAAGTAATTCCTTCCTTTTGACAATGAAGGTAGTAATAAGGAAAAAATGCACGTTATCACATTCACTTTAATCCTTCAATCCTTTTGCCTGATAAGTAAAAACAATGGTTTAGTTTAAACCAGGGAATGTGATGAGTGGCTGACAGACAATCCAACCAGAGGCTCCATCCGGCGAATGAAAAAAAAGTCAAAAGTAAATATGAAATAAACCTCAGAGGATGGTAGGGTGCTGGGAGGTGTTGCTGAACAAAGTGACCTTGGGGTGCAGTTGCATAGTTCCTTGAAGGTGGAGTTGCAGGGAGGTAGAGCAGTGAAGAAGGCGTTTGGCATACTTGCCTTTATTGGTCAGTGCATTGAGTATGGGAGTTGGGAGGTCATGTTGCAGCTTCACAGGATATTGGTTAGGCCACTTTTGGAATACTGAGTTTAATTCTTGTTTCCCTGCTATAGGAAGGATGTTATTAAACATGAAAGGGTTCAGAAAAGATTTACAAGGATGTTGCCAGGGTTGGAGATTTTGAGCTATAAGGAGAGGCTGATTAGGCTGGGATGATTTTCCCTGGAGTGTTGGTGGCTGAGGGGTGATCCTAGAGGTTTATATAATCATGAGGAGCATGGATAGGGTGAGTAGCCAGGGTCATTTCCCCAGGGTAGGGGAGCCCAAAACTAGAGAGCATAGGTTTAAGGTGAGAGGGAAAAGATTTGAAGGGGACCTAAGGGGCAAATTTTTCATGGAAGTGCATGTGTGGAATGAGCTGTCAGAGGATGATGGGGAGTTGAGTACGATTACAACATTTAAATGGTGCCTAGATAGTAACATGAATAGGATATGGGCCAAATGCTGGTAAATGGGACTAGAGTAATTTAGGATATCTGGTTTGCATGGACAGGGGTCTATTTCTGTGCTGTACAACTCCATGGCTCAAGTTAGTGTCACATTCATAGTGTCCATTTCTGAAGAAGGGTCCCGACCTGAAACGTCAGCTTTCCTGCTCCTCAGATGCTGCCTGGCCTGCTGTGTTCCAACTCCACACTTTGTAATCTCTGACTCCAGCATCAGCAGTTCTTACTATCTCTTTGTGCAGATGGGGACATTTCAGAAAAGATGGATGAAATTTGGTTCATTTCTGTAAAGATAAAAGAAAGTTTTAACCTGGAACCTTGAATGATCTTGGCACAGAAAAAGCCCTTCATGGGCAATGATGTATATTTGATATTATCGTCACTGCTCTAATTCAGGATCTATGACAGCCAATTTACACACAGAAAGCTCCTTCGGTGGCCAGATCATTTTATTTTAAGTTGGCCAGGCAAGCAATCCCCTGGTCCTCTTAAACTTAGTGTAGTGGGGTCTGTTGTATGAGAAAATGGTTTTGAAAGAGTTATTATTGAATCCCATTGGCTCAACCGAACTTGATGATGCCACTCAGTCTTTGGATGGAGAAACATTCTCTCACGAGGTTCCCAGTGGAGACTGACATGGCATACTTGGCTCTAGATTGTTGTAATTATGCCTAGATATCATGCTATCATGCAATAAGCTTCACCTTGTTGGGACTTTCAAAGGGTTTATCCTTGACCACTGATAATTAGACTGGGACCGATAATTAAACTCAGCATTGGAAAAATGATCGGTGGTAGTGAACTACCCACCTAAATTTGCTCACATGAAAATATGGCTGGTGGCAGCAGTTGTTATCTGAAAATGCAAGATACTTAATGAACTAGAGATAGTAGGAACTGCAGATGCTGGAGAATCCGAGACAACAAGGTGCAGAGCTGGATGAACACAGCAGGCCAAGCAGCATCAGAGGAGCAGAAAGGCTGACGTTTCGGGCCTAGACCCTTCATCAGAAATGGGGGAGGGGAAGGGGGTTCTGAAATAAATAGGGAGAGAGGGGGAGGTGGATAGAAGATGGATAGAGGAGAGGATAGGTGGAGAGGAAACAGACAGGTCGAAGATGCGGGGATGGAGCCAGTAAAGGTGAGTGTAGGTGGGGAGCTAGGGAGGGGATAGGTCAGTCCAGGGAAGACGGACAGGTCAAGGGGGCGGGATGAGGTTGGTAGGTAGGAGATGGGGGTGCGGCTTGAGGTGGGAGGAGGGGATAGTGGGAGGAAGAACAGGTTAAGGAGGTGGGGACGAGCTGGGCTGGTTTTGGGATGTGGTAGGGGGAGGGGAGATTTTGAAGCTTGTGAAATCCACATTGATACCATTGGGCTGCAGGGTCCCCAAGCGGAATATGAGTTGCTGTTCCTGCAACCTTCGGATGGCATCATTGTGGCACTGCAGGAGGCCCAGGATGGACATGTCGTCTGAGGAATGGGAGGGGGAGTTGAAATGGTTCGCGACTGGGAGGTGCAGTTGTTTATTGCGAACTGAGTGTAGGTGTTCTGCAAAGCGGTCCCTGAGCCTCCGCTTGGTTTCCCCGATGTAGAAGAGGCCACAACGGGTACCGCGGATGCACGACCTGGAATTGGGACGGATGTGGATTCATGGAGAACAACATGAGTCCGGGGTCATAATGTAAGGTAACAAAACTAGAGAGAAAGAGATTTGATGTTCAGAGAGATGGAGGAGACGCTCTGAACTTACAGGGAACTCGAACTGCTCAAAACTAAAGTCTGTAAATAACAGGTTCTTGTTAAAATGACTGAAATAGAATCATTTGAAAGTAAGTTGTGTTCTCATCAATCTAACTGGATGACAAAACAATGGTTTAGTGCTTCATCCAAAAGAAAAGGGAATAATATATTACATTCTTGTTTCTTCCTAACAGTGCATTGTCACATAGCAACAGCCTGGTAAATGAAGTGGCTCCTGCTGAAAAACTGTGGATGGTATTTACTGTACGGGTGGCATTTGTCTTCAGAATGAGACTGGCAAACAGAGTTTGCCTCCCTCTAGTGAAGTGTGTGAACATAAAATATGAAGAGTTTAAACTGAGCTCGTTATATTCATCTAGTACACAAAGCTTTCAAGAAATCTGTCCAAATGCAGACTAAAATGCTCATTACTGTATAATAGGTGCCGTTTTGAGTGGGTAGCTGTATACCAGCAATAATCAGATGTGTGTAATTAAATGATCACGTTATAAACTTTGAAAGAAAGGTCAATAGGGGTTAGGTAAGTTGCTTCCTCACTCAGATACCGCTGCAATAAGAGGTTAGTATTCTACACTGCCTGTCTTTGCATATTGTGACGTCCGACTCTTCAATGCATAAATCCCCCAGCGTAAGTTGTTCCGTGATCATAATCCCATCAAATTGTTTCCACACATCTACTGTTTGTTGTATAATGCCCCCATTCAGATCACATCAGTAATCACTGACTGTTCCTCAATTTTGATTCTTTGTGTATTCATTGAACATCCAATGCTTGACACCAATCAATTGGTTCAGTTTGCCTCTTGTATATGCTGCGTCTCTCCGAGGGCTAGATTTCCTTCATCCCATTGTTGGGTGTAGAAGTTGGGAAATACATAGCGACCAGGCCCACTTATTTGCAGGACAGGCCTCGCATCAGTCTCTTGGTGACAAAACTCCCTATTCCAGTTAAGACCAAGGAAAGGATGTGGTGGCCGGAAGCAGGATGACAATTCATGACCCATCAATCAGTTGATTGACAACCATTATCCGACAATTCTGGGGTTTCACAGGGATTAAGTAGTCAGAGCGGTCACACCATTTTCCCGTGGCACCCAATGATCTCCAGCAAACCTTCACAGGATTGACAGTTTCCTTCTGGAGAGATCCCATGTGTCAGGTCAAAACTCGCCTTCTGACCCCAAAGCTGCCCACCATCAACAAGGTACAAGTCAGGAGTGTGATGGAATACCCCCCGCTTCCCTTTACGTGTGCAGCTCTAACAACACTCAAGTAGTTTGGCACCGCATCCACAAACATCCACACACCCACCACCAACACTCAGTAGTAGCAGTGTGTACTGTCTACAAGATACACTACAGAAGTTCACCAAGGCTCCTTAGATAGCACTTTCCAAACCCATGACTACTTCCATCCCAGGCTGCAGATACATGGGAACACTATTGAAAAGGAGGTAGTGAGAACGGTGGAGTGCTGGAAGTCACTCCATGTCATCATGTACGACCATCGTCCAGTAATCTTCCCCTCAACCACCTTTGGTCTGAGCTCAGTCTGTGATCCTGGGCCTCCAGAGGGCCCATTACTGCCAGCTACAATCACTGGCAGGAAGGAGGAGCTTCATACCTCTGATTAACCAGCAGCTCCAAGTCGGTATGATCCCCTGTCCACCACCCTCCGGTCTTGAATCATGGAGCAGGCTAATGATGGCCTTCCCAAGGACTTGAAGAGCATTATTGCTGCTGGGTCTAGTCTACAGAACTGAAGGAGGGGTGGGTGTTGCCAATCTGTCTGACAGAATCACAACCTGAAATCCAGTGATTATTTTTTGTTTAGTTCAGTCATGGGACATGGGGAATCTTAAGGTGGCAGTGTTCCTATGCATCTACTGCCTGGGTCCTTTTAGATGGAAGTGGCTATGGCTTTGGAAGGTGCTGTCTGAGGAGCCTTGGTGAATTTCTGCAGTGCATCTTGTAGATAGTACACACTGCTGCTGCTGAGTGTCGATGGCGGAGGGTGTGGATGTTTATGAATATGGCGCTAATCAAGCGGCTGCTTTGTCCTGGATGGTGTCAAAGCTCCTTGAGTGTTGTTGGAGCTGCATTCATCCAGGCAAGTGGGGAGTATTCCATCACAATCCAGACTTATGCCTTGTAAATAAACCAATAAAAATGAGTTGCTCTCTGCATGATTCCCATTCTGTGACCTGCTCTTGTAATCACTGTATTTATGTAGAATCACAGAATCCCCACAGTGTGGAAGCAGGCCATTTGGCTCATCAAGTCCCCACTGACCCTCCAAAGAGCATCCCATTGAGACCAATCCTGTCTGCCCTATCCCTGTAACCCTGCATTCCCCAAGGCTAATTCACCCAGTTGCACATCTCTGGACACTATGGACAAGTTAGCATGGCCAATCCACCTAACCTGCACATCTTTGGACTATGACAAGGCTAGTTGACTTTCTGGTCCAAGGTGACACCCCCAGGAAGTTGATAGCGGGGGATTCAGTGATGTTAATTCTATTGAATGTCAAGGGATGGTGATTGATTCTTTATTATTGGAGATGGTAATGTATTTGTGTGGTGTGACTGCTCTTTACCACTTTTCAGCTCAAGCCTGGACATTATCCAGATCTTTTTGTATTTGGACACGGACTGCTTCAGGATCTGAGGAGTTGTGAATGTACAACCCTCAGCGAACATCCCAACTTCTGACCTTATGATGAAGACAAGGTCATTGATGAATCAGCTGAATACGGTTAAGCCTATGGCCCAAAGCAGCACATAGAACACATTGAACAGATGAAAATTATGAATGCCTGTGTCTCTTCTATAATCTATTTCAAGCGACCCAGGCAACTGTTCTGATAGCTGTCAAAAATTTAATGTTTGGAAGCTCATGTTTTATTCAATATTGAAGCCCAATATAACTGAGTCAGAAACAGATGCCTCATGTTTAAGCAAGTCTTTTTTATGATGTGTAGAATGTAAGCACAGAAGGGCATTGCTCCTAGATCTGGCAATAAGCACAAAAATGCCAACATCTAAACTCGACATGATTGAACCAGCGCAAACAGGAGAGATCAACACAAGAACAGATTTTCTGCTATTATTTTCAAAACAATTATTGAAAATTTTAAAAATGATTAGCTTCTCGAGTGCAAGTATTTACAGAACAGAATCAGGTGGCTCAGTGCAGTTTGTTTATTCAAACGTGTATTTAATTTTTTATCTGTTCATGGGATGTGGGCAGCACTGGCTGAGCCAGCATATATTGCCTATCCCTAATTGCCCCTTGAACTAACTGACTTGCTGGGAACATTTCAAAGGGCAGTGATTTAAGGATCACCTATATTACTTAGAGTCTAGAACAACACATAGGTCCGACCAGGTAAAAACAGCAGATTTAGTTCCCCAATGGTCATTCATAAACCAGCTTTCTTTCTAAACAATCATGATGAGGCTAACTTTCAACTCCAATCTTTGTTGAACAGGATTCAAGTGTCAGTATTACCAGGGTGTGATTTCAATCCATACCCTTAGAGAATTAACCTGGTGCTCGAGAATTTTAAGGCCAATGACTTAGCTATCACCTCAGCAAATGATTCCAGTTGCAATTTACTTCATCAAACAGCAGTAACACATCTTTTCATGTGTTTATCTATTCTTTTAAAAACATCTTAGCTAATCACATTCACTATGCTCTGTGGTAGCAAGTTCCACATTGTAGAATTATAGAGTTATACAACGCATCAAGTCGGCACTTCCAAAAATATAACACTACCTACACTAGTACCAGAGATAACAAGGTGTAGAGCTGGATGAACACAGCAGGCCAGGCAGCATCAGAGGAGCAGGAAAGCTGATGTTTCGGGTCTGGACCCTTCTTCAGAAATGGGGGAGGGGAAGGGGGCTCTGAAATAAATAGAGCGGGGGCAGAGACGATGATGGAAGGTGGATAAAAGAGCAGATAGGTGGAGAGAAGACGGACAGGTCAAGGAGGCAGGGATGGAGCCAGTAAAGGTGAGTGTAGGTGGGGAGTTGGGATGGGGGTTGGTCAGTTGAGGGAAGACGGATAGGTCAAGGAGGCGGGGATGAGGCTGGTAGGTAGGAGGTGGGATGTATAGCCTTAAATGTTATGAGGCTCCAAGTGTTCATCCAAGTACTTTCTAATGGTCGTGAGGATTCCCACCTCAATCACTCTCCCAGGTAGCTCATTCCAGACTCCCACCACTGTTTGGGTGAAGTGTTTTCTTCAAAGCTCCTCTAAACCTCCTGCCTTTCACTTTAAAATCATGCTGGCTTGTTATTCATCCCTCAGCTAAGAGGAACAGCTGCTTCCTATTCACCCTGTCCATGCACCTCATAACCTTATACACCTCTATCATGTCCCCCCTCAATCTTCTCCACGCCAAAGAAAACAACTGGAGCTTATCCTCACTTTGTCATTGAAATGGTCCATCCCAGGCAATATCCTGGTGAATCACTGCCTTCAGTAGAATCACATTCTTCCAATAGTAGCCCAGCTGTGGCCTAACCAAAGTTCTGACAGCTCCAACATAACCTCCTCAGTTTTATACTCAATTTCATGACTGATTAAGGAATGCCTGTAAGAAGATGTCCTTCTTAATCTACCCTTTTAATCTGTCCTGCCACCTTCAGGGATCTGTGGAAAAGCACCCCAGGATCCCTCTGTTCCTCAGCTCATTAAGTACCCTTTGTCTTGTTCTTTCTTCCAAAGTGCATCACCTCACATTTCTCAGCATTGAATTCCATCTCCCATTAATCTGACCAATTCATTGATATCCTCCCGTAATCTAACACCTTCCACCTCACTATCAACCATCCGACCAACCGTTTTGTCATCTTTAAACTTACTACCGCAATCCCCCCACTTCCCCTATCACTTTCTCATCGACACCTTTTATAAATATCATGAACAATAAGGAACTCAGCACTGATCCCTGTGGTAGTCCACTGGATAATGACCTCCAGTCACACAAATAGACTTCTACCGCCACCCTCTGTCTTCTGTCACTAAGCCAATTTTGGATCCAACTTTTCACATTACCTGGAACCCATGAGCCTTTACCTTCTTCGTCAGTTTCCCATGTAAGACTTTGTCAAAGACCTTGTTGAAAACCATATAAACTGAATCAACACTCTAAACAATCTCTGGGAAAGAAAGATTCTCCAGAATTTCCTATTGGGTTTATGAGTGATTACCTTATATTTAAAGCCTCTGATCTGTTCTCACCTGCCCATGGAAGTCTATTCAACACACTTTCCCTTTGAAGACCATTCATAATCTTTATCCAAGGGCGATCAGATCACCCACAATCTTCGTTTTTCTAGAGCCTGTTCAATCTTTCCGGATAGTTGTACCATATTGATTCAAGGATTAGTCGATCTTGTATATAAGTTGACCCTGACAACCTTCGGGCTAAAAAAAGATCCAATTTCTTTCTACTTGTCAGCTGCTCATTGCTGAAGGCAAAGTTACCCTGATGCAAACCTACCCATTGAAATGCATCTGTTCAGCAACCTGTTGCCGTGCAGATTAGTAAAAATACTTCTTAGTTCCTTTTGCTCTAGTTTTGGGGCAGTGTTTTTGAAAGTTTCATCAGCCTGACCACTCTACAATCAGCTGACATGCCTCCATAAACAGTTATACAGTGAGCTAAAGGGAGAGGGTGAATCTCAACCCTTCAAAAGTATTATTTGTGAAAAAGATGGCCCAATATTAACACAATTACAAAAGTAATCTTTCAATTCTGGTATCACTCTGGTAATTATTTTGGCATCTTTTTAGAACATGGAGACTGAAATTAGGAGTTATTTGAAAAGTAGCAAGTAACATTCACACGACACATGTGCCAAATAATGACCATTTCCAACAAGAAAGAATCTAATCTTGGCATTCAATGGTGTTACCATCACTGAATCCCCAATATCGAAATCCCAAAGTTTACCATAGATCAGAAACTCATTTGCACTGATTGTATAAATATTGAGATGACAAAAGCAGATCAGAGAAGAAGAAGGGTTAGTAAGAACTGCCGATGCTGGAGTCAGAGATAACACAATGTGGAGCTGGAGGAACACTGCAGGCCAGGCAGCATCTGAGGAGCAGGAAAGCTGACGTTTCGGGTCGGGACCCTTCTTCAGAAATGGGGGAGAGGGAAGGGGGCTCAGAAATAAATAGAGAGAGAGGGGTGGGGCTGGGGAAGGTAGGTGGGATGGTGATAGGTGATTGAAGGTAGGCAGTGGTGGGAATTGGTCAGTGAGGTGGGAGGAGCGGATAGGTGGGAGAGAAGATGGACAGGTCAAGGAGACGGGGTGAGAGGGGAGCTGGTCTTGGGATGAGGACGGGGGTGGGGAGATTTTGAAGCTCATAAAGTCCACATTGAGACCATTGTTGTAGGCTCCCAAGGCGGAATATGAGGTGCTGTTCCTCCAGTTTCCAGGTGATATCGTTGTGACACTGGAGGAGGCCCAGGATGGACATGTCGTTCAGGGAGTGGGAGGGGGAGTTGAAGTGGTTTGCGACTGGGAGGTATTGTCATTAGTCGCGAACCGAGCATAGGTGCTCCATAAAGCGGTCTCCAACCCTCCGCTTGGTCTCACTAATGTAGAGGAGGCCACAATGGGAACAGCAGATACAACAGACCACATCAGTGGATGTGCAGGTGAACATCTGTCTGATGTGGAAGATTTTTTTGGGGCCTGGGATGGA
Source organism: Rhincodon typus (assembly GCF_021869965.1). Classification (NCBI taxonomy): domain Eukaryota; kingdom Metazoa; phylum Chordata; class Chondrichthyes; order Orectolobiformes; family Rhincodontidae; genus Rhincodon; species Rhincodon typus. The sequence continues at coordinate 7,877,790 of NC_063345.1, forward strand.
GGTCAGGGGGGAGGTGTAGGGGCAAGTGTAGCACTTCCTGCAGTTGCAGGGAAAGGTGCCGGGGGTGATGGGGCTAGTGGGGAGTGTGGAGCGGACGAGGGAGTCGTGGAGAGAGCAGTCCCTATGGAAGGCAGATAGGGGTGGGGAGGGAAATATATCCTTCATTGTGGAGTCAGATTACAGGTGGCAGAAGTGGCGGAGAATGATGAGTTGAATCCGAAGGTTAGTGGGGTGATACGTGAGGACAAGAGGGATTCTGTCTTTGATTTATGTTGCAGGAAGGGGTTGTGAGGGCAGAGATGCAGGAAACGCAAGAGATGCGGTCGAGAGCATTTTCGACCACTGTGGAGGGGATGTTGCGGCCCTTGAAATACAAGAACATCTGGGATGTTGGGAGTGGAACGCCTCATCTCGGGAGCAGATGCGGCAGAGGTGGAGGAATTGGGAGTAGGGGATTGCATTCTTGCAGGAAGGTGGGTGAGAGGAGGTGTAGTCTAGGTAGCTGTGGGAGTCAGTGGGCTTGAAATAGATATCAGTCTCAAGGTGGTCACCAGAGATGGAGACAGAGAGGTCTAGGAAGCAGAGAGTGCGGTATCAGAGATGATCCAGGTGAACTTGAGGTTGGGGCAAAAGGTGTTAGTAAAGTTGATGAACTGTTCAAGCTCCTCATGGGAGCACGTTACAGTCATCAATGTAGCGGAGGAAGAGGTGGGGAACAGTGCCAGTGTAGCTACGGAAGAGGGACTTTACCAAGTATCCTACAAAGAGGCAGGCATAGCTTGGGCCCATGCGAGTGCCCATAGCCACCCCCTTAGTCTGTAGGAAGTGGGAGGAGTTGAAGGAGAAGTTGCTACGGGTAAGGACAAGTTCAGTTAAGCGGATGAGGGTGTTGGAGAGGAAGAAGCGGAGGGCCTTTAGGCGGTCTGCATGGGGAATGCACGAAGAGCTCATGTCAGTGTAGCTACACCGAATGAACTGCAGCAGCTCAGAAGGCAGTTCATTACCATGTTCTCAAGGGCAATTAGAATTGGGCAATAAATGTTATCCAGCCAAACAGTGCCCACAACCCATGACTGAATAAAAAAAATTCACATTATTTGAAGTTTGAGTTCATCAATAATCTATTCAAGATTTGACGTAACTTCCCCTCTAGAAATGAATTCCCATTGTCATAATTGCTTTTTGAATGATTTATTAACTCAGGCTGCTACTTTTAATGATTGTATATCAGTACTCCCAGGTCCCATTGTTCATCTACCCATTTAAACACTTATTTCCCCAAAGAGCATGTGGCCTCATTATTCCTCTAACCAAACTATATTTGCTCACATCTACCTATATTAAAATTCATTTGCCAATTTCAGGTCCATTTTATTTTACTGGATTTGGTCACGGTCCTTCACTCTACTAAACAGATGCTCCAATTTGGTAATGTTCACAAATTATAAAATTATCTTTTCGATTCCTAAGTCAAATTTGTTCAGTACTGGCCCCTGCATTAACCCTTACAATCATTCCATTTGCCAAGCTGAGTAAATGCCTTGAACCACAACACACTGTTTGCTGGGTTTTACCCAGCTTGCTATCCACTCTGTTTCTTACTCCTTGACTCAGCAGTTTCTAAGCTTTAGCCACGAGTCTACAATTGAAGCTTTCTTTGGATCACCAGTTACATTTTTCTATAGTACTCACATCAAACCTTTTTGTTACATCAGCTCAGGTTAAGCAAGCTTGAGTTTTGGAATTTTTCCCAAAAGTAATGCAGATCACAATAGTTGTCTTTGTTATAAGGAATTATATACATATAATTGTGCCTCTGTTAGTCTTCCCTGACATATTTTCCTGTGGGCAGATACAATGTGTTTGGTCTTCATATATCTTAATAATTTATTTCTGTAGTTTCACTTTCTCATCTTAAATTTTCTTTTGATTTCTTTCCTAAATTTTTCAGAACCACTTTTAGTCTTCCTTTGTGTTTATAGACTGGTTAGCGTGATCTCAGTCATAAGACGGGTTTTAGTTTCCATTATTAAGGATGAGATTGCAGTCAATTTGGAAATTCATGGTAAAATAGGGCTGAGTCAGCATGGCTTCATAAAGGGGAGGTCAAATCTATTAGAATTCTCTGAAGAGGTCACAAGAAAGTTGGACAAAAGAGAGCCAGTGAAGTGATCTATTTGGATTTCCAGCCGGCCTTTGACAAGGTGCCATACAGAAGGCTACTAAATAAAATAAGAGCCCACGGTGTTACGGGTAAGGTACTGGCAAAGATAGAGGATGAGCTGACCAACAAAAGTCAGAGAGTGCGTATCTAAGGAAGTATGTGTTGGCATTGAAGGGATCCAAAGGAGGTTTGCCAGAATGATCCCAGGGATGAAGGACTTGTCATATGAGGAATTGTTGAGGACACTGGATCTGTTCTCAATGGAATTTAGAAGGATGAAGGGGTATCTCATTGAAATGTACAAAATACTGAGAGACCTGGATGGAGTGGACACGGAGAAGATGATTCCAATAGTAGCAGAGGATGAGTATACCTGAGGACAAAGCCTCAGAGTGAAGGGATGACTCTTTAGAACTGAGATGAGGAAGAATTTCTTCAATTAGAGGGTGGCTAATCTGTGGAACTCATTGCCACAGAACTCTGTGGAGGTTAAGTCATTGGGTGTATTTAGGACGAAGATAGATGGGATCTTGTTTTGTAAGGGGATCAAGAGAGAAAACAGGAGATTGGCATTGAGAAACATATCAGTCTTGATTGAATGACAGAAAAGACTTGATGGGCCAAATAGCCTAATTCTGTTCCTATATCATTTGGTCTATGCAATTAATGTATGTCTTTTTCTTCCTTGTTAGTATTTTCCTGATTTCTTTATTTAAAATGTTGTGTCCTGCCTGATTAGTTTTTTCATAATTTTCAGTGGCATTTATTTGTCCTGGAGTTTTTTGGCCATCCCTTTAAATGTTTTCCATTGCTGTTCAATTGCTTTGGTTGCCAGTAAATGATTCCAGTTTATTTCTTTAGTTCCATTCTCAAACCATTAAAATAGGGCTATGAAGTTAAATCACTGGCCAGAATAAAATAAAATCTTTACTTCCTGAAATTCATTTGTCTTTGCTTCTGGGGATTTAGAGAGTCGCAAATGCTTTGGCTGATTTCCGAATCATTGTTGCTTCAAGTTATCAGTGAAACCCAAAGGGAGCTCTTGTCACCATGATGTAACCTTTGGCATTTTTAACAATCTCATTAAAGGGTTAACCTTAACAATTACCACCATAAGTTCAAAACAGAGTCAGTGCAAATTCAGACCAATTTGCAGTCAAGCTGTACTGCTTTCCGTAGTGTAGTGGTTACATTACAGGATTAATCCTTTGAGATCATGAATTCAGATTTCACTAACAGTCTTTGGGGAACTTAGAATCAGTTAACTAAATAAATCTGGAATTAAAACCTGGTATCGTTAGAGTTGACTATATAAATACCCAATTGTAAAAATGTATCTTGTTTGTTAAGGGGTAATGGGAACTGCCAATGCTGGAGAATCTGAGATAACAAGGTGTAGAGCTGGATGAACACAGCAGGCCAAGCAGCATCAGAGGAGCAGGAAGGCTGATGTTTCGGGTCTAGAGTATCTCTTGTTTGTTAATATCATTTTGGGAAGCAAATCTCCCATTTTTACCTTGTTTGATCTCTATTTACCCCCAGATTGTGATTGTCTCTCAAGATCCGTCTGCTAATGGTCCAGCAAACTATTCAGTTGCCGAGCTATTGGTCCACCTGTAAGGGTTGACAATGAAGGTTGGCTCTGTCCATGAACGAATAAAAGTACATTTGTCCAAAATCACTTCAAATGTTGTTATACATTTCCACTTAAACAGAAACCTTGAACTTAAGAAACAATTCAACATACATATTTCAGAAACACAATTTAGAAATTATTCCTTGAACTCACTCATTATGTTTTGTGTGCTCTGTTTTAATGGCCTTTTATGTTTAATCAACATAACTGTGACTATCTTTAAGAAGTGAGATAATACTGATTATAGATAACAAGGTATAGAGCTGGATGAACACAGCAGGCCAAGCAGCATCAGAGGAGCAGGAAAGCTGACGTTTTGGGCCTGGACCCTTCTTCAGACTCTTATTATCTCAGATTCTCCAGCATCTGCAGTTCCTACTACCACTGACAGC